>NW_026067905.1:1434226-1480478 GCF_014885135.2 Alexandromys fortis
TAAAAAATGGGGCACTGACCTGAACAGAGAATTCTCAACAGATGAAATTCAAATGGCTAAAAGACACTTAAGGATATGCTCAACCTCCTTAGCGATCAGGGAAATGCAAATCAAAACAACTTTGAGATATCATCTTACACCTGTCAGAATGGCTAAAATCAAAAACACCAATGATATCCTTTGCTGGAGAGGTTGTGGAGAAAGGGGTACCCTCATCCATTGCTGGTGGGAAATGCTTTCTAACGATTGGTTTAACTCAGTCTTATTTTCTAGAAATATAAGCTTATATGGTTTAAAGAAAAGTTGTTTGTTGTAAGAGGCTGCTTGTTTGTTTCCCAGCTGCCTGGCAGCTCAGACCTGAAATAACCACACAGAAACAGTATTACTTAAATCACTGCTTGGCCTATTAGCTCTATCTTCTTATTGGCTAACTCTTACATATTAATTTAACTCATCTCCATTAATCTGTGTATCTCCACAAGGCTGTGGCTTACTGGATAAAGTTCTTGTGTCTGTCTCCGTCGGGACTACATTGCTTCTCCTTACTCTGCCTTCTTTCTCCCAGCATTCAGTTTAGGTTTCCCTGCCTAGCTCTACTCTGCCCTACCTATCAGGAAAAGCCAGTTTTCTTTATTCATTAACCAATAAAAGTAACAGATAGACAGAAGGACCTCCCACATCAGTTATTAATCTTGGTATGCCTATCAATGTCTGTCATTCTAGTAGTTGAGAGACCAAAGCAGGAGAATCACAGAATCACAGCAAGTTTGAAGCTAACCTGGGATACACAGTGAGCTCCTACAAAAATGAATAAATAAATAAATAAGAAAATAAATAAATAATCAAAATATTTTTAAAAGAATTTACAAATACACATCTGTGTGAAGAGGGTTATTTTGAGCTGATTGAGGTATTTCTATTTTTAAGTATGTTATAGAGGCTTGTGTATAAGTCTTTATAGACAAGGACATTAGATCCTTGGGGGAACAGTGAAAGTTTCTTGGAGGTAGGGATTCAACTCATCTGATCTATTCCTATCTGTCTGTCTGTCTATCTATCTATCTATCTATCTATCTATCTATCTATCTATCCATCCATCCTCTCTCTTTCTCTCTCTCTCTATCATCCACAAATCTCTCTCTCTCTCTCTCTCTCTCTCTCTCTCTCTCTCTCTCTTTCCTTCAACACTGGTAAAAGTAGCAGCTATTTTTAAGTCTGTTATGCTGGGAGCGGCCAAGTGACTTTTGGTACAACTAATGCATCACAATAGCTCATGAAGCTCCCTCTAGCAACCAGCTTCCCACTGTCACTCTCTACCCTCTTCTTTTAAATTGATTAGCATCTTAACTAACTCAGAACTTTAAAACTTTCTTCCATAAACTGTTCTAACTGTACTCCCCCCTCTCAGTTACTCTCTCATTCTTTATATCATTCACGAGGACAGTTCTTATCAGTTTACTTCTGTTTATTGACTTTTTCATTTGGTTAAGAATCCTCTACAGTCCAGTGTCACACTTACAAGGCTATATACTTGTGTTATATATGGTTTCACATGCACTTGGGAGGTGGGGTGGAGACAGGGGGAACCAGGGTACAAGGTCATCACAAGTGATGTTGTGAGCTCAAGGCCAGCTTGGGTTACATTACACACCTTCTCAATAAACCAACTTTCCTCTCCAAACAATAACAATAAGAAGACCATACCCCCACACACAGAATTATTTTTCACTAATTCATCCATTCGAAATCAAGGTTGATCCATTATTGCATTTGCATTTATATTTTGTCATGATAACTCTTTTACTGAAGCACTCGATTAACAAAACCTTCAATAGCTTACAGTCAAGATGAAGGAAAGAATGGATGTGAAAGGACTACTGGTCCACACTTCATCTAAAGCATCTACAAAACTCCAAGTCTTATGTCACAGCTAAAACACACTGGCTGTGGGGTACATATGAGCAAATAGGTCATATTCGTATGGGAAACATTTAGACCAAGTTTTTAAGCATGGCAACTTAGAGCAAACAGATAGGAGGTTGAGCATAGAAGAGCAGTGACAAGAACAAGCACTGGGGTCTGAAGACTAGCAGGTTCAATGGTGGCCTCAGATCCTGGAGACAGGTGACACATGCCATTGCCTTTGTCCTAGGGATCTCCAGGAACTTGATGACAGCACCCAGCTCCCCCTACTTTGCCACTTCTCAGAAACAGCTGAAGGACTCACCACTATCCGGGCCTTCAGGTGAGTAACACATCTTCAAATTGCCCACAAGGGGAAAATCCACCCACAGATGTGTATCAACAGATAATAGCTAACTGCCACCCCTTCTGGGGGTGCACTTGTTTCTCCCAGTGAACTACACCATGACAATAAGAATGGACATTGCTTAAAGTTTCTCATGCGACAATTTAAGAGTAAAGAATGAATTGATAGAGTGGAAAGAATTGGCTGTGTGGTCTAGACAAGGTTTTCTAATTCCAAAGCCTCCACATCCTCATCTGAAAAATGGGGGATTGGTCTTGCTTATTATGACCATTGGAATGATTGACATATGCATGTAAGTCAGTCTTGCTTATCACAGACATTGGAAGGACTGGCATAATACATGTAAGTCAGTCTCGCTTCTCGTTTTCAACCCGAATCTTTATAGATTTTGATGGTATTCATAACTTTTCTCCTCCTGTTAAAGCAAGAACAAAACCCCTTCCCCAATGTAGCACATCTCCTGGCTTCCATTGTGAGGTCAACACATCCTTGAAATACACCAGCTGATTTAATTCAGAGACTTTCCTATTATCCAATGTCTTCCTCCTGCTGTTGTCCCTTTTGCTAAGAAAAGCCTCTCTGCCAGCACAAAGGAGTCTAATCAGATCAGACTGAACCAAATTAAATGTCTGAGTTTAATAGACAGCACACTCCCAGGTAACCGGGAGCATGGCAGGGGGAAGACAGAGAGACCGCACACCCAAATCCAAAATGACCTGTTCCTTTTCTCGGCACAAGCCTAAATACCCAGTGGGACTGATCCTGACCCCCGCTCTGGGAGGAGTCAGTGCTTGGCAGGCTGGGAGTTGGAGTCCAAGTGCTTGGAAGGCTGGTGCTTAAAGTCCAAGCACGTGGCAGGTTGAAATTTGGAGTTCAAGTGCTTGGCAGGCTGGGGTGACACTTCCAAACCAATATTATACCTTTCTCATTAGCGTTAAGAAAATTCAAAGTTAATGAAGCATTATGTAATCTATTTCTGGGAGTATTTTCCAGCCCTTTCTGTTTGTTTAACATATCCTTTATAGTTTGATTTGATCTTTCTATAACTGCTTGACCTGTAGGATTGTATGGTAGACCTGTAATATGTTTTATATTATATTAAGCAAAAAAATGCTTCATTTTCATAGAGACATATGCTGGACCATTATCTGTCTTTATTTGTGCACGTATACCCGTGATGGCCATAACTTCTAATAAATGTGGGATTACTAAATCAGCCTTTTCTGAGCTCAGGGCAGTTGCCCATTGAAAACCTGAATATGTGTCTATGGTGTGATGTACATATTTTAATTTTCCAAATTCTGCAAAGTAGAACATATCCATCTGCCAGATTTATTTTTTGAATACCTTTTAGGTTAGCCTC
This sequence comes from Alexandromys fortis, assembly GCF_014885135.2. Classification (NCBI taxonomy): domain Eukaryota; kingdom Metazoa; phylum Chordata; class Mammalia; order Rodentia; family Cricetidae; genus Alexandromys; species Alexandromys fortis. The sequence goes on from NW_026067905.1 coordinate 1,437,859, forward strand.
TGAAGGTAGTCATGTTTAGTTAAAGAAAGAGCAAGTAGGACATCTCTTTATAATCTCCTTAGCTTGGTACCATGTAATAGAAAACTCTTTCTTTAAACCTTTGCTATTGGCATGATGTTTCTTACAGAATTCTGAGGCCTTCAACATACTTCCAATCAGTAATTGATCAATTTCTGCATTATCTTGTGCTAGAGGACCTGGCAGACCCATATGAGATAAGATGTGTGTTATGTATATTGGACAAAGCCTATTCCTGATTATATCTTGAACCTGTATGAATAATGAAGTCAATTCTATATTACCTGGTATAAATTCAGTGGTTTTAATATGCAAAGACAACTCTTTCTGCATATTGTGAATTAGTAACTATATTGAGAGGTTCTTTAAAATCCCTTAGCACCATAAGAATAGCATATAATTCTGCCTTTTGAACAGAATTATAAGGGCTTTGCTCCACATTACTTAAATCTTCTGATTTGTAATTTGCATTTCCTGATTTATTTGCAACAGTATAAAATGTACAGGCTTCAGTTACTGGTGTGTCACATACAATTCAGGGAAGAATCCAAGTAGTTCTCTTTATAAGGTTAATTCTATCACTTTTGGGATAATTGCTATTAATCTCTCCTAAACAATTAGCACAAGTTCTTTGCCAAGATTCATTGCCTTCCAATAACTTTTTTAATTTCATCAGTTGTAAAAGGCACTATAATCTCTGATGGGTCTATACCTGCTAGTTGATGAAGTCTCAACTTTCCTTTTATAATTAATTCAGAGACTTTTTCCACAAAAGATTTTAATTTTTTATTTGGCTTATGTAGTAATAATATCCGTTCTAAGATAATATCTTCCCTTTGCACTAAAATTCCTATAGGGGAAATTCTGAAAGGCAATATGACTAAAATGAAATTAAGATTTGGATTCACCCTATCCACATGTGCCTCCTGTAATTTTTCTTCAACAACAATCAATTCCTTTTCCCCTTCAGCTGTCAGTTTTCTTGGACTATTCAAATCTTTATCACCATCTAAGGTTTTGTTTAAATGAACTATTAGATCAGGTGTTATCCCAACAGCTGGTCGTAGACTGGAAATGTCTCCTAACAATATTTGAAAGTCATTCAGAATCCACAATAGGTTTCTCCTAATTTGTGCCTTTTTTTCTTATAATTTTCTGAAAACCTATTTTATAACCTAGGTAACTGACAGACTCTCCTCTCTGTATTTTTTCAGGAGAAATTTATAATCCCCATTTTGTCAAAACTTTTTACCCCTTCAAGCATTCTAAAATATGTTTGGATCAGATAGCAAAATGTCATCCATGTAATGGTAAATTATAGACTTAGGAATTTCTTGTATATTATTTCCAATGGCTGACTTATAAAGTATTGGCGTAGGGTGGGGTTATCAAGCATTCCATGTGGAAGAATCGTCCACTGGCTGAGAATTATTGTAAGTAGGCACTGTGAAGGCAAATTTTTCTCTGTCCTTTTCTTGTAAGGTATAGTGAAGAAACAATCTTTCAAATCAATAACTATAAGAGGCCATCTTTTTGGTAATAGAGAAAACTGAGGAATTCCAGATTGGAGAGGGCCCATAGGCTGAATTATTTTGTTGACAGCTCTTAGATCTGTCACCATTCTCCAATTACCAGATTTCTTTTTAACAACACAAACAGGAGAATTCCAAGGGCTGGTTGATTCTTCAATATGGTGAGCATCTAGTTGCTCCTGTACCAGCCTTTCTAAAGCCTGCAGTTTGCCTTCTGTTAATGGCCACTGTTGAACCCATATCGGTTTCTCCATTAACCATTTTAAAGGTAGAGCTGTTGGTACCTCTAAAGGTTTGCTAGTTGCTTTGTGTTCTTGTATAGCCTGAATGACTGGTGACCTTTGTGTATAGTACCTTATAATATCCTTCCCAGAATTATGAGTTTCTGGGACTGCAGAAATGTTAATCTGAGTATTCTATTGCTGCAGCAGATTATGACTCCATAAATTCACTTTAATATTAGCCACATATATCCTCAGCATTCCTCTCTGTCCTTCTGGCCCCATGTGCTTTGTTTCATTTGAGATAGGGTTCCAATTACTAGTAATTGAACATCTGCCTCTAGAAGAAGCAAAGATTCTGGAGTAATGTTTTAGGTGTAATAATCTTTATTGTCCAGCCGGTGTCATGGTTGCAGAGTCGCGACTAGTGGCACAACCTGGTGCCATGAACAGTCCTGAGCTGCTTTGTTTTTTTCACCTTGGTTCTGGTTAAATACTAAGAAATATTCTTTGCTTGACAAATTAAAAGCAATTAAATCAATTCTGTATGAAGAGCAAAAAGCCCAGAACTCAAGAATGGGGAATACAAACTAGAAGCTGTGCAAGTTGCCACCTGGCAGAGAATGTGGCAGGGAATGCGGCAGTGGCAGGGGGTGTGCAAAAGCTTGGGAAATTTCCAAGTCACCACAAGCAGTTAGCTTCACTGTGGTGGAGGTTTTACAAAAATCCCCTTAGGTAAATGCAAGCCAGGCTGGTGGGGGTGGAAGACTTTCTGGACTGTGGGCAGGTTAGGCCTTTAAGCCAGTTTACTTGGTAGGTGTGGAGTTCAGATCCACGTGGGGTGCCAGATGAAGATGGATGCTTAAAAGAAATTCCACGCTAGCTCAGAATGGAGTATAATAGAGTGTTATTTATTTAGGGGTAGACCCACAGATTACAGTCCTCTGCATGAACAGGGAACAGGAACTGAATCACATTGCCAGAAGAGCAGTTGGACATGTGCTTTACCTCAGCATATATAGTATAAGAGGCCACTCCCAAGAGGATGGGTAACTTAAAGGCTACTGGCTGTAGGAATTTCTACAGCAATTCTAAGCTTCCTAAGTTCAAGGTCAGCCTGAAATCTGTGAGACCATATTTCAAGAATACAACAAAGCAAACAACAAAGAAAGCAACCCATGTTTATTGATGTTTGTGAACAGTAATAACTAAGCTTCCATGAAGCTGGCTCCATTTTCCTGAGGTTAGATCATAAAAGTGGTGTTACTGTGCATTTCATTTGCTCTGGAAAGTTTATGTTTTAAAGCACTGTATCTTCTCTCAACCCTATTACAAATATGCACAGACTTCAATCATAGATTTCTCCAGCCTCAGAAGTTTATGTTAAGAAGGTAGAAATGGGTTATAGGGCAGAACATGAAGGTGCAACTTTCCACAGCGTGATGTATGATAGGATTGCTACCTGAATCTATATGAGTTTAATTTACCCCACCCATATTTCACATCCTGGCATGCTTTCTCAACAAAGGTGGTAATACCTCTTCCTGGGAATTTCAATATTATTTATTGGTATTGAATATATAGATACCGACATCAAATTTATAGTCTAATAGTATGCAGTAGAGACCATTAACAAATATAGCATTAATGATTACTGTTGACATCAAGTAAGTCTTTTCTAATTAGTTTGTATGGAAATATTTATTTTAATAGTTAATACACACCAAGTACTATTCTAGATGTAGATTAGTAAAGACTGAATATATGTGGCCATTTATTTTCACCCCAATTACTGGTTGGGCTCTTCTTTAGCCAACATGTGACCTTATTTTATTTCCTTTATGAATATTTATATGAGTATATTTTCATTATCTGTTTTATTAAAAACATTTGCATGTTAATTATTCAATCTCTTCCGACCAGAAAATGAGTTCTGAGAGAGCAGGATTTTGTTTTCATAGTAAGTTTACAGTGATTTGGGAAATGTCTATATAGTCAACTAGTGGGCTAGTTTAGGCTCCATCCTACGGAGTCACCACACAAGAGAGAGGGTTTAAAGACAAAGATAACAGTATAGTGACATCTATGGAGTCACTACACAGACAACTGTTTTCAAAGGGTTGGGTAGGCACCTTGTATCTAAATAAGATGGAAGCACCTATAGGACAATGGGCCTTTGAATGAAGAACAGTTGAGCTGGAAGGAAAGTGGACAGTGCATTCAGAGGGAAAGGCATGAAGATTTCTATTTCATGTAAAAATCAAACCGAGTATTAAATGGACACAGTGATGGAGGTCATCACCATGAAGTTTGAACACAAGGGGGATGATGCTAACAGATACTGAATGAGTGCCTCTGTATGGAACTTGGACTTTATTCTTTCCGTGTTGTGGAGTTGTTGAAGAATCTCAACAGGAATCTGATCTAATCAACGTTGTATTAATTAGAATAACTGACTCATAAAGGATTAATCAGGATTGCTGAGGCTAGAGGTAAGAAGATGCTAGGAGGCTGTTGGAACAATAGTATTATAAGATGCATCATTGTGATGGACTGGTCCTCCTTTTCAGAGACTTTAGACATGAAATAAGGCCAAATACCACTTCTTTGGGAATATCTCATCTTCCTACCAAGGGAGAGCAATTCAGACCAGTTGAGAACCTAAACCACATAAAGAGGTAAAAGCTCAGGACAGTGGGAAGTGTTTAATTACCTGAGAATTTCACAAAAATAAAGAACTGATCAGAAAGGTTCTGTGCAGCTTGAAAAATAATGGTTTTTGACTACAATCAGACAAGTGAGCTTGTTAAAATTTTGAATAAATGACAGTGATAAAAACACAAAAGAATACAAAGAAATAAAGGTGTTCTCTGGATAAGAAACTCCAGTGCTAGTGATGCCCTTAACAAGAACAGAACTGAAGTCAGAATTTGGGGGGCTGAAGGGTTAACTACACGTGCACAGCACATGATTTCCCATATCTGCTTCTTTCCATGTCTACTCAGTGTTCCCTGGGCCATCTCTCTCTCAGAGTCATCTTTACTGATTGGATCTTGTGTTCTCTCTGCTCTCAGGACTCAGGGTGCACTCACACGAAGCAGTGAACCTCTAGTCATTTACAAGGAAAGTATTGCAGCTAAATTAGACTAAGTTGTCAGTGACCTTTGCCATTGCTTTATTATTATTTTTCTGTCTGACAGAATAGAGGTCTAAGAATGTTCAGAAGATGGGCTGGATGCGAATGAAAAGATACAGGCTGAGTGTGTCAAAGTTTCCATTAGGAAAACAGCAGGTTTCTTGCCAAATAGAAACAGAGAAAGAATGCTCACGGCACTTCACCCCTCCTTCTCCCTGCTGCTTCAGGCTGTTGCCAGTTCCCTACAAACGTGTGGAGTGCTGGAGATGAAACTCCACAACCACAGCAGGAAGAAGGTCCCAGAGTGAGCATGCTGACAGAACCAAGGTTTAGTTTTTTCATTTAGACTACAACTCCCAAGCTTTGAGCCTCCTGGATGCGTTTGTCCAGTGGGGAGAGAAAACTGCCCCATCCAGGAAGGCACTGGATTTCCTCACTTCTGTGTTGTCTCTTGTCATTCGGGTACTTACAATGCCTTGTTCACCTGAGGAGCCCAATGTCATCCCCTAAAACCACACTGGGTATCTTCCCTGTGCTCTGCAAAGCCTGGCTTAGGCCTTCCCTCTCCCCACCCTCTACCTAGGGTACCCTATTCAGATCTTGCAATGTACATTTCCCCTTTATGTTCTTGGGGCTATTAAAGGAAGGTTCCCAGCTGCACCAGCCTCACTACTTAGTACAGTTTCTCCCACCCTGAGAAAGACATTAGGTGTCTCCGGAATCTAGCACAGCGTGGAGAACAACCACTGACTAAATGCATTGAGTAAATAGATGGAAATATAGCCGACATCTCCCTAGCGAGCACTGCCACCTGACATGCCCCTGGCATGCACAGAAGTGTGACCCTTACAAAAAATTCTTCACAGTTTGTCGCCCCTGTTGCTGTAATCCTACAACCTCCTACGCCCTTCACGGATTAGTAATTCACTATAGTCACCTGTCAAGGTCATCTGGAAGGCAGATGTGTTCCTTGAACAGCTTAGTCCCAAGCCATAGTGCTGCTGTTCTTCAGCACAGGTCCCCCTGGACGTGGCATTTAGTTCAAGGCTACATAACTCAAAGTGAAGTAATGGTTTGGCTCTCACTCCCAAATTATCTGATCACTGTAGAGCAGACGTTGCTGTCTGACCAAATTATCTATCTGGCTTGGCATTCTGGAATGATCAGCTTGATTGGAGAGATACCAAGTATCTGCTTTATATTGGCTTGAATGGACTCTGATGGTGGGCCAAAAACTACCCCACCCAGGACTTCTCTGTCCTTTGATACAAGTGATGAGTTATTTAAGTTTTGCAATTTTACTGGAAGATTTTACAGGAGTGGGGGCCTCTTAGGAAACGAGACTTACTAGTGGGTCAGAAATTCCTTACAAACATGACCCCTGGATGGGTTATGTCAAAGCAGCCATGGCCACAGAGTGGGCAGAAGCAAACTCAACTGGGCGTGTAACCAACGTTCAAACCAGTTCTTTTCCAGCCCTCTCTTGTTTCCATTATTTGAGGAAAATAATTTCAAAATATGGATACTTTTGCTATTTAGAAAAGATGCTCTTCAGCATGTATGTCTGTGAAATCAAACCGCTGATGTTCAAGTACATAAGGTTCTTCTTGGTTTCTTAAAAAATTTACACTTCATGTATTCTTGATGCATGGTAGTACATAAGGTTGGGACGTAGGGTGAAACACGCTTATACACAATATATGCTTCCATGAAGGCTGTTTCTAGTTCTGCTCATAAAACAGACTATACAGGCCTTTATTTGATTATGTTGAACAGCAAGGATGAGCTTAGTTTTTTCTGGATCAATCTCTCTATTACCATGACCATTAGAGTGAGAACCCTGCCCAGCCCTGGATGATGGCAGACTTTCTTTCATGTCACTTGGGGTACTTACAATGCCTTGTTTACCTGAGAAGCTTAGCTTCATCCCTAAAGATACTTGTCTGCAGACTTGACAATTTATAAGCTTAGGGAGAGGGTCCTGCTTTCTTGTGCTCCTGCCTCCTTCAACAAATCCTGCCATCATCATGCGCCACCACAACCGACTGAGAGGATGAGCCTGAGTCTCTGCATTGTCACACCTGCAGTCAAAACCGTGCCTTAGGATTTGTAATCCCCAAAGCCATTGGCTAAAGGGATCGAAATCCCACAACAAGGGACCTTACAGATGACTGGCTCAGCACAAGGTCTGCTGACGATGACCCTATGAGCACGAAGGAATATGTTACCTGCTATAGATGCCCAGCTTTCTGTCTTCACCAGTTCTCATCCAGCCCGACTCAATAGCATTAGGAAAATTAAATAAATGCTTCAAGTGACAGTAGGAGATGTTGTGATTTCTGTAGCCCTTGTGACATAGGCCAGGTCTTGTTTACATGGCTCCTCCAATCCTGCAGAATTGTGAAGCACCCTTTCATAAGGGTTTGCCTTGGCAACGGCTTCTATTCCTAGTTGTGGCATGAAAAGAGAGCAAACACTTGCCGTCTTGGGCTCCATCCAGAACGCAGCAGGGTGGCTCTGGAGTTCACTTACCACTCGTCCATCCCATCCACGTGTCACTCTGTTGAGCAAACTGTGTGGTAGTTAAGCACGTCTGGCTTTTTTTCTACTTCTCCTGCTAGGTGGCTAACATCATTGTGGGCTTTTGTTTTTTGCAGGCATGAAACCAGATTCAAGCAACGCATGCTAGAGCTGACAGACACAAACAACATTGCCTACTTATTTCTCTCAGCTGCCAACAGATGGCTGGAGGTCAGGACGGTATGTTCATTGTGTTCCAGACACTTGGTTGAATTAGCTTTCCTCTGAGAGTCAGTACCAGCCTCTGTTGTCTGGACTTTTCGGTTTGTTTATGTTCCAAATGAAATTTAACTTATCACAATGCTTTCGTCAGTCACAACAAAAGTAGCCCCCAAGGCAAAAATTATTCTGTGTTGTTTTTTATAGTCTCTGAACTACCCCAGTTAATGGGATGGTAAATATTTATATAATGTCAGTTTTTAAAAGAGAGAATTTGAAAAGTGACCACATACACTCATGTCCTTGGCTGAGCCAGATAGCCTGTAAGGAATGGTGACTTTGTTTTAAGCCAATGGAGGGTTACGTTAGTACAAAACATCAATGACTAAGTCATCTATTGCTGTCTTCCATCCTATGTGACACGGAGAAACAAACACAGACTTTGGCAGTCTATAGACATCATATACCAGATTAATTTCTTTCACTCCCAGATTCCCCTGCATTTATAAAATAGGAGTAAGAATGTACTTCATGGACATGTTACTAAAATAACACGGAAAATGGCATAATTTCCCTAGTGTGCTGCTCTGGCTTGACTTGTTATTATGTGATAAGATGTCCTGTCAAAAGACAGCTTAGGGGAGAAAGGGGCTTTTTCCAGCTTATGATTCCAGATTACTGCCCTTCATTTTGGGAAGCTGAGGCAGAAACTCCAAATATCTAGTCATATGGTAAGAGTAAAAATAAACACATTCATATATGCTTGCTCACTTGCTGACGTGTAGCTTAATTTCTCCACGATTTCACATTCCAAGACACCTGCGCAGAGATTGGTGCTGCCCACAGTGGCATAGACCCGTCCACCTTAGTTTACTTGCTATGTCTGTTTCCCCAAGCACGCTCACATGGCTACCCAGTATAGTCAATGCCTCACAGAGACTCTGTTTCCCAGTGATCCCACGTTGTATCAAACTGACAATTGAAGCTAAGCACCTTCTGTGTTGATTTGTTTCCCCGACAAGATGCAGATTCTTTTTAAAACCCAACCACCAGAGTGAGCAGCTGATAACAGAAATTTTATGAGGTCAAAATGAAGGTGCCCAAGTTCAAGACTAATCTTATAGTGGATTGCTGTGGATTGAGACAGAGTCTTAGACACCCTGTGTTTTTCACCTACTGTGATTTCTCATTGGTTGACAAAGACTCTACCTCTGTGTTAGTGACTGTAGAGAACTCACTGGGCAATAGAACACAACTGTATTATACAAAATTTTGAAAGAAGCATTAGTTGTGGGAAACAACTAATAAACCATCTTTCATGGTACTGTGAGGGTTGGAAAAATCAGGACAGAGTGGCTTAGGAATTACAGACAACTGAAATTTAAGTAAACTATTGCACAAAACCTATAATAAAGCCCAAACGTGATTACTTGGGCCATCTAGAACAGCATTATTTAGACTAAGCTTTTATTTGTTTTCTTCTTTTTAAAAAAATCCTTGTTTTTCTCTAAGAGAAAGTATCATATCTGAATAGGAGAACTAGTGAACATGCAGAGTGAGTGGATTTTCAGAAGCATAAGGAGATAAGGACAGCAGCTGCCCATGAGTCTGGTTTTCCTTAGTGTGGAGATTAGGCGTGACGTTAGGGGTAAGTCCATTTGCCTTGGACTTGAGACATCTGACTATGACTTCTGCCCTTCACACTTCCCCATGACAGGTTCACAGACAAGTGTAAGACAAGAATATTCATGCAAACCATATGTACAGTTCTTAGAGCCAAAAGAAGATATTAGACCCGAGACTGCCAAGAAAGAGGGCAGGGCAAGATAGAAAAGACAGCAGCCAAGCCCAAAATGGCTCCCTCCATCTGACCCATGATTTTAACCCCCACATGAAAGAGCAATCAAACCTACCTGAGTATAAAGGAACTCAGTTTACCTGAAGGCTAAAGAAGCAATTACATTTTACAAAGGAGAGGATGCTTCTCCTCTCAATCCCATAATTTCCTGACTCCTTGGTTAGACATTTTCATGGAATATATTTGCTAATATACCTCCTCTTTGCATTTTGTGTAGCAAACAGCTTGAGAGCCCCTAGGCCACTTTCATAGTAGAATTCTACCTCAAACACTAATGCAGGGCTGGAGAGATGGCTCAGATGTTGAGAGCACTGGCTGCTCTTCCAGTAGTCATTCGTTAGATTCCCAGCACCTACAAGTCTGCCCACAAGTGCCCACAACTCTAGCTCTAGGGAGTCTGATGCCCTCTTTTGGTCCTTAGGTACCAGGCATGCACATGGCACAAAGAAAAACACACAGATGAAACACCCTTACATATAAAATAAAATAATTAAAAACTATATCCTGTAGTTCAAGAGCATATGCCATACAGGTGAATTGTTGAATAAATCAAGCAGATGAATTCTTTTGGGGAAAAATGTATTTCTCCTACTTGGCTTCATTACTGCTGGGCATCTCTGGTTGGATCCTCAACACTGTATCCACAACCTCAGCCTCACGTAACTGGTTTTTCTGTCAGGAAAATTACTACTGAAATCGCGATCTCAGAGATGAGAGTATACATTGTCCTCAGCCCCACAGCTAGACACACTTAGTTTCATACATCCTCCAAGGGTGGGAAAAAAGTAAGGAAAGCCTTTATTTGGCTCAAAAATTCTGCATCGAGCTTATCTGCACTGTTCACACAGCCCTTCCTGCTCCTCTTATTACCCGGTATCCAGGAAATCAACACGAATATCTGCTCCCCGTGAATATTCTCAAGGTCCTCAGAACAGGCACAGCTAACACTGTGGGAAAGGGGCCACTGCACTGGGTGTTAATCACTCAGGCAGCTTTTCCCCCCGAAGCCTCTAGGAGGACTACAAACCTTCATGTAGAAAGGAAAACGCTTGATTTCAGCACTTTCCATGGCTCTCCCCCTTACATTTCCACTTCTTATTTCTTCATTTTAGAGCCTCTCCCGTCACCCGTTGCTGCTGGTGGAAAATCCCAGCGAGAAGGAGGGAAAACAGAGTAGAGACTGAATTGGGAAAGGTCCCTGGGCTGCAACCAGCTTTAAATTCTGTCTAGTAAATTCCTGGTTCTTTTCTTTTTTGCTTTCTCCATTCATGCTGAATGGGAGTTAAGAAAATCTGATACTGAAAAGATGGATTAATAGATAAAGGATCAATAGATAAAGTGCCACGGCACACATCTAAAGGGCAGAGTTTGGACGCTAGGACCACAGGGGTGGGAATTCTCTGTCATCTCAGCACTAGAGAGGCAGAGAAGGGATTTCCAGGCAAGCTAGTTATACTAGATGAGTTAGCAAGCTCTGGAGGACTCTGCCTCAGCAAATGCACTTGCCTACACGCACACACAGATATACACAGAGATACATATATGGAAACACAAACACACACATCATGCACCCCGCATAGACACATGAAAAGAAGAAACAAAAAGGGTTAAGACCATCCAAGTTATTATCTTTCCTTGGTTCTGTGGTTTCCGTGTGGAAGATTCCATCTCGCCTACCACATTCCCTTCCTATTTGCTTAGGTTGGGAGAAGCATAAGAAAGGCTTTAGCACATCCACAGGGGCTGAATCTAAGGGATAAAGTCACTTGACTGGCAGACTAATAGCTAGACTGTGGCCACCCTGCTTGCTTTGGCAGTGGAAGGCACTGTTTTCCTATCTGTGTTGAGTGGAGTGGCCAGGGTTCTGTGTGTGTCCCCAGGGCCTGGCCTTTGAACACAGCGTATGTCCTCCCCTCATCCCTCCATATTAAACAATTCCAGTTCTCTGGCATCCGTGCTTCCCTTTGCAGAAGTTGTGTAAGTCTATCTACAGCTGTGGTTCCAAGGCTTTGTCATGCTGTGTGGTGGACGGCTCAAAGAAAATTCTCACCAGGAAGCCAAAACAAACAAACATCGCAAAAGTCAGTAGGCACGCCGTGCGAAAGTGCAAGTAGTTGGTTAGTCTATCTTCAGTCTGTTTGGTGCCAGTTCCCGTGGAGACAGGCCTGTAATCACACTGCAATTTGAGTCCCTCCTATCAGTTCCCTGTTCCCCAGTGCTGGAGAGAGACAAGGTCTAAGGACTGCTTGGAGGAGAGCAGAACCTGCAGTTTCCAGCTGCTACTGATTGCTTACAAGTCTGTGTTGTACAAATTCTAATTGGTCTTTTTAAATATAAACCTTGGGCAAGCTTTATTTGTTATAGCGCAAACAAAGCATCACCACAAGTCTGTTTTTACAGAGAATTACAGTTTTCATTATAAGCTTAAGTACAGGTCGGCATCATGATCTCCCTGAAATCGGGCCAGAAGCTTCTCTCTGGGCAATGGGAATCAAGGGCTTCTATTCCAGGAACATTGGCTTTACACAATCACGAGAGATTACAATTCCAGGGAGGCTGCGGAGCCAGGTCCATTGGTAAAAGCTTGCCTTGGAAACACAAGGACCTGAGTTCAGCCCCGCACTCCATGCAGAACCCATGCAAGAAGACTGGCGTGGTGGTATACACTTATCTCAGCATGAAGAGGTGGAGACAGGCAGATCCCCAGGCTCCCTGGCCAGGCAGCGTAGCTACATGGTGAGCTCTAGAATGAGTCTTAAAACAGTGGACAGCACCTGAGGAAGAGTCCCTGAGGCTGAGCTCAGGCTTCCATATGCACACACACGCACAGGCATGTACCTGTGCACATGCCAACCAAACATCACACATACAAAATTATACAGATGATTTGGTGTGCTTGGGCTCTCCCTAGAGAATAGAATCCATGTGTTTATTTTATTTTTAAAACTTAAAAAATTATATGTATGTATGTGTGTGTGTGTACATGTGAATGAAGTGTTTACAGAGATCAGGAAAAGACCTATGATCCCTGGAGCTAGAGTTGTAAGTAGTTGTGAGTCACTATGTAGGAGCTAAACATTGAGCTTGGGTCCGTGCTCAATGGACCCAAACAAGTGATCTTAGCCACTGAGCATCTCTCCACCTCTTTGTGAGTCTTTTTAGAAAAGATGCCATGTAATCTGTCCACATAACCACATCACGTTGAAACGATGCATTTTACATAGCACACTTAAGGGGGAAAAACTATCGCTGTAAGCGTTTTCAAGCTACTCGGAAGCTTGTTGGCATTTACACACCTTAAAAGGGGTCAGACGTGATGGGCTCTGCACTTGGGCAGTTATCACTTCAAGCAAAGCTGGGAAGGGAGAACTGACCTGCTGGGGTGCGGTAGGATGTTAGTAATGGCTATGTCAGAAGTAGCAATCGAAGAGGAATTTGCTACTCAGTGATATTCATTGCCTCAAGAGGTCTGCTCTGTGTGAGTGCCTGTTACATTTTTTATGTCTTAGGGCATGTTTTGACCTCTGGTATTCTATGATGTACACAGGTGTTTAAAGCTTACTTCAAACATTCGAAAATTATTCAGAACTAAAAACAATCTCAATTCCCAGGGGTGAGGAAGTGTAACTATGACTTCATTTCTTTTAATGTTTTGGTGACTTAGGCATAGTTTCTAGTTTTCACAGAGAAATTTAGAGTCAAAGGCATCTAAATTAGTTACCTGAGTTCCCTGGCCCCTAATTGGCAAAGCTAGCATTTGACCAGTCTCTAATGTCAAGGCCGGACTCATGGTCAGCTCTGCAACAGAGGGGTGTTTATAACTGTTTTGATACAGGTACCAGTGTGCACAGGGATCAGCTGGAGACACTTCTTTGATTTTAGCACAGTAAAGATTTTATTATTATTATTGAAGTCTTATCATCCAGTGGTTTGATGTTGTATAGAGTGATTGGAGCTCTCTCTAACCACAGAAGGAATGCCCTGATTGCCTGTGACTTATGATAAGGAAGACACCAACGTCTGAAAGTCTCCCTGTATCTAGAACAAGTGACACATGGGATAAATAAGGCAGAAAAATCCCTTGGGAAGTTGGGAAATGGCATTAGAATGGGTTTGAGGAGATGGGAAGATTCGATTTAGTTGAATCCAAGGCTGTCCTTCGTGAATTTATTTTTTGTAAGTTTCTCAAAAGGACTTATCGTTGAGTCATAGAAAAGTCTGGAGCTTTAAGACATGCGTGTACTTGTAACTTATGAGCAAACCCAGCCCTTATTATCATCTATCTACATAATCTGCAAATCTCACGTCCCAGACATAGACACAGTTGGTGAAACATTCAGCTCCATTTCCCAACATGCACCAGAGACTCCTTTGTGCAAGGGCTTCGTTCTTACACACAGGGGTCTATGGTAACCTTTACACAAGCGTATGCGAAATCCAAGCTAGGAAATAGTTGTCTGTCAGAAAAGCATGCGTATGAAAGATGGGGGACTAAATATGATCCTGCTTGTGATAACTACCACAGCTTCTCTACAGGTAACCCATCTCTCCCCTGAGAGATACAATTCCACTCTCCAGTCTGACCTCCATGTTGCAAGTCTTCCTTACCCCACCTCCGCCCAGTCGTTCATCTGAAGCTTGAGTAGACACTCATGTGTGGTGTGCTTTGCACTGACTGGTCACTCTCTCTCAGATGGTTGACATCCTTACTTTAACAACTGTGGGATCATGAGATCTTGTCCCTTGTTTCTCCCCTTTGCAGGACTACCTGGGAGCCTGCATTGTCCTCACGGCCTCCATCGCATCCATCAGTAGCGGGTCTTCCAACTCTGGACTGGTGGGCTTGGGCCTTCTGTACGCCCTCACGGTAGGTACTGACAAAAATGCCTTTCTTTCCATGAGATGCTGGAGGGACTGTCCACAGTAACTATCAACTCTCGTTCATGGGCACTAGTAAAATTTGAAATTTATTACATGACATTTACACACAATAGAAGATATGAACCCAAAGCTAACGTTTTAGGACAGCTTAGATTGATATCTCTCCTTTTTATTTTAAAGTTTTTATTTAATTTTTAATCATGTATACTGTGTGCTTGTGTATGTGTGCACACAGAGATGCAGGTGCTCATGGAGGCCAGAAGAGGATGTCAGAGCCTCTAGAGCTGGAGCTCCAGGCAGCTGAGAACCAACCAATATGACTGCTGTGGTTCAAACTCCCCTCTGCAAAAGAATTATATGCTTTTGATTGCTGAGCCCTTCTCCTGCTGTGCCCTTTCTCTTTGGGGGTGTCTGTATATGTTCATGTGTGTCAGCAGGTTATGTATAAATGTGCTCACGTGCCTGTGGAGATCAGAGGTTGATGTCGAGTGCCTTCCTTCATCCCTACATTTTTGAGAAACAGTCTCTCCCCTAACCTCGAGCTTGCTGATTTGGCTAGACTTGCTGGTCAACAAGCTTCAGGAATTCTCCTGCCTCTGCCTCCCCAGTGCTGAAGTTATAGACTCACACCACTATACCCAGCTTTTTATGTGGGTTCTGAGGAGCCAAACTCATGCCTTCATGTTGTATGGAAAGCTCTCTGCAGACTGAAGCATCTCCCAGTCCCTTCAATTCCTTTCTGGCATCAATACTAGTTTCTAAAAATTTCTCAAATCCCACAGGCATCCTGTTCTTGGAGGTGTTTGAGATCCCTGTCTTGTTTTTTTTTGCATCACAATTGGGGCACTAAAAAGGGCATGAATAAATATGAGACATGCACTTGGATGGAATCAGTTCTCCACTGTGTATGGGAATCAGAGAGCAGTTCATGAAAGAGAGACGTGGAAGGCCTTTGAAAAATACACATCTCTAGACAGTTGAATATAAAAAATAGGTAAGGTAGTGGGAGAGTTCTACCTTTCTTGTTATAGCATTAAATTGGTAACATTATTTCACCAGAGGTTAAATGTGCAGGCAAAACTGCTTCATTTTTCTTTGCATTTTAAAAAAGCATTTACACACACACACACACAAAACCAAAACATAGTTAAAGAACAGAAACATACAAATATACACAGATGCACTTAATTTAAGCACGGGTCATTTTTGAGGCCAGTTTGCATGTAACTCAGGCTGGCCTTGAATTTATGTAGCACAGGACAACCTTGAACCTCTGAAGTGCTGGGACCATAATAGGTATCTACAACCACCTGGCCCTGAAGCTTACTGCTTTAGAATACTGAACACAGCTCAGTTAGCATTCCCTGGAGATTACAAACCACTTCACTAGCATTCATTAAAACTCATAAAGGTTTCCATATCACACGTTCATAATATTAAGGAGCTGAGAAGACCTTCCCAAGTGTCTCATTCCGCATGATCTTGCTATCAGTAAAGCATGATCTTGCTATCAGTACAAGGCAGAACAGCTCTTAAAGAGAGAGCAGGTGGAGGTCAAGGAGATGCCATGTGGCTGCTGAAGGGGAGAGATGCCAGAACATTACCATTAATCCACAGCCTCGTGGCGATACACAGATTAACAGAATGGGTTAATTTAAGATGTAAGAGCTAGTCAGGAAGACACCTGAGCCACTGGCCAAACAGTGCTGTAATTAATATAGTTACTGTGAGATTATTTGGGTCTGGGTGGCTGGGAAACCAAAGTGCAATCAACTGTCTAAATATAATCACAGTTAACAGCGTTTTGTGTTTTACTTTTTTATTGAATTTTTATTTCCTATGCGTGCATAGAGGTCAGAACAACTTGCAGAAATCCGTTCTCCATTTCTACCCTGTGGGTTCTTGGGAATCAAGTTCAGGTCATAGGCTAAAGTTATGGCAAGAACCTTTACCTGCGAACCATCCCACTGATCCCCATGTTAATTCTTCTAAAGAAAAGACTGAATTACAGTATCCTTTCATATGCTGTTCATCCAGTGCCTTCCCTTTTGAGATACTTAATGTATATTTTATTAAATAAAATAGATACCGTTTTTAGAGTGAAAAAAAAAAAGAAAAATACACATCTCTTCTGAAGTCTCATGATACTCTCCCTGGTGTCTGCTGGCCTGCAGTACTTAGGACCTGAACCGTCTGATGGACACTGCATGGGTCATTCTGGCCAGATGTTCAGTGATCGTGAGAATTGCTTACTTGCTTTAAATGTGGCCACTTTTGTCACCTGATACAGATAACCAATTATTTGAATTGGGTTGTGAGGAACTTGGCTGACCTGGAGGTCCAGATGGGCGCAGTGAAGAAAGTGAACAGTTTCTTGACTATGGAATCTGAGAACTACGAAGGCACCATGGGTACTGTGCACATGACCACTCTGGGAACCTTGTGTTGGCTTTGCTTTGTCGTTACCAAGAGACTCCCTTCTCTTCTGGGTTTATGTTCCTCCCTTTCTTTCCTTCCTACTTTTGTTTACTTATTTATTTACTTATGTATTCTTGGAGTTTGGGATTGTGAGACATGTTATAGCTATGTAGTCTAGGCTAGCCTTAAGCTCAAGATTCTCCTGATTTGTTCTTCTGAGAGCTGACACATGTAAGCACACACTACACCACCTCTCATATTGATATTGCTTGATTCACCAGCTGAGAAGAAGCAAAAATTTAGTCTTAGATACAAGTACTCTAAGTAGACATTATTCAATACTATTTAGAAATAATTGTAAATGTATTGGGGCCTTATTACATTGTATTCTCTTTCTTATAGCTTTAACTCAGACATCAAGAAACTTGAAAGTACTAAACGAGATTCTTAATTCTATTAGAATAACTGCCCAGAAAGTTGATAATAGACACAGTATGGTCTTTATTAGATGCAAATCTCAATCAAAATGCATTTTTTTTTGCCTAAGCCATTTAGTGGCTTTCTAGCTGGCAAAGCACATGGTCACGGTTATAGCTGAGGCCACTAAGTGACTCTAGCCACCTGCCCTGTCCACTTCTCACCACCCACCTACTTCCTCCCCAGACACAATCTTAGATGTCCCAGAATGCTTTTCTCTTACCTCCCCATGTGGCTGTCCCCTTAGAACTGCAGATGCTAACTTCTTGTCTGCCTCCCAGGGATACAGAAAGCCATGCCTTTTATCTTTATTTAAATAATTCATACTCTCCCACTAGAAACTTCGGGTGTTTGAGGATCCACTTACATGGACATCAATTGACAAATGAACTCTCTTTACTTAGCCTGAATAGCATTGAATGCTGGGAAGCTGAGGAGATGGGATGATGTTAACATCCACCCCCTCCTACAAGTTAAAATTGTACTGTACAAGAAAGACAGGAAAGTGGGAGGAGAGCTAGATAGAAAAGTGCAGGGGGTCATCAGGAGTGGAAGGCAGCCAAGCAAAAATTACAGTGGGGAATGACAGCAATACATTGTGTATCTATGCAGAAGTTTCAAAAACTAACCTTTAAAGAAAGAAAATAACTCAAAAATCTTAAAATTCTCAATCACCATTGTTTACACTAAATACAATTTAAATTTAAAAACTAAGCCGCCATAGTTTGTTTCAGTATTACAAATAATCTAGGGAAAATATTGTGTGTGTGTGTGTGTGTGTGTGTATGCATTGTAAATG
This sequence comes from Alexandromys fortis, assembly GCF_014885135.2. Classification (NCBI taxonomy): domain Eukaryota; kingdom Metazoa; phylum Chordata; class Mammalia; order Rodentia; family Cricetidae; genus Alexandromys; species Alexandromys fortis. The sequence continues at coordinate 1,455,938 of NW_026067905.1, forward strand.
TTATTATTCCTGGAAACCATACACATATTTAAGTGTGTATTTCTTTCTTCCTCTGTCTCTTAACTACCTTTGTCTATTCTACTACTCCAGATCCCTCCCAAGTCCCAGAGCATTGGCCACAGGAAGGCGAGATCAGGATTCATGATCTATGTGTCAGATATGAAAATAACCTGAAGCCTGTTCTGAAACACGTCAAGGCTTACATCAAACCTGGGCAGAAGGTATGGGATTCACCACCGTCTGGTTATCTGCATTAATCTCTGGTGGAGCCTCTAGCACCCCGCGAGCACCCACCAGAGTGTCCAGACCCAGACTCACGTTCCACATACGCTGCATGAAAGAGGAAGGGAGAACGAGGATCCAAGCAGGACACCGAATGCTCCTTACATTACTCTGCCCTTCATTAAGCCCTCATCAAAATCAGAATGGTCAGCACCAGGCACACTGTTGAAAATTTCTGATATCTGGCTTGGAGCTATACTAGGCATCGCCTCCATGACCTTTGCCTCCATTCTAGATCTGCTCTGAAATGACTTCTTTTAATTCCTATCTTTAATATAATATGTGTGTGGAAATCTTATAAATCCATTCACTATAAACCATGCTTATAAACCTGTCTTTGCTCAGCTAAAATTGGGCACTTGTGTAAAGGTCCAGCTATAAATTTGTTTGAAATGAAGCCCTAAATGGGAAACAACATAGCCATACAGAAAAAAAAAAACAGGAGGCAATAATTACTTCAGTGAGGACTCTATTTTTATCATAATTCATGATAAGAAAATTGTGATGCAATTTTTTGAGCAAGTTTATACTTTTCCCATGATACCTTGACTAAGTTAGAAATACCTCAATCCGTTTCATGCCTTTGTCTGAGTCTTGACTGCTCTTGCTTTTCCCAGGTGGGCATTTGTGGTCGTACTGGAAGTGGGAAGTCGTCTTTATCTCTGGCGTTCTTCAGAATGGTCGACATATTCGATGGTGAGTTGTGAACTGAGATTTTGTCAACCGGGTGGCCTTTGGTGGCCTAGTGTGTATAGGTCTTGCCACCCAGACCAACAGCCTGGACTCATTCAGTACTCAGGACCTACAGAGTGGGAAGAGACACTGACTCCTGCTTTCCCATGAGACACTGTCCTCTAGGTTTCACATGCACCCCAGTGTGTGCACCTGTGCTTGTGCAACACATACATGCACACGCACTAAAGAAATAAAATATTTTACGAATAATAGAGTCCAATCAATTCACCCAATTCTGCACAAACAAACAGCACATATTCATCAGGACTTCGTATCCTGCTCATGGGTCGAGGCAGGCACCCCAGACAACAAAAGAACATAGAACTGGGAAAATAAAGTGATTATCCAAAACAAAGACCTAGAGACAGCTGCCAATGGGTTGTAATGAACTTCCAGAATGAACACAGTCACCACACTGACACACTGAACATCAACAGATGACAGTGAAATTTGGGAGGAAAAGGGAGGGAAAGGTTGGTTTTTTTTTCTCCTCCAGATTTAAAAAAAAAAAGTCTTTCTCTACTGAAGGGAAAAGAAAGCACACAGAAATAAGTAACCTGCACTTATAATCTAGTCGTGTGACTTTTGTAGCTGTGTTCTTAATGACACCATTTAAGGATACTGAAATATTTTGTGTGTAAACAAATCTTGCTGCAAAATGCTAAATTCATGTCCACAATATTTGAATATTTATTTGCTATAACAGCAAAGATTATTTAATTTTTTTTAGAAAAGTAATATGTCATATTATTTAGTTTACCAACTGGCTATAAAGAGGTCAACACATAAGCCATTCCTGATGAAAGGGACTCCAGCAATGACCCTGACCTTTAGCTCAGGAAATGATTGCTACTACTGTGTCCATTGACTGCGGTGATAGTTACAGTACTTGGTATTTTTATTACACTTGATAACTTATGTAATTTACAAAACAACTCTGTGAGAGAAAAGCTCAGTTTGTGAGCAACAAAACTGAACTGTAGCTGGGCATGGTGGTGCACGCCTTCGATTCCAGCCTTTAGAAGACAGAGGCTGGTGAATCTCTGTGAGTTTGAGAACCACCTGGTCTACATAGTGAGTTATGGGACAGCCGGAGCTACATAATGGAGAGAGCGGTCTCAAAATATGTGTGTGCGTGTATGTGTATATATATATATATATACATATTACATATATGCACATGCACCTTTATGTACACACACACACACACACACACATATGAACCATAGAAGCCAGAATGGAGGAAGGTTAAAATTCAGTGGCATAGTAAGCATTCACCAGCAGGTTAGTGAGGTTAGTGGTTTGTTCATTCCCTGGTGGGCAATGCCTTCAGCAGAGTTTGTGTTTCTGGGCAATTATACAGTTCAAAGACAGCTGATGGATTGTTTTCACTTAGCAAAACTGTGATTATGGCTGAGCTTGTTTGGTTAGCCTGCTCCTCAAGCATCTCCAAAGGTGACCTTAGGCCTCCTGAGAACCATAACTAACTTGAGACCCTTTTAGTAGCGGGCATTGGTTAATATGCTAATAGACGCTGTGTCGTCCCTGAAAGAAACCACTTACGCTCATCTTTGCTTCTGCTTGAATAAAGTCCCTGCTTATTACTAAGTGGGCCATAACCACCATTCTGAGATCATATTTGTCTCACAAGGAACACTGTCTTTGCATGACAAGGATGAGGAAATTAACCTCTGGTAAAAGAGATGTAAAGAATGTGTAGCCCTGTAAGTCTACAGGCAGTATGGGCTACAGTTGGTAAATCTGATCTCACGTCGGAATTTGCTTTCCTGTTCATAATGCCTTGTGCTATTCCTTACAGCCGTGGGTGACAGGCCAAAGACTTTGTCTTCACGAAGTTTGTATGTATTGAGCTAGACAATAAAAATTAAATAAATACATACAGGATGTCTGATTCCAACAAATCCTATAAAACAAGAAGGAAAGGTAAAGACATTCTAGAAGAAACAGTATCCAAAGGATAAAAGTGATTTTGGCTCTCATGGCCGAATACTGAATAGTAACAGAACATTCCAGAACATTCCTTCAGGGGAAAATATGTCAGAAAGACAAATCTCCCCGGAAGTGTACATTTTGTTAGAGACAGATGTTTCTAATTCTTTAATGGGAAGTTTTACATTCTGTGTTTCAACCCAGAACTTGGAAAAAAAATTTTATTACTTCATTCATTGTGGAACTGCAACTGAGTCCAGGGCCTCATGGCCAGGCAAAGGTGAAAGAGAGAAGGGGAGAACAATTTTAGTTATTAAATGAATGAAACTCTCTCTCATGAGTTTGCTACATGTCTGTGGCATTTATTTTTCTGTAACAGGAAAGATAGTCATTGATGGGATAGATATTTCCAAACTGCCCCTGCACACACTACGCTCTAGACTGTCCATCATTCTCCAAGACCCGATCCTGTTCAGCGGCTCTATCAGGTGAGTGCTCTAATTTGCTGACTTCATAAAGATGAGAAAGCTGATCACACTGCCCCATAACTGGAATAGGAACGCCCAGGTGTGCTAGCCTAGACGTGTGCTTTGAGCTCTCTCCTGTTCAATTCTATAAAGCCCACAGTGACTGACAACGTTTTTGAGGTGTCCCGCCCCATAGACACCCGTCTGGTTCCTGTGTGTCAGTCTTGAGCTTAGAGGATAATGTACATCATCTCTATCTGCCTCTCTGCCTCTCACAACTTTTGCTCTCCTCTAAGATCACTTGGACAAAGTGGCTCCAGGGTTCTCCTGCCCTGGTTTGTCATTTCCCATAAATCAGTAAAAAGTATAAAACAGCTGGAGATATTTACTCCCCCAGTAGTTGCTTTTAATGTTCAGACAATTTTGGGGGGTCATTATTATCTCCACGTTACAAATGATTGTGTTGAACCTCAACGCTGTTGTGGCTTTCCCAAGTTCCTATTCTGTTTAAGTGGTAGAATTGCCCTCCAGTAGCAGACTGTCTGAGCCCAGGGTCTAGCAAGACATCTACTGGATCATTGGGTGGGTGGGGGAGGTGTGACTTGTGTGTACGTCTGGCTTGTTTTGTTTTGCTTTGTTTTCGTCTTTCTCTCCTGACTTCCTTTCCTGTCATCGCTTAATTACAAAGAAGTATTTGCTCCCTCCATTCAAGAATTATTATTTATATTGAAGAAAAGCATGTATGAACTATTTATTCCTTATTCACCTGTAAGATTTCTTTAATTAAAAGTCCTAGTGGTCCAGCCTTAGACAAAGAAATGTTGGGAAACCAAGGAATGCTGAGAGTGGGATAGAGTATTCCTTAGGGAATTAATTATCCAACATGAGGTGGTCATCCTTGGAAACATATGCATGCAAGTAACATTATATGGACTGAGCAGGTTGTGTTTATATTTTTCTATATATACCTATATACACACACATATATATGCATACATACATACAGACAGACAATTATAGAAATATATAGGCCATGAATTTGAGAGACAGAAAGGAGATGTATGGGAAAGTTGGCAGGAGGAAAGAGAAATGAAGAAATTATGTAATTATATTTTCATTTTAAAAATAAAAATATTTTTTAAAAAGTTCTAGATGCACCAAGTTATTTAGCAGTAATATATCCACTTATATCTCTGATATACTCAAAATTCTTCTAATGTGTATTACATATTCCCATATAGACTTAAGTGTTTAACATCAGTTCTGTGGGATATTTACTAGACAGTATTTGGGTTATACTAAGCATGATAAAGATCCAGGAAATAACATTTGTCATATTATATTATATTATATTATATATGCAAATATGCTTAGTAATGTCAAAAAATGTTTGGGCTAACATTAAAGGTCATTTATACATTCATCACTAAAGTACAGATTTTAGGTTTGCTCTGAGCTGAGCCCTATCCTGGTGTTGAATATATTGTCTCGTGTTTATCATTGACTGATAAGCAGAGATCTTTCCTTACAGGTTCAACTTGGATCCTGAGTGCAAGTGCACAGACGACAGGCTGTGGGAGGCTCTGGAAATCGCCCAGCTGAAGAATATGGTGAAATCTCTGCCAGGAGGCCTAGGTACACCTTCCATTAGTTACTTCGCACTACACAACTGACTCCACATGCCTCTAGCTCCTGGCTCAGTAGGACGGCCCAATTCTAGAGGCATTTTTTTTTTATCTAAAAAAGTTATTTATTTTTGTTTATGTGGACCTATTTGTTTGTATGTGTATCATGGGCATGCAGCCAGCTCTCACAGAGGCCAGAAGAGGAGTTATAGGAGGTTATGAGCCATCATGTAGGTGCTGGGGAAAAAAACAGGTCCCTTGCAAGAGCAGACAGTGCTCCTAACTTCTGAGCCATGTCTCAGCCCTTATCTACTTTGATTGTTTGTTTTAATAGAGTTACAGTAGTACTGGAGATGAAAATGAACTCAACCCCCATCCACCATGACAGTACAGATTAGCGGGGTGATATCACAGAAAGAGAAGTGGAATTGGGGGTTGACATATTCTGTTTCTTCTGAAGCCCTTCTACACATTAGCTAAATGTGATGTTGGACAAACCATTTGCTCTCCCTAAGCCACAGGTAGATAAATTCCACAGTCTCCAGGGAGAACTGGGTTAAATAATTCAGCGATTCCCAAGGTCTTTTGGTCTTGCAAATGTCCTAGCAGTATTTTTCAGATGTTAGGACACAATTCTCCACATGTTGTCACAGATAAGATGAACCAATCTTATCTTCTCTCTGACTCTCAGGATACCATCTCTTCAACAGCACACCAGGCCAGTCATGCATATGTCATGTTTTTCCTGATTCCTCTCATCCCTTCAAAAGTTACTAACTATTCTTAGTGAGTCTCTTGCTTATCCTGTCTCAGATGCCACTGTCACTGAAGGTGGGGAAAACTTCAGCGTCGGGCAGAGGCAGCTGTTCTGCTTGGCCAGGGCCTTCGTGCGAAAAAGCAGTATACTCATCATGGACGAGGCCACAGCTTCCATTGACATGGCCACGGTAAGTTTCCACCTCTGCTGTGAAAGCCAGTGTGTTGGAAATGCATTGGAAAATGGCAGCGAATTCTTCTAACTGAGTTCTGAATCCTCAGTTTTTATCATTGCAAATGACTCCCCAACTAACTCCTTGATCAGCCAAAAGGAGTTTCTGTTACCAAGACCCACTTTTAATAATCCACACTAGGACTGGAGATGCATGATTAAAAAGCAAACTTGACCTTCATCCACTGGGAGAATACAGATTAACAGGATGATAGAACACAGAACAAAGGTGGAATTAAGGTTGGGATATTCAACTTCTTCTTACATCCCACTACACACTGACTGATTGTAACCTTGGACAAGCAACTTGATCTCTTAACTTCTCTTTAACGCTTTCATTTGACATAAATTCAGACTGCTAAAAACTGTTTAGAAGAAATGAGAAATAAGGATCAGACACCTATTTGTATACACACACACACACACACACACACACCCCACAAACCTGAGGAGGTGGGCATGAAGTCGTCACCTATATTATACACCATAGAGTCAATCAAGCAAACAAGCATGTCTTTATCCCAAGCAATTGACCACATTTCTTTGTAGTGGAAATGTTGGAAATCTATCAACATATTTGCAATATGTGACTTTATAATTGACTGCGTTTATTGTGCCAAGAAATGGATGGAGAAAAAGTAAGTACCATGGAGGACAGAGAGAAGAGGGACCCCTGGCACATCGTTGGGGGAATGAACATTAGTACAGCTGTTTTGAAAAACATAGGGAATCTCCTCAAAAACAAAAAATAGATCTACTGTATGACCCAGCAAACCCACTACTGGGTGTATATCCAAAGGACTCAGACTATAGTAGACAGGTGTCCACATGGCCTTGCTCCCCTCAACATTATTGTGTGTGTAGACAGGCAGATGAAAAGAATGTGCTGTGTAGAGATCATGGGATGCCATGCAGCCTTTGATAAGCCACTTGTGACAGTGTGGTTGGAACTGGAGGGCACTGTGCTAATGATCCAGTCACAGGAAGACAAATTCTGTATGGCTTCCCTGATAGAGAATCTAAAAGAAATCAATATTATGGAGACAAAGCAGAGCTGTTGGTATGGAGCTCATGGAGGGATTACCTAGGGGAGAAAGGAAAGAGGGAAGGGGAAAGAGAGGCTGTTTAGCAGAGGTCTCAGCCTGGAAGACTCATCAGGACCAGATCTTTATTTTCTATACCTCCCCAGGTGTCATATTCCAGGGTTCAGCAGATGAGAGCAGTGTGCTGGAATAAGGAATAAGGGCACTGGTCATGAGAACTCAGCTGCGGAATATAAACCTCTTTTCAGTACACCACAATAGCTACAGCCATCCGTTGGCTTCAACAATTTGTATTGTTAAGATGAATAATGGCTTGAGTTAAGAATTGCCTTCCCCGTGTACTCATGGGAAAGGCCAGAGCCTTTACATCCCTAACTCCATGCTGCTTTCTTGCTACTCACTTCAGACTGGGTGAAATGACCCCAAAATAAAACCATTTGAAGATTGTTCAGAACCAACCATATATGAAGGTGTTAATTTGACTCCTTCCCTCCTCCTTGCTCCCTACCCCAGTGTCCTAAGTTAGAGGGTCACTGTGTAATCCTGGCTGGCCTGAAACTCACTATCCTGCCCAAGCTGGCCTCAAGTTTGCAATCCTCCTGCCTTGGCCTCCTTAGAGGTAGGGTTACAAACAAACCACTACACCTAGATTCACATCTTTTTTTTTTCTTTTTTACCTATTAACACTAATCAAAGTACAGTTCCAAGTTACATGACATCACAACGAACATAGTATAAATAACAAAATGGCCTATGATTGAAAGTAACACAAAATTGGTGTTACCAGTCAGGTTCAAGGACATCTGCTTCAGCATGGTAGAGAGCAGGTGAGGGAGTGAGAGTCAGGACTCAGGCAGCACCAAGCAGTCGGAATGAGATGCGGGGTAACTGGGTCTTCCTGTAGGAGTGAGGCAAACCCTTCACCCATAGCGCTTTTCAGACATCATGATAACCATAGTTTAGAATGTGAAGAGAAGTATTTCTGTCTTCAACATTCCGTATGGGTCAAAAGTGCAAATGTTGGCATAGACTTCGATTTCTCTTTGCTTGCCAAGTCAAAGGTTAGTGCCAGGGTAGGCTTTGCTTAGCTTCAGTCATATGCTGCTTGTGGTCAAATAGAAGCAAGCACTTCCAGGCTTCTGTGGTTCATTTTCTCCTTTGAGTTCCTGGCAAATCTGTAAGTCAGAAGGACCGCTGAGCTATCATTTTCAGTTAGCATGGATCTCATCATGGCACTTTCAGACATAAATGCCACCACTGTCCTGTTGCATTAGGAGCGGCGGCAGGGCTGCGTCCCCGGCACCTGGCTGCCCGTATGGCTAGCTTATGCCCGAAATAATTACACGGAAACTGTATTCTATTAAACACTGTCTGGCCCGGCTAGTTCCAGCTTCTTATTGGCTAGCTCTTACATATTATTTTAACCCATTTCTAATATTCTATGTAGCCCATGAGCTGGCTTACCAGGGAGGATCTTAACCTGCATCTGTCTGGAGCGAGAATCACGGTGACCCTCTGACTCAGCTTCTTTTTCCCAGCATTCTGTTCTGTTTACTCCACCCACCTAAGGGTTGGCCTATCAAGGGGCTTAGGCAGTTTCTTTATTAATAAGAAATCACTCCCACATCACTGTCCTTCCTTCTCATTCTTGCCCATCCTCCCGCTGCCATTACCTATCCCCCCCCACACACACACACACACTTCCGCTTCCTCCAAGGTCTTCCCTTCTGCTTTCAATTCATGGTGCATCCCATTACTCCCACCCCCCCCCAGCCCCTAAAATCTTCCTCTGGGGCTGCAGAGCTGACCAGCAGTGAGGAGCACGCCCTGATCTAGCGGAGGACTCGGGTTCGGGTCCCAGATTCACATCTGCTAGCTCAGGATCACCGCAAACTCAGTTTCAGGGAGTTTGTTGCCCTCTTCTGGCTTCTGTGGGTGCTTGTACACTCTCAGCATAAATGCACATGACATACACAAGAAGAAAAAATGTTTTAAATAAATTATTTTTTAAGAAAGATAACTTCCTTCTTTCTCACGGTCCCCTTTCTACTTAGGACTACTGACTTTCCTTGCATTTTGAAGACATTTCCAACCCCAGCCTGCTACTACTTAGGCTTCTTCCTTAACACCAAAGAAACCTTGGAGTCGGCAAGCTTAGAAGGAACTAGGCAGTGGAGTATTAATCTTGGCATATAAGATGCTTTGACGACAGAAAATAGGCTCCTGAAAATTAAACCTTTTCTTTTCCTTTCGGCAGGAAAACATTTTGCAGAAGGTGGTAATGACAGCCTTTGCGGACCGCACAGTCGTGACCATAGCCGTAAGTAACAGGCGTGGGGTCTCTTCCCTTCTCTGTAGCTCGGGTTCCTAAGTTCCATCCCCAATTTAACTAATATCTATATACGCTTTCTCTATTTCTCTAAAGCAAAAGACAATGAGATGCCCATGGCATGGGGAAGCAATGTCCCTTCCTTAGGTAGCAGTGATTAGCCCCAGTTTGATAGCTTGCAAGGGCGTTAGTTTTCTGGCTCTCCCTTGTATTTGGCGGGATCTTTGTTCTCACTGCAGCCCCCTGAAGACTATTCTGGAAGCGTTCATCCTCTCGTTCTCCCCTCACTGACGGCTCTTCTCTCTGTGGCTCTCTCCTCCAGCACCGCGTCTCTTCTATTGTGGACGCAGACCTTGTTTTAGTCTTTTCGGAGGGTATTTTAGTGGAGTGTGACACTGCTCCAAACTTGCTCGAACACAAGAACGGCCTTTTCTCTACTTTGGTGATGACCAACAAGTAGATCACCGAGCTCTGCTCCTCCGAGTGCCTCGTTCACTGGTAGATGTCTGAGCAGACTCGCCTGCGCCTGCGTGAGGCAGAGCTGAGGCTGCGACTGAAGGGGGTGCTGGGGGAGGGGGGACTAACCACCGGGGATGACCACACAGGTCAGCTCGCCCAAGTGTTTGCATCGCGTGTGATACTGACAGGGGCGCGTGCTTATGTTTACAAAGACAGCATTTACGAAGCGGGAAGCAGGTTTCCCTCTGTGCTAAATTGATTTTAATCTCTTTCCTAGTCACCCTTAAAAATGCTTCGTGTTTTGCCTGCATTAAGTGATTTAAAATATCGCTTAGTGTAAGTGCTGGGAAACCTGAGCTGGTGAGGAAACTTGCTAGTCTTGGGCCAAGCCACCCTCTGAATGGCATCTTTCTCAGGCTCCAGGAACTGATTACCCTTGGGGCTCCGGTCGAAAGAAACGCCATTTTCTCTAATTTTCCTGATAAGATCTGTGGTTCGTCTGTCCTAAAGGGGGGCTCACGGGTTCATTCTCACCACAGTAAATGATCTAAGAGGCTAGAGAACCAGCTGATGTGAATACGGTTCAAGAATTGTCTCACTAGAGACATGTAGGGAGAATTCCCCGTTGCCCCTTCATGAGTGCGAGGATAGAAGATTGCCAGACCCTTGCTACCCCAGGAGACCAAGTCTCTGCTCTGCATGAAGCATGGTGGTGGTGGTGGTCAGTCCCATGAAGTCTTTATCTTGAAGGTTACTTGATCACGATTTATATCTTTAAATGAAAAATTGCCTTGTTTTTTTTTTTTAACCTAATTTCTAACTGTATTTGTGAAATACTTTTCACTATGTACATCTTATTGTGGAGGTCACTAAACTCCCAGCATCCCACACACACCCAAAGGTCACAGAATGAGGCATGGCTGCAGAAGCCCGTGCTACCCAAGTGGCTCTCCTTGATGATAGACCAGCACCCTTGCCATAGGCTCCTTGAAGAATGAGCGACATCTCTGCTAACATTTCTCTCTCTGCCTAGAAGTTCCCCAGTGACCTTAGTTAACTGCCACTGAAGCATTAAAATCTGTTTAAAAATATGTGTTTTCCCAGCTTCTCAAAAGAGCCATCACATACCAGATTAGTTCCTGGTATTTATTTATGGAAACGAGTTATTCCTCGCTCTCCATTGGATTAATTTCTCTGGAGCATTTTGAGATTTTCTTCAACACTAACTGATCCCACATTTTTTCAACAACAACAAGAAATTGTGTGGATCAATAGAGTAAACACAAATGATACTTATTTCTGCTGGCTAAGATTTTTCAATGTTCTTACAATTTTAGTAAACATTATTTTTGACTGTTATAGTAATGTTTATAAAACTGTCTTCATAGACATAAAAGCCAAATTCGTTTTAAGCACCTCTGATATGGCTATTGAAGAAATACTATTTTTTTCTGAAGAGAAAATGCATCAAGAGCTATAAAGTGATTTGTTACGTTTATTCCTTCCAAATGTGTGGGGGTGCACATGGCTCTGCTCTTTTCTCAAAGATAGCATTGCCCTCCCACTTCTGACAAGTTTCTAAAAATAGCTGTGGGTGACTACTGAGGACTTGAAAGTGGCTAGTGGCGTGTGAGATTCACCATGTGTCTAAAATACACCACGCATCTCACACAGCAAGAACAGAAGAATGTAAACAGACTTGTGAAGATTTTTATGTTGGTTTCACATCAAAATGCTAACACAGAGAACATATTGATGATATGTATTGTATGTATGTGTTGTATGTATGTAAGTATTTTATATGTATGTATGTATTGTATGTATGTGTGTATTGTATGTATGTGTGTGTGTATGTATGCAGTAGAGTTGCTTTCAATGGCTCGTTGCAACTTTCAAAATGCATCTCCCAGCAAATTTAAAACTGCATGAGGCTGCCTTTAGATTTTTGTGGGACAGGCTGATCTCAGCAAGAATAAACACCAGCACAGAGAGTTTTTCTTCTACACCAACAAGAGAGTTCCTAACAGCAGCTGGCAGTGATCATCTGCTTACATGTGCCAGAAAAGGTGTGCAGTGTCCACACAAATTATCTCCCATTGTGCTGGAAGGCGGGGCCGCCGCCGCCATCATTATAGGTGCAAAGCTACAGCATGCATGGTTGGGATGCTGATGCCGATTGCCCAGATAACAGGTGTGGGAGCTGAAGCGTGAGCTGGTTTGACATCAGAGTCTGCTCACGTACGTTATTACATTTACTCATCGAGGTTGGTGACTACCCAAGGTAGCCAGGTCCAGTCACAGGATGCAAACACTTTGCCCCCTGAAGCTAGGAAAACCTGTCTCAATAATGATTCCATGATGATTATCCCGCTAGTTATCTAGGTCATCTCTCCATTTTTCTTCATCTGTCTGAACCCTGATGACATCCCTGATAAAGGGAGAGAGGGAAGACCCACTGCTGAAGAACATTGTAATGATTCATGATTACACACATATGGTACACTTAACATATGAATATGATTGATAAATGGCAGTTTTCATTATTAATATTAACATTAAGGCTCCTATTCCAGTGGAACCAGTGACAGATGGTGATCTCCGTCGAGTAAGAGACTACACATCGACAGCCCTGGATAACAAAGCCGAATAGACTTCCCCAGCTGGGATTTCCCGACCTGAATCTCTCAGGGTCCTTCTTATTGTGTGTTGATTCAGGGACTTTAGTGGGCTCCCACATGAGATAACTGTAATCAAGAATAAAATATAACTGAACTGGTTCGCAGTGACTCCCTTCCTTCAGCCTTTCCTTGAGGCACCTGTATTGGTAGGCATGGTTGTCAGGTTTCAGTACAGTAGTGACATCACTAGCTGCACTAAAGGGAAGCCGGAGCAAACAGAACTAACTGCATTGGTGGGCATTTAAAAGTATACTAATTAATTAATACAAGAAAAGGGTATTTCTTGGCATACCTAAAGTAAAAAAGTAACCATGCATGACCAACCTGTGACGTGTTCATATTCATTGCTTTGACCCATGTGTTCAAATTCATAACAAATACTCTTGCTTTTTTTTTTTAATGTCTGTTCTCACAGCACCGAGTCCATACCATTTTGACGGCAGACCTGGTTATCGTGATGAAGCGAGGAAATATTTTGGAATATGACACTCCAGAAAGCCTCTTGGCCCAGGAAGATGGGGTGTTTGCCTCGTTCGTTCGTGCGGACATGTGAGGGGATGCCCTTGCAGTACTGCTCAGATTCAAGCGCCTGCAGTCAGCCCACTGAGGGAGCCTCACCTTGGCCTTCATAGGGCGGCGCCTTAAGCTTCAGCGGATTTCTGTATGGAAAGCTGAGGTCTCTGTTTCATGCTTGGTGTAGTAGTTTCCCGAGATACACTTCTTTTAGGTTCATCAGTGGCTTATTTTTCTAATGACCAGGCCAGGTTAGAATAGTAGGCTAGGTTAACACATGCAAGCTACCACAAGAGGAGTCAGTTTGAGTTAAGCCTGCTCAATGTCTATCACACATGGGAGCTGAGGTGAGTCCTCTGTATAACCACACTGCCTGGGAAGGCTAACTTTGCCTCACTGTTGGGTGCCCATGTAGGAAGAGAGTAAAATAAAAAATTCATTTTCTAATGAAATACTCAAGGTCATGATCAACCTTAGAAGAGTATTTTCTATGCTTTTAACATTAGTAATACTGTTTTTTTTTAATTTTTTTCCTTTAAGTAATTTCCTGTCACCAAAAATGATCACATTTTTGGCACCTCTGTAAAGCCAGCCTCTTCCAAGAGAAAGATCACAGCAAGGGGTTGAGTATTTGAAAACTTTATACATGTCTCTAATTTCCTCTGTCCAATAAGGAGAAAGTTCAAGTTAGCGTCCATCCTTCAGTGATGGGTCAGTGAAGCTTTCTGGAGTTTAGTTCTTTATCAGCCAGGGAATGACTCTGAACCCTGAAATGCTATTCAGGACTCAAAAAATCTAGGTAAATGGCCTTCTCTCTCTCTCTCTCTCTCTCTCTCTCTCTCTCTCTCTCTCTCTCTCTCTCTGTATCTATCTATCTATCTATCTATCTATCTATCTANCTCTCTCTCTCTCTCTCTCTCTCTCTCTCTCTCTCTCTGTATCTATCTATCTATCTATCTATCTATCTATCTATCTATCTACACACACACATATAATTTTCATGCCGTATCTTAGCTGTATGCTAATCTCTACAAGCACACATTCCTCAAGGGTACCAGATTCCCTACAATACTTTTCTGTGGGAGAGTTACATAGGTAGTGAGTGCTTATTTGTACTTGACAAATTTCACCCATAGATGTTGATGACACACATGTGGCCATTTGTCCTGTTCTAATTTTAGTGCACAAGAGTGTACCAGAAATCTGCAGGCTATTGGTGTCCTATTTTACCTAGATGCTAGCTAGTAAAGTCTAGCTTGCTGGATATTTGTTTCGCTGTTATTCTAGCTAAACTCTTGCCCGTCTGATACACGCATTGCTGAGTTTCATATCAGAATCTTCACACATTGCAATACCTCCAAGACTCCTAATTGATGGGTAATGCATTTGTTTCAAGACTTAAAATTCTTGTGTATCAGAATACATCAATGTGCCTTTGGAGATGCGGAACCCTATATTGTAAGGATTTCATGAAGATGGACAAAAATGGTTCCGATTGCTTTGCTTAAGTCACCACCACTTTTGTCCCACATATAGAAATTTACGTTTTTAATTTAACGTTCTCGTTACAGAACGTCAGTAGATTACAGTCATTACTGAAAAATTCGATCTCAAAATTGCTTTGCAAAAATTTTACTAATCTACTAAAACATTGTTTGTTTGAAAAGGTTCTGTTGGGGCTGAATATCCATGATGTTTATTATCAAGTCACACTTCCTCTCATATGTAGAGGTTTGTCTATAGACGTAGCCCCTTCAGATGCAAAACTACACTATCCTGTACACAAGGGAGTCTGGGGTCCCTAGAACCTTTACTTACTTACTTACATAAGTAAGATATTTGATTATCTGTGAAACCAAACCCACCAGATGGAGTCAGGGGGATAGTCTCAGTCAGTTAATCATATATTATTTTGTTTGTGTTACCTTCAATGACAGGACGGAGTTTGTAGGCAAAATTTCCCTGTGCCTTGGCAGCCGCTCCCAAAATATTCAGAGACATAGTACTAATTATAAATGCTCGGCCAATAACTTAGGCTTGTCTCTAGTCAGCTCTTACAACTTAAATTATTATTCTATGTGCTACCCGAGGTTTGTTTACCTCATCTATAAACTTCCCAGGTTGCTGCTTCTGTGTCTGGCTTGCAAGTCTCCAACTCTACCTTTCTTCTTCCCAGTATTTTCTCTGCCCCCTCACATCCTGCCTTGCTATGGGCCAATCAGCTTTTTATTAACAATGAGAGCAACACGTCTTCACAGTGTACAGGGATTGTTCCACAGAAAGTGTTTTTACTACTTGTTTTAAGAAAAATGTCATGGAAAAAAATAATCTCAACAGAGTTAAACTTTACATTCATCTAACCAAATCAACTTCATAAATATTTATTCTTTACTATCTATAAAAATAATTGAGACAAGAAAGTTCATAGCAAAATGACAGGGTTATTGGTGTCATTGTTCAAGTAAAGATAGTTTCCCTCAGAGGTGGTGACCCTCTACTGTTTCTCACTGGATCTAGATTAGGTACCACAAGATCTTTCTAAGTAATTGGTATTATGATCTGTACTATACCTTGTTTATCTTTGTGCCTTTGGCATTAAAGACAAATATATAACTCCAAATATATATGGCAATTTATCCATTGATTCTATTTACTGCTAGCCACACGACTGTAACTATAGGTTACTCTTTACTCGTCCTTGTTATGTTTATTCTATTTATTCTCAGTATATTAAATGTGTTTATTATGTACTCTGTATGTTTACTCTCTATAGTTCATGAGAACATATTGGCTTATCTAACATAATAAACTAGTCCTTTTGTTTACTCAATTACAGTGGGCGATTTTTCTTCCACAGACAGGTCCATTGCATGTTAAGCAGTCAAAAGATGTTAAGTCAACATACATGCCAGCCAATACCTGACCTGTCTTCCTTCATGATTTCCAAGACAAATCATGACAAGAGTCATGCATGTGTACCATCACTTTAAAAACAGACTCCAGGACTGTTTCCAGGACTTTCTCATTCTCCTATCCCTCCCCCCCCGCTTCCCCTTCTCTTCTTCTTCATTTTTATTTTTCTAACACCTTGAACTTGAAGTGTTTTTATAACTGGAATTTTCCCAAACAGTTACTGACTGGTTCTTTTGATTGTATGATTGTCTTCTAATCTATCTATCCCTTGTCACTTATTTTCTTGCAGTCTTTGGATTCTGTTATTATAAAACTAGCCCCCATATTGACCCCATTGCCTAAAACTATACACGACAAGTTCAAAGGAGAAATACAGTGAAAAGGATGCACCTGAAACATAAATTCAGTTATTTTTCTTCAGTACCTGTATTTTATTGACATCGTTGATTTATTAAGCATTGGTAAGATTCACTGGCTCAGACTCACAAAGGAAGAGATTTTATGTTTTTCTTGCAAGTGCCTCAGATGAGATTTATTATTGGCCAAGTTTGGGTGAAGTCACCTAAGCCTGCCCCACACCTTCTTCTTTCACTATTTAGCTGAGCCTGGCCTTGAACTCACGAGTCATCCTCTGGCTTCACCCTCCAAAGGGCTGAAGCTCCATGCCTGGCTACACTCTTTGCCACTGACATCACTTTACCCTAAATTACTCAGACTCCATGGTGTGGAATGCAATGTACCATCACCTTAAAAACAGACTCCAGGACTGTTTCCATTCAGTGGACTTACTCTTCCTCCCCCTCCTCTACCTCTTCATTTTTATTTTTCTAACACCTTGAACTTGAAGTGTTTCTATGACTGGTGTTCCTCGCTGATGCAATCTTGTTTTGAATCTCATCTGAGAAGATAGCCAGGGCTCACAACACCATTTTTTCTTTTATTTGCCATTTCACCAGCAGTGGGAATTCTAAGCATGAATATTTTTCATGAGAATGCGATGTGTACTTTCCACACTTGAGTTACCTATCAAATCCTTGCTTGTGACTGTGGAGTTTGAGTTCCAAATGGACATGTTCTATTCCATGTAAATGATGGACACAGGTGCCTGGTTTGGGGGTGGGGTTGTTGCGGGTGTTTCCCAGTTTCCCAGTGTGGAAGGAGTGGAAGGGATCATAATGGCTGTTCTCTTTTCTCTGTCACATTTTGTTCTTCAAATATTTTCATCTTTAAATGTTGATGTGATTGCACTCTGTGTCTTCCACATGGAATTTAAATCACCTCTCATTGTATGCCCTGCAGCAAATTTCTAATGGTCATTCACATGATAGTCAGCAATACCCTGTTTCTCAAAGAGCAAAGGTCAGGAAAGCCATGCCAATTAGAACTGGAATTCGGGAAAATCAGGGCTCAGGAAAACCATTGATGGGGACATATCTAGAAGTCAGCTTGGGAACTGGCCGCTCCATCGATTCCATTGTCTCTGGGTTTTCATTTTCTTTCTGTTACATTACCATTTCTGCTGCCTTTTTGCCTGACACATAGACTTTATGAACAACTTTAATGTTTTCTCACCTTCCACACAGCCTTTATGACTAACTTAACCCAAAATTCTCTTGTTTCCCAGCTTATAGCCACCTCTGCTTCTCTTGTTGTCTGCCCAAGGGACTGGACAAGTGAGTAGTCAGCTTCTTTAAGGTTCTTTCTCTGTATACCTGGGACAGTTTTGCCCTGCATCTGTCTACGTCAAGAATTTGCCTCTGAGGTCAAAGCTGTGACCAGGTGGTATGCACTGATCAGAGTAAAGTCTGCGTTGGAGGGATGGCTTGGTGGTTAAGTTCAGCTCCCAGTTCCCATGTTGGATGACTCACAGCCACCTGTAATTACAGTTCCAGGGGATCCCACTTCTTCTTCTTCCACGAGCCCTTCAACTCATTCATGCACATACTCTTTCTTCCCACACACATGTACATTTAATTAAAAAGGAAATAATTTAAAGATGTAAACCTTTATGCTGAGGAAAACTTAACACAAATTAGAAGTGACGTGACAGCCTGTGATCTCATAAAATCCAAACCACCAATAGTAGTTCTAAGGGAATGTTGCACTGCACTGGCCCCTGATACACTGCACTGACCCCTGATGCACTGCACTGACCCCTGATGGACTGCACTCACCATTGTTGCACTGCACTGGCCACTGATGAACTGCACTGATCCCTGATGAACTGCACTGACCTCTGATGCACTGCACTGGCCACTGATGGACTGCACTGACCCCTGATGCACTGCACTGACCCCTGATGCACTGCACTGACCCCTGATGCACTGCACTGACCCCTGATGAACTGCACTGACTCCTGATGGACTGCACTGACCCCTGATGCACTGCACTGGCCACTGATGCACTGCACTGACTATTGTTGCACTGCACTGGCCACTGATGCACTGCACTGACCCCTGATGGACTGCACTGACCCCTGATGAACTGCACTGACCACTGATGCAATGTACTAGCCACTGGCTACTTTCATCTTTTAGGGGGAAGGGTGTTTAAAGACAAAGTCCTTCCTGTTCTGCTTATCACATGATCAAATCAGCTGACTGACAAAAACTTTTGTTTCCAGTGTCTCCCAGCCTACTTCTGCCGTGGCTGGAGGAAAAGTACAAAGAAAAATGTGGGGTGTTTTTGAAAACAAGAAATCAAAACAAACATCTACCACAAGGAATCACCTCCAGATACTGGCTTTTAAGCCCAAATTTGACTTTCCAATTGAAATGACTATACCACACGGCTTCCATGAGACATTTGACACAACCATTCAAGCAGGCAGTCACACATGTCCAGAGCACACTCACCTGCCATATTAGGGTTTCTGACCCATAGACTTTACATGCATTCTTCATTTCTCCCAGAAACCTTCCAACCCCAGACATTTAAAAGTGCCAAGCATTTAACCTTCACATTGCAAGTTTGTCACCAAAAGAAAGAAGGAATGCTGGAAATGTGATGAGTTGGGGTGATGATGGGAGCATCCCTTCATTCCCTCTTCACTGAACTTCTAGCATATATTCACTGTGATAAAAAAAAAAATTACATTGTGCTGGTGGCCACAAGCATCATACAGTGAGAGTACAGTTGCCGAAATCCCTAGGCTATACCCAATTTGTGAAGCTTTAAGAGCCTGCTTTTTGAATAGTCACTATCATACTATAAACCTTGTGAAGCCATGGTGTCCTTCTCTTTCTATGGTGGGATTCTTCCCAAAATACCTCAGCCATGTATTAATTATTGGGCATTAACTCTTTTTTATTATTATTAAAAATTTCCACCTCCTCTCCTCCCATTTCTCTCCCCCTCTCCCCAATCCTCCTCCCCTTCCCTCTCCAGTCCAAAGAGCAGTCAGGGTTCCCTGCCCTGTGGGAAGTCCAAGGTCCTCCCCCCTCTATCCAGGTCTAGGAAGGTGAGCATCCAAACAGACTATGCTCCTACAAAGCCCATCCATGCAGTAGAATCAAAACCCAGTGCCATTGTCCTTGGCTTCTCAGTCAGCCCTCATTGTCCACCATGTTCAGAGAGTCTGGTTTGATCACATGCTCCATCAGTCCCAGTCCCACTGGCCTTGGTGAGCTCCCATTAGATCAGTCCCACCGTCTCAGTGGGTGGACACACCCCTTGTGGTCCTGACTTCCTTGCTCATGTTCTCCTTTCTTCTGCTCCTCATTTGGACCTTGGGAGCTCAGTCCAGTGCTCCAATGTGAGTCTCTGTCTCTATCTTCATCCATCGCCAGATGAAGGTTCTATAATGATATGCAAGATATTCATCAGTGTGACTATTGGATAAGGCCAGTTCAGGCACCCTCTCCTCTGCTGCCCAAGGAACAAGCTGGAGACATCTTGGACACCTGGGAACCCTTCTAGAGTCAAGTCTCTTGCCAACCCTAAAAGAGCTCCCTTAATTAAAATATCTACTTCCCTGCTCCCATATCCACCCTTCCTCCATTCCAACCATATTATTCTTCCAAGCTCTCCCCATCCTCCCCTTCTCTCTCCCCATCTCCCCTTACCCCCATCCCACCCGCACCCCCGTGCTCCCCACTTTTGCCTGGCAATCTTGTCTACTTCCAATATCCAGGAGGATAACTATATGTTTTTCTTTGGGTTCACCTTCTTATTTAGCTTCTCTAGGATCACAAATTACAGGCTAAATGTCCTTTTATTTATGGCTAGAATCCACTTATGAGTGAGTACATGCCATATTCATCTTTTGGGGTCTGGGTTATCTCACTCAGTAAAGTGTTTTCTATTTCCATCCATTTGCATGCAAAATTCAAGATGTCATTGATTTTCCACTGAGTAAAACGCTAAAGTGTATATGTACCACACCTTCTTTATCTATTCTTCCATTAAGGGGTTGGGCATTAACTCTTGCATGTACTGTTATACTGGATGACTTCTCATTTGGCCATATAATCTTGATACATAGAATATATACTGGGTGCCTTGAATTCTGGAAAGGGCTCTGCCCCGGAGAAAGGAAATGCTTCTCACTCAGGAGGCAACAAAACCTCCCCTTGGGAAGCTGGAAATGCTAGGCTCTGGATTTTATACTACCATAGTTTCCCCTTTGATCTAGTCACATTAGATGTTACTGCTAAGGCTAAGTATTCCATTCCCTTTAATTCAGCTAGTAAGACTCCGATACAAATTTTAACCACACAAATATAGCCAACACATAGTCCTCTTGTTCTTATTTTTAGAATTCTGTACTGATTTAAAGCCCCATACTAATCCTCCCATTATCTACAGGGGCGTTTCACAGCCACACCCTCTCTGAGGCAGTAATAAGAC
Organism: Alexandromys fortis; assembly: GCF_014885135.2. Taxonomy (NCBI): domain Eukaryota; kingdom Metazoa; phylum Chordata; class Mammalia; order Rodentia; family Cricetidae; genus Alexandromys; species Alexandromys fortis. Next base: position 1,476,768 of record NW_026067905.1, read on the forward strand.
AACTGGTGCTTACTTTATCCATCCTGTCAGCCCTAAGAAATGCAAGTTTAGTATCATTGTTATTTACCAGAGAATTGATAATTACGTCTGCGTGAGTATATAAACTAGAAACCTTGTGGGATTGGGAGGAACATCAAGGACAAACATCAAGAGAGCATTGGAGTGAGCATAGAAAGAATAAATGGGACATGATGAAAAGACTTATGTGAATTAATTTGTTTACCCTCTGATATCTTTAGCCAGTTTTCATCTGAGATAGTGGTCCTTTTGAATCCTGAGAGGTTTAAGGGGGCTAAATCCCCAGCACAAACATCGATAATATCAGGAACACAAGGCATCTAGGCCTTTGTCCAACAACGTAGGGAGAAAATTAGCAAGCTTCATATTTCATGAGGAATTCTTGGCTAAATGTATTTTAATAAAACTTAGCTATGCCTGCCAATAAAACATAGGGATGAAATAATGATTTATGGTTTAAATATTATATAACCTCTGTAATGTCTGGTACCATCTCATATCAAACAACACAAGAGAAATAAAATCACAGGGGAAAAGAACAGAAGAATAATTTGACATCAGCTCAGACATTAATAGAACACATATGATAAAACTGTCCCTTTAAAATTTTGCTACAAGAATAAGAGTAGCTGACATATGCTGAGTATATGTGACAGGAGCCTTGAGACTATGATCTAGTTTAATCTGGAAAAAAGTTCTGCAAAGTAAAATATTTTTGTCTGTTTTTATAACAGAGTCGGAAAAGCCAACTTGCCCAAACTTCAGTGGAACTAAGAGGCAAAGTCAAGCAATCTGACTTTAAGGCTAGATTCTTAACCATGGGACTCACTGAAGACTAGACTTGTGAGTTACTTGAGAAGAAGTAATTTATCTTACATATGGCACACAATAAAAGAATAACTATGTGTCTCTATTTAGAAGAGTACTGACAGGGAACTGGGGGGAATTAGAAGGAATTAGAAGGCGGGGTTCTCTAACACTCAGCTCCATCACTTAGTGGGTGCACAATCTAGCGTTTAACTTTGAGTTCCTGTTTCTTCATTTGCAAAGAAGGAAAACTCAAACACATGACACACTGCTTCCTCTCCTGAGTTTCATTCACACAAGTGATGCCAAAATGACAATATGATTACAAAACATCATCCTGTATGATATACTAGCAACATGACCTCAGGACACATGCTGCATCTTATGGATACATCTCATTTTTTTTAAATCACAATATCAACTTCCCTTTAAACATAAAGTTATAGCCAGGCAGTGGTGGTACATGACTTTAATCCTAGCACTCAGGAGGCAGAGACAGGTAGACCTGAGTTTGAGGCCAGTCTGATCTACTACCGAGTAGTACAGCAAGACTGCTACAAAGAGAAACCCTGCATTGAAAAACCAATAATAATCATAATAGTGATTATAATACATTGGTATCCTAATTACGTAATGGTGAAATCATATATTCAAGATGAGAAATTATATAACTATAGCTTATAATATGAATGCCCCTGAGGTTTTAGTAAGGACAAACAATACCAATGGGTTACAGTAAAGTATAGATTTCTTATGGAATTAAAAAAAAAAGTCACACACTCAAAAGTAAACTGTTTGGGAAAATTAACAACCTAAAATGAAATATTTTTAATGTAACAGTATTTTAACCATTTTCCAGGCGCAATAAACAGTTGTACATGTTAAGTCACTGTGATTGTGACAGAATTTACAAGACCTGTACAAAGCTCAAGTCAGCCAAAATACCAGCTTGTTAGTCCCACCTCTGGCTGAGATGGAGTGCAGTAATTAATAGCTGTTGGGAGAGAGAAAGTTAATTTTCATCAAGAGTATGGCTCACGGTAGGGCGTGGCTCATCGTAGATCTACCATATTCCAGTTGATGACCACACACTCAAGAGTATATGGGAAGCACTAACTGGATTCATTTGGATCTTTTTTTTTTTTAAAGAAAGAAACAAAAATTGGATGGGCATGAAAAGGGGAAGTGGATCTTGTAAGAGTTAGGGGAGAGAGGAGAAAATACCATGTATGAAATTCTCAAAGAATTAAAAATATATATAAATAGCTGGGAATGTTAGCACAAGAGTTAGCAAAATGAATAATCTATCAGAAATTTTAAAATGTGCCTATCTGTTGATGAGTTTATAAAAACATGCTCAACGTGTTTCGTCGAGAAAACTAGGGAAAAGAACTACCTACCAAGAAACTGGCTGACATCATAGCCCGGGCGAGGACAGAACGTCAGACACCAGTGAAAGGAGGGTAAATGGCACGGACAGTTTAGAGACCTGGAAGGATCCACCAGGGCTGAAATGTGTCTGTATCTTACCTCGGGATTCCAGGAGCATACAGTTCAACAGATAAAGCAAACGGAGAAACCAAGAAACAAAGCTCAGTCAAGTAGGGTTACAACCCTGAAGAGGCAGATGTGTCAAGGATGCGACACAGTTCACATCCTCACCTCTGTGTGGAGCTGCATAGCTGAGCAGGCAGGTTCTTCTTGGTGAAATGTTTAATACATGCTCGCATGTGTGTGTGTGTGTGTGTGTGTGTGTGTGTGTCTTTGTGTGTGTGTGTGCGCGTGCGCGCACACACACACACAAAGACACACACACACACACACGCATGCACGAGCACATATGAGTGCATTGGAGGCCAGAGGTCATTCAAATGCAAAAAGCACATTTGCTGTGATGAGACAGGGGTGGTGATGCATAGCTTTATTTCAGCATGCAGGAGGAAGAAGCAGACAGCTCTCTGTGAGTCTGAAGCCAGCCTGTGAATTGTAACAGTTAGTTCAGTTAATTCCAGCCATGGCTACATAGCAAGACCATGTATAGAAACAAGCAAATCAGGCCAGTGCTGGGGAGGTGAAAAGAGGTGAATCCCTGACATTCCGTGGCAGGCAGCTCAGCCTCATTGGCAAGTTCCAGTGAGAGATCCTATCTCAAGAGAGGGTGGGCAGTGTCTGAGGAGCTGCGTCCGAGGTTTTTCTGTGGTCTCCAATCCACGTGCACACACACACAGAAATAGATGATATACAAGTTCTAGCAAACTTTTAAGAAGTAGCTCGTTCTGTTCTACTTTGTTCTAATCCACAGAGAAGGAGCGCTCATAAGTTCTACATACTCGAGACTGGCACCCAAAGCCAGGGGGAGTCAAAGAGAAGTGTTAGACTAATCTTGCCTAGGAAACTGTCTTCGAAAATCAATTGTTTAGAAAACAAAATCCAACATATTAAATAAAATAACAGTTTATCGTAAGAAAATGGACTCTATTACCTCCTTGAGGCAGGACCAGACTTTGTTGACTTTCCAGGGGGAAGCCTTTACCTCTCTGAGGAGCAGAGGAGTGAGGAGGAGATGGAGGAAGTGGGAGGAGAGGAGAGAGGGAACTGGGATTGGTATATAAAAAATAAATAAATAGATGGATAGATAGATAAAATTTTAAAAAGAGAAAATAAACTCTAGCTCAACAATTTTAAGCTAGTGATTTACTTCACTGTGTTAGCTAGTCAAAAGAAGAGTTGCTGCCGGGCGGTGGTGGCGCACGCCTTTAATCCCAGCACTCGGGAGGCAGAGGCAGGCGGATCTCTGTGAGTTCGAGACCAGCCTGGTCTACAAGACCTAGTTCCAGGACAGGCTCCAGAACCACAGAGAAACCCTGTCTCGAAAAACCAAAAAAA
>NW_026067905.1:1480507-1491975 GCF_014885135.2 Alexandromys fortis
AAAAAAAAACCAAAAAAAAAAAAAAAAAAAAAAAAAAAAAAAAAAAAGAAGAAGAGTTGCTTAAACATGTGCATTTGTCATAATTTAATTTATTCTCCATCACTGATTAAAAATTAAAAAGCATAAAACACACTATGCCAAAATGACATTAAAGTTCTTTGCTCTGAAATGTTTCATTAAATCACAAGAAGAAAACCACATTGATCACCTCCATAATTGTTTATTTATCCCTGGTTAAAACTACTAAAACAATGCATTGCAAACACAGAAAAAAATTAAAAAATAACAAATAAAACACAAATCTGGTCAAAGTTGTAATTACTTTTCAGTCATGCCATGTGATATATGTCCTAGTCGCTTCTTAACCCTAGTTGTGGACCCAGCTCATTAATGCACAGTTCCGAGAGGTGCAGCTTAACGTATCCATTTTACCAACAAGGAAACAAAACAGGGTGAGTAAGTGTGATTTTCAAAACCACTAACCAAAGAAAGGACAGCACTGTTTCCTTTGGGCACTGGTCTTGAGTCTGTGTGGAATTGATGAGTGCTCCTTCTCCGTGGATTAGAACAAAGTAGAACAGAACCAGCTACTTAGAAGTTTGCCTGAACCTGAACTTGGATATCATCTACTGCGTGTGTGTGCACATGGACCAGAGGTCAGAGAACAACCACGAATTGGTTTTGGTATTTTGTTTGTTTGTTTTTGTTTTTTCAGAGCTGGGAATTGATCTAGGGGCTCATGTGTTGGAGTCCACAAGACTCTACAGTGAATGTCATGGCAGATCCATGGAGAGTGTGTAAATACACGTCCACAAGGAATGACCCATTTTGCAGAGCTGTGGGAACACTTGTCTTTTCAAAGGGTCACTGTCATATCTGTGAAAACCTTGTGAGGCCATGATTCTCCCTTCAAAATGGGATTCACTCACTCCCAGAACACTTCAGCAGTGTAACCTCTTCTGCAGGGACAACAGAATGACCTTTCCATTCCCCCATACCATGAGGCCTTAGAGAATAACATTCACTCTTTGTTCTAACAGTGAATTTACATAGAGTCAACCCCATAAAATTACCTGCTAACAGACCACGTAGAAATGTGTGTAGAAGACAGGCACTGAGCAGGAAGGCAGCACGCCCCACCTTTGCTAACAAACAAATCTAGGCGTCGCCAAAGCTGGTTATCACAAAAGAGATTAGAAGAGGAGAATGGGTGAATCCACGATTCGAGGATGTTTAGTAACTTTACCTAATGTTTTGGGTTGTCCGGTACTTCCCCTTGGATGCCGGCTCTTTCCTGGGTGGGACCACCTGTTCTGGAGTACAGTTTTGTCAGGTTCTACCTGCCCTTTTTTGTAATTTTGTTAAGCATATTATCATTGTCGTTGCATACAGAATTTTACAACTTTGTCTGAAAAAATAAAAACCTCATGGAGATCACTCCTGCTTCTGTATCTTTTTCTTTTTCCTCTTCCTCCTCCTCCCCCTCCACTTCCTCCTCATCCTTTGATTTTTACTTTTTCGTGCAAAGGAATAAAGAACATGTAGTTGTAATGTACATGAGTTGGTTTATTCCGTTTGTGCTCAGATCCAATTAGCCTGCCATACGGAATCTTTCTGGACCCTGAGAGGTTTAATGATCTTAACTCGTGCGTGCTAAGCAAGTGTTCCGCCACTGAGCTATACTCCCAGCACCACCTGAATCTCACATCTTCCTCACCCCAGACTCTATGAACTTAGTTAGTACCTCTCCTGCAACTTTTGTATTTCATTTATTTATTTGAAAAAAAAATTTCAAATGTATAACAAATTTCTGCAGTTTGGCAGAGGTTGCTATATTATCCCTTCTGTTCTAACAATAAATAAGGTAATATGACATTTTAAATTAGAAACCAAGCTCAACTATTTAATTCCAGTGTGGACCTGTTTAGGAAACAAACAAAGCTGACCCCACAAAAATGTTTTTGCTCAGATAATCTTTACCTGAAGTAACCCCCCCAGTTTAATGGTAGAAAAGAAAACCCCCAGCTTCCTTGGGCTCAAATCTAAAAGTTCTTTTAAATCTTTCAGCTTTTGTAATCCCCTCTGCAGTCAGCCCTTTCTGAAAGGTGGCAGTCAGCAGCCACTCAACAAGAGGTTCTGGGAAACGTCCATTCTTCTTTCCAGGCAAGGCATGAGTCACTGGGTTTGCAAAACCTTTGAGCGCACAGGGTAGAGAAGGACATGTTCTGCAGAGCAGAGGCCAGGCTCAGGCAGATCTCTCTCTCTCTCTCTCTCTCTCTCTCTCTCTCTCTCTCTCTCTCTCTCTCTCTCTCCCATCCCGTGCTATCAATACCCAAGTCCAGGCCCTGGAAGCATCAACAGCTAACAGCTCTTCCTCATTTCTTGGGGTGGGAGTGGGGCCTTTACGTCTTTATTTAGAGCTAACATTTTATAACTTCAGTGTAGAAAATGCTGACAGATATGCTCTCCTTAGTTAAAGGATCCACTTTTCTCTTGGTGACATTCACGATTCCAGTAAAACAGGCATAGTGATGTTTGAGTCCTTGTCTTATTATTAGTATTTTGGTTCGTTCCTGTTCAGTATTTGTCGTCAGTCAAATTTAAGAGCTGCAGAGGCACCAATACAACTATTGATTGTATACTATACTCTGAAGGTTGGTAAGACCTCAAAAAAGAAGCTCAGCCCTATAATAAATAGTACATAGTCCCATATTCTCTTAACCTTAGATTAAGGGGAGAGTTAGGTAATAACTAAGGAAATCTGCAAGTTATACCTTCCTCCCTTCCTACACTCGCTTCATGCGCCGGCTCCTTGATCAAACCAATGCTCAGATATTAACAAGATTTCATAAGCACATGACCTAGGGAAGGCACTGTTCAAGACACTGCATGTAGGGCAACTTGTCTTACCTTTGGATATCTCCATCTTCTTCTGTTACTGCAGCAGAAGACCCAAAGTTAGATATTGTATAAGGGAAGGGGGGTTATTTGGATTTGTTTGGTTTGGGGACTACAAGGACAAGATCGAGCATCTCTGGAGAAGACTTCAAGGAAGGGTGCACCATGTGCCTGAGATCACAAGATCACATGGGGCACACAGCCAGAGATTCAGAGAGAACAACCTGCTCTTCCGAGAACTAAGATCAGCCTCGGTGTCCTCAGCATAAAGATGGATGCAGTGCACATTCAAAGTGAAATTTCATTCAGTCACAAAGAGGGAAGAGTAGCACAATGAGGTGGCTCAGCAGGAGGGGACACCTGTCCTCAAACCTGATGGCATGAGCTCAATCCCCATGACCCACATGGTAGAAAGAGACCTGATCTCCCCAAAGGTCTCTGACTTACACAGGAATGCCATGGCATTTGTGCCCAATCCCCATACATATGCAAAATAGTAATGATTTTTTTTGCAAAGAATTGACATTATCATTTATAAGAAAATATATGGAACTGGAGTTTATTGTACGGAATGAAATAAAACAGACCCAGAAAAACAAATATGACCCTTTCTCTCAGACAGAGGACTGAGATGTACATAGAGGACAAAGTACAATAGACTTAAATGAATGTGCCTTTATGAAAGCCATCTCTTTGTACAATGAATATAAAAGCATAAAAGTTTTAAGAGAATTAGCAACAGTAGTTATCTTCTGAGGACTATGCCTTTAAGGCTCACCTCTTTAAAATTCCATCATTCCAGAGGCTAGGGAGATGACTCAGTCGATAGATAAGAGTGCAGAGGACTTGTGTTTGGAGACACAGTGCCCAGATAAAAAGCCAGGCTGGTGCCATGCACTTGTATTCCCGGTGCTGGCAAAGCAGAGCCTGGAGGATCCTTGGGGTTTGCTAGTCAGCTACTATGGCCTAATTTGTGAGCTCCATACCAATGAGAGCTTAATCTCAAAAAATGAGGTGAGTTGAATCTGAGAAACAACCCCTGGAATTAACTTCTGACCTCTACAACCTGCAGACTCAGGTAAATCTTTACCTGCACATGTGTGTGCACACACAACATATAAACAGAGCACACACACACACACACACAAAGTATTTTGTTGTTTCTCACAATACCACACCTGAGAGCAAGTTGCTGGCCCAGTAACTCTTGGAGGACACATTCAGACTGTGTCCAAACCCTCAAATCCAAATCCACAGCACCCTCATCATAAGGGATTTCCCCCTGTATTTATGTTTACCATTAATGAATAAAGAAACTGCTTTGGACCTATAGCAGGGCAGAACTTAGCTAGGGAGGAAAAGCTAAAGTGAATGCTGGGAGAAAGGAAGGGAGAATCAGAGAGAAGCCATGGAGCCTCCCGAAATAAACACTGGGAACTTTACCCAGTAAGCTACAGCCATGTGGCAATATACAGATTATTAGAAATGGGTTAAATTAATATAAGAGTTAGCCAATAAGAAACTAGAGCGAATGGGCCAAGCATTGATTTAATTTTTTTTTTTTTTTTTTTTTTTTNTTTTTTTTTTTTTTTTTTTTTTTTTTTTTTTTTTTTTTTTTTTTTTTTTTTTTTTTTTTTTTTTTTTTTTTGTGATCATTTTGGGCCTAAGCTAACCGGGCAGCAGAAAATGTGTTTTGTTCCATCTTATTGGAAGAATTTATACCTTCTAATTAAAGACATTTTAATTTGTGGTAAAGGATTTTATTCTTGTTTTATATTTGCCCCAAATAATCTCAGAGGAATGTAAAGCCACATCACTGGGCATTTTTCATGTAGCTGGACCATGGATGGAAAACCATTCCTCAGAAGACCATGGGAGAAGCAGTGTGAGAGAAGATTTTCTGAGCTTGCCACAGTTGTTCCCTCCTAATGAGTTTGCATAGGTTACTTCACTGTGTTCTAAACTTACAAGGAATGTGAGGAAAATAAGCGAGTTCTCAGTGGGTCACTGGTTGTCACAGCCTAGTCTCTGGCTGACCCTCTAGGTAAGTGGAAGATGGATTGACCACTGATGTGTGATACTTCTGCCTTCTCTGTTAACTGCACTGCTCTTGGTGGCAGTGTTCAAGCATGTCCAGCTATTTCCAAAACCTTCACAGAAGTTTTGAGTTCCCTGAAGGACTCATAGCCCAGGATGGGTACATGTACAAGGTCAACCTCCAGTAGTCTTCTTCAGGTGGAGTTCATGTTGTTTTTGAGAAACATTTACTGAAGCTCTCAGATTAGGGTAGACTAGTCTGGCCGGTCAGCAAACCCCAGACATTTTGCAGTCCCTGTCTCCCCAGTTTTAAGATTACAAACATGCCATCACACACAACTTTGTGGGGATTGAATGCTGCTCAACTTACTTGCATGGCCAACATGTACTGACTGAACTATCTCCCCGACCCCTGATTGATTGTTCATAAACTTTTATGTTTCATAATTATATAATCCTTTCTTTCTGTGGTTAATAGCCACAGTTTTCTCTCTTCGCCCTGAAAGCAGAGAGTTTGTTTTATCCACCTAGATGCAAATAAAAACGTATTTCTTGTTATTGACTACCCACATTGTGATTTTCTGACTCACACTCACTCATGAGCTGGTTTACTTGGATTAACCACAGTAACTGGTTGCAAATCATTTTGATTTGGCATTCTGTAAGATCTCCTTGACAAGATGAATTATCTAATTTAAAAAAGAGAAATATTTGTTATACAGTGTACATGTACACACCTAACTCAGACAGAAATATTTCCGGAATGCCCTGACAGGTAACTGTGAAGAGTTATACTGTCATCTCAATTGTTGATAGCACTCTGAAAGTGAGTTTGTGGCATGATGTTTTGATTACCAGTTTATGTAATGTTTTATTATGCTGATTCCAAAGTAATATGTTCCCAAGTGGTTTAGATGAGGACACATATAAAGCAGCACACCGAGAAAATAGACCAACCACCATCCTGCTCCAACTGTCATGTGGAAGATTTTCCAAATTCCAAAGTCAAGAGTTGAAAACTCACAAGTCAAGTCAAAGGCAAAGTCATCAGATGCAAAGACTCCACCCTTCATCTCAGAAGTCATTTCCAGGGCCTCACCAATCTTCATTTAGTAACCATAGCAACTGGCAGTTGAGAAAGACACCAGCCTGTCATCCCTCCCTTGCTTGCAAGCACCTGACAAGCTTTATTTCTTTAGAGAGTAAGAACATCAGGAAACACTTTATAATCATTCCTTTTCTTGTTGCTGGGATGAAATACCTGAAAAGCATGGTGTGGAAAAAGGGCTTTGCTTGTGCTTATGGTTGAGAAGATACGATCCAGCATGACAAGGAAGGCATGGCAGCAGGAGTGTGAGGCAGATGGTCCCCCAGCATCTACAGCCAGGAAGCAGAACATGTGCGCTGTAGGCAAGAGCAGCAGAGAGACATTGGAGAACAGAAAAAAAAACTTCTAAATTATATCAGCCAGTGTATTTCAAGGATGTGTTGACCTCACAGTGGAAACCAGGAGATGTGGTACATTGGGGAAGGTGTTTTGATGGAGGAAGGTCATTGGTTAAAAAATAAAGAAACTGCTTGGCCCTCATAGGTTAAAACATAGGTGGGAGGAGTAAACAGAACAGAATGCTAAGAGGAAGAGGAAGTGAGCTCAGAGGCCATGCTACCCTCTCCCAGGCAGACGCCATGAAGCAAGCTGCCAGGTCAGACATGCTGAATCTTTCCCGGTAAGACTGATGCTACACAGATTATTAGAGATTGGTTGATCGGGATATGAGAATTAGCCTGTAAGGGCTAGAGTTAATGGGCCAAGCAGTGTTTAAAAGAATACAATTTGTATGTTGTTATTTCTGGTAAAGCTAGCCAGTGGCAGGAGCTGGGTGGCGGAATGCAACCCGCAGCTCCCCACAACAGGGTTTTGCTCTTGTTTCCAGAGGAGAAGAAAAGCAATGAATACCATCAAAATTAATAAAGAAAAATTCAGAGTTTCTGTCTCATGTCATCTGGTATGGGACAGAAGGAAGAAAGAATTTAGGAAAAATGTAACTTCTCCATACCTATTTTGTCTATATCACACCTTTCATTGAGTATATGTCTATATAAATAATATTTAAGTTTTCCACAATGAACAATGAATTTTCCTGCAGTAATCTTTGAAGTTTCCAGGAATAAGATGGGGTCCCACAACAACTTCACCTGGTTGATATGATGTCGTGATGCTGATACCACTATATAAGACCTGTTTTGGGTACCAGCTGCTCAAGATGGTTCCAACTTAGTTAGCTGAAATGGTGCACCTTTTTTTACAATGTTCTGGCCAGAACTCCAAATAGGAGCCTCAGAAAAACCCTACAGAATACTCGGAGACTATTTGCAATTATACAAGACAGTAATCTTGAACTTTAACCATCATTTTACTTTCACAGGATCCCATAGAAAGAACATCATCCCCATGAAAGCTGGAAGTAACTCTAGAAGATGACTTTCCCTCTCCCAACAAAGTTTGTCTTCCGGGTTAGTGACATCTATTAGGGGTTGATTATAATTGGTATAGGGTTGGGGTTTGGATTGGGGTGGAAATTATGTAGGCTCAGGGAACTCATTGAAAAAAAATAAGAGATAAATTGGATGGAATAATAGATTACTATGAGCTTACGTACACTAATAATAATAATAATAATGAGTAATAGTGAGATTTCTTGTGAGCTATTATTTATAGACAATTTACATTGGTATAGATTCTTGTATAGTGATACAAATTCAGAATATATTGAATATGCTCCTATTATGTCTACAATATTTGTACACCTAGGCAAAATTATTTTGTAATATTGCATGTATGCATGCTTCTACCTCTGCTTAAGACATTTTGTATATTAATATAATTTTAGGATATATTTATCATATTGCACTATACATTTCTATCTCTGATCAAGATACTTATACATTTTTCACATTTTGAAGTCATTGTCCTCATTTACAGCACAGTTGTTTAAAGATTGTTTAATATTCCAATATGAAGTCTTAGTCTCTAAGTTATATTGGTATTAAGATTCATGAGTCATCCATGTTTGTCATACTTATAGTTAGACTAATTAGGTTCTTTAAATACATAGAGATTGTATTCCACATAGAAAGGTAATCTTCAACCACTTCAAAGAGCTGTAGAATATGTCATTTAAATAACTTAGGGTTCTGTTGACGTGAGACATAATTGCTCCTGGCAGTACCATTCTATTCCCGAGAGCATGTTGAGCCCCGAAGACACTACACTTGGAGCTTGTTTTCTTCTTGGCAAAACTGGCCTTTGGGCAAGGAATTGCCCAAGCCTCTACCATTGACAAAATGCACAATGTCCGGATAACAGAAGCAGGATACAAGAAGAAGGACTATCAAATCTTCCCAAGACTGGGTAAGACAGTTTTGAAAAATTTCCTGTCTCTGAAAGTGGTCTATCAGTTATTCTAAGCCTTAACCAAAGTTGGTTGCTCCAATGTTGCAAATGAGACTTTGGGTGATCACCCAGGTAGCCAGTTGTCTGTATCATTTATTACACATTTTGGAAGTTGTTTGATTGCACTTCCTGTTTACTCAGGTAATATTATTTTCCTTCTCAGGTCTTCAATGGGTTGAAGACTAGATAGTTTAGTTACTTTCCTCTCATGGCTTGGCCAAGATATTTCTAATACAAGACTTATACTCCTTAGGTTAGGATGATTATTGAAACATTTATCATGTTTCTTGCTTGATATTGTTTATGCTGGTTGTAATTTTAATTTTTATACTTGATATTTGTTCTTATTGTATATAATTTTGTATTAGGCTTAGAACTCTCTTATTTAAACAAAATGAGGAGGTACTGTAGGAACTCCTTCAGCTGGTAGCTTTTAAGATACCAGCCCACTTGGGCATGGTCTCTTATATTATAAATGCCCATGTAATGTGTGTGCACTCTCTTTATCTCTTCTGGCTGCTGGATTCTGCTCCTATTCCCTGTTCATGCAGAGGACTGTGATCTGTAAGTCTACCACTAAATAAATAACCCTTTATTATTCTAATTCTCAAGTCTAAGCTAGTGTGGGATTTCTTTTTAGTGCCCATCTTCACAGGTGGATGCTGGTACTCAGCTCCCTTTCTCCTTTCTTTGCTCAGTCTAGAACCCCAACCAATGGGATATTATCCATGTTCCAGATGAGTCTTCTCCCTCAGCTAATTCTCTCTCTAAACACATTAACAATTCTCCTCAGTGATTCTTATTCCAGCCAACTTGACAATGAAACTCAACCCTCACACTCTCTATTCCTAAATAATAGCTTGTAGTGCCTACAAATAACCTGCCTTCCACATGGGCAAGTATTTGTGTTAAGAAAGCTAGTGACTGGGCTGCTCAGAAAGCATTGCATTCTAGCTTATTGCCTGCTGCCTTATGGGTGCTTCCTAGTTGCTGAGTAGATTCACTTCTGCTATACCAGGGAACTTGCCCACATTTCATTGCTATCTATTTGTCTATGAAATGTCTTTTCCCTGTTTTTTAATATACTCCAAATAAACCTAGCTTTTCAAAGACGAGATTGGATACCAAACAATCCAAAAACATTCCCATGCTATCCCAGCCTGTTCTGCTTTGTCCTGAATTCCTATGGTACCTTCTGTATTTCATTTTACTTAACATTTTGATCTTTTATTATTTATTTCATTTGTACAAGTGTTTTGCCTACATGTATGTCTGTGCACCACATGCATGTCTGGTCCCTACAGAGGTATGAAGCAGATGTTGGATCCCCTGGAACTGGAGTTAGAGATGGCTGCGAGTCACCATACATGTGCTTGGAAATTGAACCCAAGTCCTCTGGTGATGTGGGAGTGATTTCTTATTAATAAAGAAACTGCCTAGGCCCCTTGATAGGCCAACCCTTAGGTGGATGGAGTAAACAGAACAGAAGGCTGGGAGAAAGAAGCTTAGTCGAGGAGTCGCCATGGTTCTCCCACTCCAGACAGACGCAGGTTAAGATCTTTCCTGGTAAGCACACCTCATGGTGCTACATAGATTATTAGAAATGGGTTAAGAGGCTGAAACTAATGGGCCAGGCAGTGTTTAAAAAATACAGTTTCTGTGTAATTATTTCGTGGCATAAGCTAGCCATGCGGGCAGCCAGGTGCCGGGGATGCAGCCTCGCTGCTCTTATCACTACAATCTGGAAGAGCAGCTGTTGCTCTTACCTCCTTACCTACACACATTCTTAATTGTGTCAGATCTTATCAATATCCCATCTCTTCTACTATTGCCTTCTGTCTCTGAAGGTCAGCAATAGTGACATATATTTATATATTTCTATTTATGTAAATACATAGCATATGTTTAATAACCAGGTATGGTAGGTACATCACTTCTTTTGTCTTAGCATTCAAGAGGTTGAGTCAAGAGGATTGCCTTGAATTTCAGGTCTTTTTAGGCTATATAGTGAACTACAAGCTAGCCTGGGCTACACAGTGAAATCCTGTCTCAAAGGACAGCAGTAAAATCACTTAACGAGAGAGAAGGAGTAGGGGTGTAGCTTGGTTGGTAGAGTCTAGCATGCACAACCTCTGAAAACAAGCATGATGTCACCTGTCATCCCAGCACTTAGATGATACAGGCGGGAGGATCTGAAGTTTAAGGTCCATCCTAAGCTACACAGCAAATTTTAGGCCAGCTTGGAATACATGATGCCCTGTCTTATGTGAAAAAAATGTTAATTTTTTTTGGTGTTAAATTAGCAGACAATAAACTGCACAGCACGCTGCACTGCAAACTGTATTTCATTGGTGGGACTCACTGCACAAGTGGCGTCTAGGTGGCTACTATCAGGTCACAACAGCAGAGAACAAAGGACACAGAAAGAAGCCACTGAGGGGACAGGCGCTCCAGCCTTCAAGGGGTTAAACAGATCTACCCACAGTGGAAAAAAGGAGGTGGGGAGAACTCATTTTCCTTCATTAAAGACTAATTTTAGGTCTTTCTAGTAAATGAGCATGTTGTTTATACTTCATATACTCTCGACCCCCAAGTCTGGGAAAACACATAAAATTTCCAAGAATTAAAGTTTCCATTAATCTAAGCGCCAAAAACAGAGGCTTGGCCCTCAGGAGAAAGCACATTTGTCCCTCCTGGCTCCTTCTCAAAACTATAGAAAGATATTTACTGTACAATCCTTCTTCTTTGCAAATGCATTGCCTTATCATTCCACAATCTAGATGGAGCAGGGCGGGGCCAGGCGGGGGTGGGGGGTGGGGTGGGTGGGAGGAGAGACCACAAGTCAGAAACCCAGAAACCTGAGCACTGACTGCTCCTTGATGGTGCCAAGCTGTAGACAGGCCTTCTTGCTGGTTGTAAATTTCTTTATTGGAAGAGATTGCTGATGGAGTTTTTGCTGTTAGTCTCTACCTCTTTTCTTCTCTTCTCTTCTCTTCTCTTCTCTTCTCTTCTCTTCTCTTCTCTTCTCTTCTCTTCTCTTCTCTCCTCTCCTCTCCTCTCCTCTCCTCTCCTCTCCTCT
>NW_026067905.1:1492411-1516083 GCF_014885135.2 Alexandromys fortis
CTCCCCTCTCCCTCATCCCACCCAGAACACCTAAACTCTCTCCATCTGGTTTTATTCAATCTGAAGCAACCCAGTGATCTCCCAAAGTTACAATTAAAAAATAATAAATTAAAATCTCTTTGCGTCAGTGAACTTGGACTCAAAAAGTTCTCTGAGCGGCGAGCCTTTTAAAGACGTGTGTGTCGGACCAGCAGCGGAGTGGCGGCTGCTGAGAACCAAGCTGACTTGGCGGGTGCCTCCTCCTGCGGTGATCCCTCCCTCCAGACCCGCTCCCTCCTTCCCTCCCTCCCTCCCCAAGACTGGTCTCCGCCTCCACCTTCCCCAGCTCACTGGGATGTCTGGCCCAAACAAGGAGGCTGAGGAACTAACAGAGCACAACCACCCGCATCTCTTTCCCCCAACTCCTCCCCCGCCCCCAGAGAGTCCGGCAGCAGTGAGGGAGGGGGACCAAACCCATCCCCCGTCCTACAGCCCTCCTCCCTGCGTGCACAGTGAATCGCACCTTCTAGAGTCCTAACTCAGTTCTGGAGGACCAGCATCCCCCGGATCTGCCCCTCGGGCTGTGGTGGCCCCTGCTACCGGGATGAGAGAGACAGGGACCCGCCCGCGGTGTGCCTTGAGGTGCGCGGAGCTCTCGCCGCGGCGCGCGCTGCCGTGAGTCTGTAAGTTGCGTTGCTCCTCCCGGGGAGAACTAGGGGAAGCCGGTCACAGCACAGCCAGTGACTTCAAAGCCCACGCAGCCCAAGTGCACCCAGCCAGGCTCAAGCCCTGAACTCCACCGCAAGCCCTGCTTGTGTGTCTGATCCTTGTGTTGCAAATTAGTTTCCAGTATATAGTATGATAGGTAGAGAGTGGAGGGGAGGCTAGGTAGGTTGCTTTTAAAAATGCGTCTCGTAAACCCTTCCAATTTAAATCATTCATTTTCAAGTTCAAAAGTACAGCGCTCGGTACCTTGTCAATTACCGTTAACATTTTCTTAAAGAGCAGGAAGCAATTTCTTCGCGGCTACTAAAAATAAGAATTCCTCTTTCTTTACTTTTAACCCTGCTACTTTACTTAACTAACAAGCGGGTAGTCAACCCAGCTGGCTTTAATTTTCTTCCTGACGGCGTGTGCACGTATCCTTGCCTTAATCCCGAGACGCGCTGAATCACAGAATTCTCTTCGAGGCTGTATTTACAGAGAATGCTCTAAGATTTGCATATCTGAGACAAGAGCGCACAAGGGTAACAGGGAAGAGGCAAAAATAATTCCTCTGGCTCTGAAAAGGAAAAAAATTAATTCTCTGGTTCAAAAGTTTTCTCGGGGTTCTCAGACTTCACACACAAACTAGCTTCTCGTTTGTATTGTTGACCACATCTTCATTCAATTTCGCGTGCCACTTCGTGTGTGTATGAAAAGGTATCCCCTATGTACAAGGACCGGAGGCGAGGAAATGAAGTTGGCAGATTTTAATAAGTTTTTTTTTTTTTTTTTTTTTTTTTTTTTTTTTTTTTTTTTTTTTTTTTTTNTTTTTTTTTTTTTTTTTTTTTTTTTTTTTTTTTTTTTTTTGCCGTAGGAGGACGCGCGTGGAAGAAGGGAGTCGCAGGTTCGGGCAGGTGCATAGACAGGCTATGGTGACAGGAAGATGTTGGCCAGGAAGAGCATCATCCCCGAGGAGTATGTACTGGCACGCATCGCCGCCGAGAACCTGCGCAAGCCGCGCATCCGCGACCGCCTCCCCAAAGCCCGCTTCATTGCCAAGAGCGGAGCCTGCAACCTGGCGCACAAGAACATCCGTGAACAGGGCCGCTTCCTGCAGGACATCTTTACCACCTTGGTAGACCTGAAGTGGCGTCACACGCTGGTCATCTTCACCATGTCCTTCCTCTGCAGCTGGCTGCTCTTCGCTATCATGTGGTGGCTGGTGGCCTTCGCCCACGGGGACATCTATGCTTACATGGAGAAGAGCGTCCTGGAGTCCACTGTCTGTGTGACCAATGTCAGGTAAGAATAAAACGGGGTGACGCGCGGGTCGGCAGCAATGTCGAAATAAAAATCTCTTTCATGTAGATGATGGTGAAATAAGGGGTTTTCATTGGACAGTTCAGAAACAAAAACGAAAGCAAATTTGGGGTGCAGGGTAGAGGCCAGCACATTAAAAGTATTTGTGTGTGTGTGTGTGTGTGTGTGTGTGTTTATACCTTTCTGTATTCGGTTGGAGGACTTGATTCAATCTTAGAAAAAGTGCAATTAAAATGTAAGTGCTCTGCACTCGTTTTAAGTCAATAGGCAGTAGGCAGTGCTGTGCATAGGTACCATAAAAATAGCCATGGGGGATTGGACAAGTTTAATGTATGGTCTCTGCCTCACAGAGAAGAGGAGATATAATCACAGGAAACACAAAATATATAAGGCAATATGTTAAGAGATTCAGCAATTTAAATTTAAAGACCCAAAGCTTCATTTTAATTGCAAATTGCATAATTGCATTTTCATGTTTTCCAATAAATGAGAGGAGTTTCTTTCTAAATCACTGTCTTAGAGCAGCTACTTGGCCTGTAAATGTCGTTTGATCGCTGGGTCTCCGAGACTGCTTGACTGCAGTCTTTGTGTTAACCTTGGATGGCTCCAAAAGATTCCAGACTCCCGAAACCTCTGCTCAGTTTCATCATGATTTTTTGCACCATTAAACACCTCCAATCTACCAAAAGTATTGTGCAAACGTGAGAAAAACTTTTACATGAAGTGTCCTTGATTTTAAAATATGCTAACAATAAAATAATTGAAATCAATGTAAGCCCTTCTTTAATATTATTTTAATGTATCTGATAGATTGCTTTAGATTAAAAATGGAAGCTTAAATTTAGCAGAGACATTTTCAGTGAAATTTAGTTCAAGTTTTCACAAAAGGAGCTGAGTAACAAGTGCATATTGAAGACTCCCCTTACAAAACTCCCACAGGGCAGGAACAAGACAGCTTTTCATTACACAAATTTGATCCAGTATTTATGGATGCTTCAAAGACAGCTAAAGTGCCTTTGATTTCTGTGGTTCTCCTTTGGTATTCCCAGGAGACCCAAGAATGTTGCAGTGGGGCAATTTTTTTCTTAATCTGTTTCGTTGGATAGAGATACGATTTATATCAAATGCAGAAATGTCACTGGATAAAAACAGTGGTAATACTGGGAAAATCTCCAGAGTGTTTTCTGAATCATGTTCCAAATCCACACAATTCATCAGACAGAGAAACTGAAGAAGCATCATCCAGGCAGGAAATGGTTAAGAAGGAGACTTTTAGTGGCCCTGGGATCCTATAAAAGATGAATGGTATGGCTGGAAGCAGAGCCTCTCGTGACTTTACCCACTCTCCCCATTGGCCAGGCCAGTGCATCAACAGATCACCTTAGAACACACAGAGATCCCTGCTCAGATTTGGGGAGAACACAATGCACTAGACTGACCCGCAGTTTTACCACTGGGCACACAGAATTTTCTTTTCTCCAGTGTTTGCCTAGGTAACAATGTGGATAAGAAGGCCCAGTGAGCAGAGCAGAGAGATGTGGAGAACAAAGTCCTATGTGTAAAATTTTGAAGTTAATATGTTACTGTCATCCATGTTCTAAGTAACTTATTGGCGTTGGTATGGCTGTGGAGGGTGGTGTATTCAAAGAAGATTCTAGCAAACAGGCAAGAGATCCCGACAAACAGCAATGGGAGAAATAATCATGACAACCTTGAAAACAATTTTACTCAAGACAGTCTATTGTCACTGTCTATGAAAAAGAAATCATTTAGCAAACATATATATATATATAAAAGAGATTATTCTTCCTATGAAGAGATGTTATAGTGTTCACTGGCTCCTAAAAGTTTTTTCTTGTTACTTCCCATTTTTCAAACAAGACATTCTGAAGAATATCTACTTCCTAGATGCCTGCCTGCTGGTGTTGAACCACAGGAAATGGTGTCAGAATTACAATGAAGTCAACTTGATTTTATCGGTATAGAACAGTGCCAACTTTTGGATCACACTCCACAGCATTATTTAAAGCTTTATTCTCTTCCTAGAGAACTTAAAAGATGCTTAATAATTCTAATTATTTGAATTTCCATTCCCGTCATAAATTCGGTGTCAGCCGAACTATCAAATTTGGAAGCGATTTTATTCCCCGGCTTTCCTCTAGTGTTTCCAAACACCATGTAATCACTGCCATTTTTTAGGGTGACTTGCTTTCTCCTTTGTGCAGATGACTTTCTAACATGAATCAGAAAGTAGAAACTATGTTCTTTTTCTCATTATTATTCAGCTGATACACCCCCAGCTCCGCCTCCCCTAAATGCTTTCTCTCTTGAGACTGTTTAGCCTGACAGGTGGCCAGAAAAAGATAGGATCTTATACTGGCTAGAGAAATTAAATTCCGTTTTAAAATAAACGTTATGAAAACATAGCCCGTGAACCATTTCTGAAGCCAAGGAGACAGACTTTGAGGAGGGAAATCCCTCATTAGGTTCTTCTCTAACACATAAGCCATTATCAAACTCAGTACTATATGTGCTGAATCCTCTTCTGGAATCTATTCCTACTATCTATAATATTTTCAGGCCATATATCTCATGGTGTGTGAGTAGGGCAGAAGTCAGTTCTTATAGTTTTGCACAAACCCTTTTAGCCAAAACAGAGATTAACAGCCCCTTTCTGACCCTACTTAAAAACTGATGGATGTGTACGCTCTCCTGGCTTCCTGCCAAAGTGCAGTGTGTACTGGGCGCTCAGAGTTCAAATGCTTTGTTTCCTCATTGTGCTTGGCACTCACAAACAGTATTTTGACAGACTGCTAATGTATGGGTTTCTCATCTATGAAATTAGGGAAATTTGGGATTAGGGTGCGTGGCAGGAATAGGGGCTGTGAGGAGGCCACAGCAGTACTGGGGACGCAGCCAAGTGCAAACCTTGCTAATAACAAAAACTGATGCTTTTTCATTAGAGGTTAAGCAGAGTTATCCAGGAGTCTTTCTGAGAGGCACAGGTCCCCTAGGAGCCAGCAAACCCTAAGATGGATCATTCGCTAAGATGGAGAGGAGATGTACAGCCATGAAACAATAACAACAAAACAAAGCAAAGCAAGCAAACAAACAAAAAACTCTGCAAGAAAATCCCGATGCCTGTTCACATCTTCCTCTTGCCACTTTGAGAACACCAGGCCAGAACTGATAGGACTCAGGGAAGCTGTCTTTACATTAGTCTTGACATAGTCATTTACTAATTGATATCTGAAACTCTGCTAATAGCTTCCACGTTCTCTGGGTTACTTAGAAAACAAAACGAGATAATCAGAGAAACTGCTACTCCTCCAAATAGAAAATCATTCTTATTAAAATTTGAATGTTTGGAGATGGTGTCTTTTATACTATGTTTTAGCACCATGCTAAGTTGTGTAAGCAGAACAATTAATCACTGAATAATGACTATAATTTTATGAGTTATAAATAGTAAATATTGCACTTATTACTCAATACCTTCCATATGATTCAAATCTCTTAAAAACGAGAAAGTCAAAAATAAGAAACACCCATGTGGTATAAAATTTCACAAAATAAGTTGGACTTTGGTGAAAGTGGAATATATCTACAACTTATATTATTTATTTTATGAATGTCGTTGCACAGTATATGATCTAGGAAATATTATTGAAATTTGTGTCTCCAAATCTGGATATATGTACTTAGGTGGAAACGGAAAGGGGAATAGCAGAAAAAGGATAATGGGAGGAAGTGGGGGAGGGGAGAAGAGGATGCTTATACTTAAAATCAGTCTTTCCAGAATTTCTTACTAGACTCGAGGCTGTTTTCAGCATGTGGTCTCTGGCCTGGCGTTATTTATGATGTCCCTTCTTACAGGTCATTCACGTCTGCGTTCCTATTCTCCATTGAGGTTCAAGTGACCATCGGATTTGGCGGGAGAATGATGACCGAGGAATGCCCTCTGGCCATCACGGTTTTGATTCTGCAGAACATTGTGGGTCTGATCATCAACGCGGTCATGTTGGGCTGCATCTTCATGAAAACGGCCCAGGCCCACAGAAGGGCGGAGACTCTGATTTTCAGCCGCCACGCTGTGATCGCGGTCCGCAACGGCAAGTTGTGCTTCATGTTCCGGGTGGGTGATCTGAGGAAGAGCATGATAATTAGTGCCTCGGTGCGCATCCAGGTAGTCAAGAAAACAACGACGCCCGAAGGGGAGGTGGTGCCGATTCATCAGCTGGACATTCCAGTGGATAATCCCATTGAGAGCAATAACATCTTCCTAGTAGCCCCTTTGATCATCTGCCATGTGATTGATAAGCGTAGCCCCCTGTATGATATCTCAGCAACCGACCTTGCGAATCAAGACCTGGAGGTCATAGTGATTCTGGAGGGTGTGGTGGAAACCACTGGCATCACCACGCAGGCTCGGACCTCCTACATTGCCGAGGAGATCCAGTGGGGACATCGCTTCGTGTCGATTGTGACCGAGGAGGAGGGAGTGTACGCTGTGGACTATTCTAAATTTGGTAATACTGTGAAGGTGGCTGCCCCAAGATGCAGTGCCCGGGAGCTGGATGAGAAGCCTTCCATCCTGATTCAGACCCTCCAAAAGAGTGAACTGTCACACCAGAATTCTCTGAGGAAGCGCAACTCCATGAGAAGAAACAACTCTATGAGGAGAAACAACTCCATCCGGAGGAATAACTCTTCCCTCATGGTGCCTAAGGTGCAATTCATGACTCCAGAGGGAAACCAGTGCCCATCAGAATCATGACGGCAGGATGATTCTGAGACTGTCACTCTGAGTTCTGATGACTGACAACCCTAAGACTGTCACTCTGAATTCTAATGACTGACAACCCTGAGACAGTACCATTGAGTTCTGATGTCTGACAGCCCTGAGACAGTTACTCATTGAGTTCTGATGACTGACAACCTGAGACAGTACCATTGAGTTCTGATGTCTGACAGCCCTGAGACAGTTACTCATTGAGTTCTGATGACTGAATATTAGACTGAGCACCAAGATAGAGTTGGAATGCAGTATTCATAGTTTAATGCACTGAAAAATGTTTCATATTCAAGAAATAGAACTTCCTGTATTAATAAACAATAACACTCAATGCAGAAGACTCACGGCTCACACTTGTTTCACACACAGAATGTCACTGTGACATGTTAAAGTTATTGAATAGAACACAGAAGGTATTCATGGGTCTCATTTTTGAAACACAATTTAAGATTGGACCTGGAATTCCACACCTGGCCAAGGATTGAGTCTGTCTGAAACATGTAATTGGTGAGCTCACGACTATGCTGTTTCTACTGCTCATTCTACACCTGCAGATAGAATGGGAAGGGGAATGCTCCAATCACATTAAGTACCTTTTGTATGTCAAGCTTATTCTTTTTTCATGATGCTGTATGTGGTAGAAAGCATAAAGAAAACCTCTTACATCTGTCTGCTTCTAAGCAGTATTTGATCAATCACTAATCCTATACATTGACTTCTATGTACAGTTTGTTGGGTAGAACCGGGCAAGAGTCCACAGAATAGCTGAGTCCTTGCTCTTGTTCAAGTGTTTTCTCAACTTTCTCCAAAAAAAAAGTGTATTGAATATTTTATTAAAACATTTCCTTTATACTCACTGTGTGGTTTTGTGAGTCCCCTTACACAAAATTATCTCACATCCAAAACCCCAAGGAAGACATCTTTAGAGGCACGGAACCACACAGTGATGAAACCATCTTCTAAGAGTACATTCTCAGATCTGTGGCCAAATAGAATTACAGGTTTATTTGACTTTTGGTCTGACAATATTATTTTTGATATTTATTTCTGAGTTTGAGATGGCATGGGAACCTGAGCTCTTTATCTCTGAATCCCCTATGTCTTGTCTTAAAACTGTATTTCCTTCGTAGCAGTCTCCATAGTCGGTCAACTGACCTACATAGGTGAGCATTTTGTCACTAGCTAAAATGAGATCTTCTACCAAAGCATGATTTCATCATCCTTAGCTCCTGCATCTTCAAGTAAGGGAAGAGTAGAGAGATGTTCTAGGTTAGCTCAGGGTGTGATATAATAAAACCTGGAAGTTGGGCATCTGTGTAGCTTTTTACTCAGAGTTTGGGATTTGAATTTATTTCTTACATGAGCAATTCAACCACATGAGTCATGATGAATATATTGAAATTTAATTTTAAAAGACTCATGATTCTTACCAAGTGAATAGCAACTGTTGGGTTAAGTTATTTATTCTTAAGAATGTTCAGACATGGAACTCTAGACTCACAGATCAAACAGGTACTTGAAGCTCTGCTTGCCTGTTTAATAAAACACTCAAAACATACTCGTGTCTTTAGAAGCCAAGGCTTCTGGTGTAGGAATGTAGCTTCAGGTGAGTGAATTCTTACCCAGCATATACAAGGTCCTGGGTTTGGTTCCCAGGACCTCACAGCATAAACCAAACACGATGGTGCAACACCTGTAATCCCAACCTTAAAGGTTGAGGCAGGAGGATCATAAGTTCAAGTCATTCTCAGCTACATATCAAGTCTGAGGTCAGTCTGGACTACACCCCACACATAAAAAAAAGAAAGAAAGAAAGAAAAAATGAACAATCCCCCCATACACAGAATGCTTTATTCACACTCAAAAAATCCATTCCTCTCTCCAGTCTTCTTATCATTCAGACCAACACCTGAGATCATACTTGATACCTTTTTTATACCTACTGTGTGTGCCTTTTTTATACCTACTGTATGTGCCTTTTTTATAACTACTGTGTGTGCCTTTTTTATACCTACTGTGTGTACCTTTTTTAAACCTACTGTGTGTGCCTTTTTTATACCTACTGTGCCATCCACTAGCAAATATACACATTCAATATATATTCAGTATGTAATTGTTTCTTTCTATTACCTCCTTCCTCCTCCAGTTAGTCCTGCTTCCCACAGGGTGTACATGAAATTTTTGTTTACCTTTTATATTATTGAAATATTGAGAAATTTCCTTAGAAATCACCGAAGAAAATATGCCTTCACCAAACAGTCTAATAGGAATTGCAGCCCCTATAGCAGTTCTTGGGAAGGTTTGTCATCTTAATAGCCCAAGGCAGCTAAACAAACCCAGTAAGCAGCTGCTACTCTGGCCACAGGCACATGGACAGTGCTGCCTGCTCTTCAGGAAAAGCACAGTGTTCCTGAAAGGGCACCAGCTGCAGGGCAGCAAATGCTGGACACAGTTAGTGAAGGCGTGGTGTAGGATTTCTGAGTCCCCATGATTCAGAATGCCCTAGAACCAGAACATGGTCAGTTCTGGTCACTTGTCATTGCTTGATACCAAGGACCCAATGACCGTCACAGTGATGGTGGGTCCAGGGAAGGTCATGACTTAGAATGTGATGCTATTTAGCTAAGAACAGCCACATCAAACAAATGATAACGAAACAACCTCTAAAAATCCAGAAACCTTTTAGAATTAACAAGCTCCTATGACCTAGTTTTGCTAAACTGTATTCACTGCATTAGACAACAAGAATGTCATGGCTGTGATAGCTGAGTCTGTAGAGAACTTGAATCTGTAATGAACTTGAGAAAGCATTGGTATGTAAAATGAAAAAAAAGATTGTTTTCTTTTTAAAAAATAAAAAAGCATATTTAAAAGTCTCGTTGATGACATACTCTTGTAATCCCAGTGTGCTGGAGGTCGAGCAGGCAAATGGCAGACTCACTGGTCAGCCTGTCCAACATACTTGATGAGCCCCAGGTCAGTGACAAACCCTATTACAGGAACAAGGTAGATGGTGTCTGAGGAACCAAGCACCTCTAGTCCCTGTGTGTATGGGAGAGTGTACTTGTGCACATTGTCCTCTTGTGCACACACACACATGCACACACACACTGTACTATTTGTTTTCTCTCTCTTTATGTGCATATAATGTTATATGAATTTATATGTATTTATACTTAAGTTTAAATACTATTTTATATTCAATATTTAGAGTTTTTCTTTCCATTCAAATCTTCATTCAGCAGCCATAATTTTTCAAGTCATAAATTGTGTTATGCTATACCTCTTTTTAAAAAACCTACGGCTTTCCATTTTCTCAAGATGAAAATAAAATTCTTTTTCAAGAACCATAAACTACTATGTGTAATCATGAGCACTTTTAATTACATTGATTTCTCTGTTCTTTGGAGAGAGGGTTGTTTTTGGTGTCTGGTTGGGTGGTTGATGGGTTGGTTGATTTCTGTAGTGTGTATGTGTGCGTGTGTGCGTGTGTGTGTGTGTGTGTGTGATTACCCTCTATATGCTGTGAATACCATTAGTTAGTAAAGA
The DNA here is from genome assembly GCF_014885135.2 of Alexandromys fortis. Classification (NCBI taxonomy): domain Eukaryota; kingdom Metazoa; phylum Chordata; class Mammalia; order Rodentia; family Cricetidae; genus Alexandromys; species Alexandromys fortis. The sequence goes on from NW_026067905.1 coordinate 1,502,760, forward strand.
AACTGTCTTGAGCCTGTGAGCTTGTGATAGGGTAGAATAGAGATAGGCAAGGAAAACTAAACTAAATGCTGGGAGAAAGGAAGTAGGGTCAGGGAGAAGCCATGGAGCTACAGCTAGAGACAGACATATTGGAACCTTTTTGGTAGCCACAAGCCTCATGGTAAAATATAAAATAATGGAAATGGGCTAAATTAAAATGTAAAAGCTAGCCAATATGAAGTTAGAGCTAATAGGCCAAGCAGTGATTTAATTAATACAGTTTCTGTGTGATTATTTTGGGGCAGAGCAGCAGGGACAAAGAAATGACCTCTTACTAAGTGTGTGTGTTACAAAGTCTTACATTGTAGCCTATGCTGACCTGGTATTTGTTATGTAGCCGAGGCTGTCATTAGACTCACTCAATTCTTTCAATGATTGCAGTTCCCAAGGAGGCCAGGGGAGGTCTTCAGATCCCCTGGAAACTGGAGTTACAGATGGTTGAGAGCCCTTATTTGAGTACTAGGAACTGAACCCAGGTTCTCTGCAAGAGCAGCCAGGGTTCTTTACTGCTGAGCCATCTCTCTAGCTCCAGGAGTAATCATTTAGTAAAGAAAACAGTGAATACTTAAGCAACATTTCTACCATGAATAGCAGAATGTGTGTGATTATTCAATACAAAGTTCTCTTTCATCTTGATTCCTTTTTGAAATCACTAAAAACAATCACATTTCTTTAGGGGAAATTTCCTCTTTTTAACCTTTTGTTACAGAGAAGTTTAAGCACATTCAACAGTGGAAGTATTACTATAGTGAACCCTGCACACTCATCACTTGCCTCACTAATGGTGGTATATCTCTGGCTACTTTTCACCTGTTTTTCCTACTCTATGATATATCTCTGGCTACTTTTTATCCGTTACCCCACTCTGTGGTGGTTTGGATGTAAAATTCCCACCATGGACTCATGAGTTTAAACTCTTGGTCCCTAACAGGGATTGGAAGGTTGAGGAAACTTTAGAAAAGTGTTTCTCAACCTGTGGACCATGACCCCTTTGGGAATGGAATGATCCTTTTACATGGGTTACATATCAGATGGCCTGCATATCAGATATTTACATTATGATTCATAACAGTAGCAAAATTACACTTATGAAGTAGCAGCAAAAATAATCTTATGGTTAGGGTCACCACAATATAAGGAACTATATTAAAGGGTCACAGCATTAGGAAGGTTGAGAACCACTACTTCAGAAGGGAGTGCCTATAGGAGTCACTAGAAGCCAGTCTTGAGGTTTGATAGAATAGCCCTACTCCCTGTCTGCTGTCTGCTTCCTAAGTATGGATGCACTGTGACCAGCCACTTCATGCTGCTACTGCCAGGCCTTCCTCATCACCCACAGAGGCCAGATCTGGGTACCAGAACTCCAGAAGTGCCACGTGTGCTCTTGTCACTGAGCTGCCTCTCCAGTCCGAGTGAAATTCCTGAACCGGAAACTGGAGATGGCTTATTGGCTTTTGTTCAAAGTCATTGAATTGAAAATTAGGCTCATGGCCACTGGGACAGCAGATGAGGAATGTCAAGTCTATAGCTGCATGGTCAAGTTCCCAGAAAAGCAAAAAGTGTAGCTATGAAAGGGGCCTGGGAGGAGAGGGCAGCCATTCCTCTTTTGTCACCACATGTTTAAGACAAACACGGTGATAAATAGTCTAAACACAGGAACAGGGAAAGAGATTTAGATGATTTTATAAAGTTACAATGAAATAACTATAAGGAGAAGTGGGGAAGAAATGAAGGGAGAGATTTGAATGAAGACACAAAAGCACAGTTTAGTAAAAGTAGAGAATGTTAGCCTTAGTAGCTTGCAGGTCTGTATAAAACACTAAAAAGAGATGTGGTATTCAGTGAACTTGAAGAGCTGCAAGGTGTTGGGAATGAAGCTGAGAAATGAACCCAGGCAGCCATAGCAGAGTCCAACTAGAAAAGCCTTGGCTGTCGTTCCTGAAAAAGATGGCCTTTCTCCAGCGGTAGATGTCAAGTATTTGAAGCCTTTTGAGAACTGTGTTGAACTATATATATGTAGCATTTTTAACAGAGAGGTGGACCACGACTTTAATTTTGCTTGTGACCGTTTCATCCTTCTTTTCGTCAACGCGCACTGAAGCAATCCAGTAGTCTGTAGATATTTAGCTTCAGGTTGTGTGTGTAGGTGTGTACACATGTTTGCATATGAAGATGTGTTCACATGGTGGATGTGTACAGGCACAAATATACATGTCAAAACCAAAGATTGATATTGGGTATGTAAGTACTCACTATTTTATTTTGGAGACAAGGTCTCTCACTGACCTGGAGCTCATCATTGTGGCTGTGGTAACTGGTCCACACTCCAGGGGTTTGCCTGTCCCTGTTCCCATTAAATTGAGGTTACGTAAGCATGAGGCAGTGCCAACTTTTTAATGTGGGTTCTGGGGTCCAAATTTAGCTCTGCCTGCTTGCATAGCCAGCACTCACCCTCTGAGCCATGTCCCCAATGCTGAGCAATAATTCTTGAGCTGTTGAAATAAACTGTTCCATGTAATAGTTTCCTCTTTGTTACCACTGAGTGGGGGCTTCTATATGGTCAGCAAAGTTACCAAGGGGACAGAGTCGCTATTAAAAAGGACTAATGAAGAGGTTAGGCATCTAAAGCAGAGTTAGCGCCAATGATACATTTTTGACCTGACATTAAAGGCTGATTAAGGTTTTCATGAACTTGAACTTGAGTCTTTGCAGTGAATTACTGAGGGGTGTAATTGGAGTCACATCCTCTCAAGGTCTGTGGGGAATTCCCATCACATTTGATGAGAATCGTGTAGAAAGATCCTGGGAAGAGCGTGGCCCCAAGCTTCCTCTTGGGCTGCCTGTAGGGTTTGTTGTGGTTTCTTTCACGCACCACTCCTTGGAGACATGAATTTCTGTTCCTTCTCTACCTTCTACATCCTGGAAATAATGAAAAGATAGGGAGAGAAGCCCCAGGAGATGCAGACGTCTTTTTCATTCTTCATTCTGTATCTGTGATTAATTTATTTATCAAAGAGGAAATTTCTTTCTCTATGATGGCAAATCACAAAATAGCATCAATACAAGGGAGGAAATGCTCTTACTGGTGACCATGTCCTCTCTGGAGGTCATTTCCTTGGGCCACTGGAGGACTGTGAGTTCTGAGTCACTCTGTCAAACCAAGGCCAAGGGTATTTAGAAACATCTCTGGATGCAAGGATTTCATCCAGAAAGGGCCAGTGCTCAGTGGGGAAGAGTAGTTAGGAACTGTGGACTAAACAGTGGGGCTGGGAGGAAAGAACACAGGAAAATACAGTATCTCTGAGAATGGGCAAAGTGGCGTTGTCTCTCCCAGGGACCAGCAAGGCAACTGTGTCATGGGTCCAGCACATTTTGTCTTCCTCTGCCTGCTAAGTAACCGGAATGGATTGTGATTTTGATTGTGACATGGAAGTTCATTCTATGGCTCTGGATTGTGACTCAGATGATTTTTGTTTGTTTTTGTCTTTCTGCCCCAAGTTCTCCACCTGATCTCTTTTGGATAAAACTTTTATATCTCTCAGCTCCTCCTTAGAGCAAACAAACACACCTGGTTATCTTCTGCTCATGCTCCATGTCAGAAATAGAAGATATTACATAGCTAACACTAAAAGGATAAATGGACACATGAAAAAAAAATCTCTTTGTGCAGAATGCCTCATTTCCATTTCCAATTTAGTGTTTCACACATGGCAGTTTTGAAGACAGACAATTATCAAGGGCCAAAGATCAGGAAAAGCAAGTGGAGAAGGCAGATAAAATATCCCTGAAGCAAAGATTTGGGAATTAGGTTTCAAAGACATTTTATCTCCACCCTAGAGAACAAGTTTAATGAATTTGACACATACTAACCATCTGACTTGGGGCTGAGGAGATAGCTCTGTGGTTAAGAAGCATTTAGTGCTTTTGCATGGACCTAGGTTCAATTCTCAGCACTCACATGACAACTCTCAACTACCTGCCTCTCCAGCTGCAGGGAATTTGTCGCCCCCTCTGGCCTCCTTGGGCACTGCACACATTTAGTGCCTATACATACATGCAGGCAAAATACCCACAAGCATCAAATAAAATAAGTAAATATTAAATGTTTGTTTCTTAGTTGTAGTTCTCTTGTTTACCTACTGAATTCCAGACCAAACTATTTGTATGTATTTTTCTGTGCTGTGTCTCTGCTGGGAAATATTGCCACATTTACGATGAGGTTCTCTATCACCTACCTCCATTCTTGGAATCACGCACTGTTCTAAATGCAGAGCCTATCCACTGAAGAGCAAAGAGCAATAGCATGCAAGAGATCCTATTTTACTTAGTGGTAGCTTTGCCAGAAATGGGAATTTTTTTTTTTTTTTTTTGAGACAGGGTTTCTTGGGTAGCTTTGGAGCATGTCCTGCTGTCCTGGCACTGGCTCTGTAGACCAGGCTGACTCTGAACGCACAGAGATCCACCTGCCTCAGCCTTCCAAGTTCTGGGATTAAAGGGGCAAGTCACCATCGCCTGGTGAAGTGGAAAAAATTTTAAGTGCATTTGTGTTCCAGGTTTAAATAATAATAATAATCTTCAATGCCTATTTCAAATTAGAGGAGGCTAAAATTTTGGTCTGTATACCATGGAGTTATGAGTGCTTACTGCTCTTTCAGAGGACTGGAGTTCAGTTCCCAGTACCCAGATTGGGTGACTTACAGCTGCCTGTAACTTTCACTTCAGGAAGTTTGACGTTCTCTTCTGGTCTTCATGGGTCAGGAGCCGTTTCAGGCTTCTCCTTTCTCACGTCTCACAGGGCCTTGGGGTGGAAATCTTGGGACAAGAAAACTTAAAGTTACGTGCTGACCGTGGAGACTCGGGCTCTGGAGGGCACCACAGAGTGTCTTCAAGGCTTGCTTCTTGTCACTAACGGCGAGTGTTCTGGCCACTGACCTTGCAACTGCCCTGCTTAGCTGCCAAACTGCCCCACTTAGTTGCCTAGCTACCGAGCCCCTCCTTCCCTTCCCCCTTTCCTCAGTTCCCCCTTGCCCTAGCTCTTTTCTGAGGAGTGTTCAGGACATGAAACTTGCTTCAATGGGCGGATGCCTTGACAAGGAATACTGCTTGGCGTCCGTTTCTCTCTCCCCCCACGTCTTTCAGATAGTGCCTCTTCAAGACCCTGGAGTAACTTAGGACCTGCTGGGCGGGTCATTCATGAGTACCTGCATGAACATGTTCATACTCACACAGAGACACACAGATATATGGGTTTTTTTTTTCAAAAGTATACCAACATAGGCAATTTGAAAACAAATTATGAATAAATGTGACAAAATTAAAAAAAAAAAAACTACGAATACAACTTCAATTACAATGCTTCCCTCCACCAGTGCCCTCAGCGTTTTCTCTCTGTCACTCTGGGTGATCCAAGCGATTTACGGGCACGAAGCCACAGGCCTTCCTAGAATCTGTAGACCCAAGATTCCCCAGGGTCAGCCTCTGCCTGAGCTTGAAAGGACATGAGGTGCCAAGACTCCGTGACAGCCCCGTGTCAGCGTCTGCCCTGCCATCTGTCTCTGGACGGGGTATTTCCTGACCTTCGCTGCCCTCAGTCATCCCAGCACTCGGCACTTCTGGCTGAATCTGGGTAACAGGTCTCGGCCAGCTCGGCCTTCTTTTCCCGGCAACGCCTTTCATCTTCCTTATCTTTCCAGACATTCCTCAGAATTCATTCCCTACTAACAGAAAAATAACCCTGCAGTGCTGCAGGAGATTAATTCCGATCGGATTTCTGTCTGACTGTTAACAGAAGCAAGGGAGTCAGCTAAAGGCGCTGCTTACCCCGTGAGGGAGCGGCTCTGCTTAGAATGGCTCACAGCGTCTGATTCACTAACTTCATACTGCTTCATGATGCGCCTAATCGGAAAGAGGAGCATCGGAGGATGGGGCCAGCGGCTTCTCCTTTAATTTCCTTCCCTGCATTAAATGACTCAGTGTGAAGACATTTGTGTTGTTTGAAAATGAAGGCGCTGCTCTTGGGGAGGGTGTGGGACTTCGGGAGCTGACTCAGTGGTAAGCTCGGTGGCAGAAGACAGGGTGCCGCACTCACGGTCTTCTTACACAGGCACTGTCCTTATGTTAGGAATCTATGGACATTCTAGAACAAATTCAGTCCCCTTCCTTATCACTGGACTCTTGCGGTCTTACCTCTTAAAGAATCCTGCTTTTCTGCCTTATGGTTGCTATTACTGTGGGGCCATCACCTATGGCTATCACTAAATTAGCGACAGTATTAGCTAATAGTATTAGCTGCAGTTATTAAGGTTACAATATAAGATGCATTGAGGGTTACTATAGTGCAGACACTGTACTGAAGACAATTATTACTCTCTTATATTGGGACCATGTGCATTCTGGGAAAAGCGCTGTGATTTTAAGCTACGTTCCTGTTCTGAACTAAATCTTTAATGCCTTTGTACATAGACACACAGTCACGTGCTAACAAAGGACCGTGGCACACTCTGACAGATGCATTGTCACCTTCTTTCACAACTGTGCTCACATAAACCTGCATGGCAAAGACAGTTACTTACTGTAACCTTTAATGCAGCAGAGACAGGATCAACGCCAGCTAGGTGTGGTCACAGCACAGCTTGGTACTGTTGGTTGCTCAGCTCTTCTTTCTGAGATAGTCCTTGTTGGAAGAAAAAGAGAAGCCTGTAAGACTCAGGAAGGAAAAGAAACTTCGAAAGCTTGAGGAGCCTGAGCTACAAAATTCGCAATTATGCTTCCTAAGGTGCTAGTGCTACAAGCTGTAAAGCATTGCCAGGGAGATGTGTCAGTGGTGTTGTCTGCATTTGGCTCCAAATATAGTCTTTGTCCGCCTTAGAGTGGACTTTTCGGTCTTTCATGCTCCTCCTGTAAGTAATCTCTCCCCATCCTCCAGCAGTTAACACCCCTCATATTCCAATACATAATCCCACTACAGCGATTGGTTCACCAATCTAGACTTGGGTGGGATCCTTCCTTTGTTCTGTTGATAATGCCCTATCTGGAGTGAATAGTCACTTGTTCATACCTCCTTTGTAGAAGTCATAAATTATCTTACAGTAAACTGTGGAATCTGCATGTAGAAGGAATACACTCTAAAATAATGATAAGGAGACAGAATAGCAGACATGTGAACTAGAAACACAGTCACTTGGCAATGCGTGCTGCATGTGATTGTGTGCATTGCACTTTTAGATGATACAATCAGTTTGCTCACACTACCATCACCCAAACTCATTAGGGATGCACTGATGTCTTGCATTAAGACATCTAAAATTATTGCAACATGTCACTAGGCAATAAGGATTGTCAACTCCCTCATAATCTCTTGGGATTTATATTGGATATATATATGACTTGTCAAAAAGTCATCACAGGGCTCATGACCGTATTTTACAAAACTGGAAGATAGCATGAAGAGATTAAAATACAAAAAAAGATGTGGTATGTCCAGACCCTTAGGGACTATAAACTCAGAGATGAGTTTAAGGGGGCTGGAGAGATGGCTCAGAAGTTAAGAGCACATTCTGCTTTTTGGAGGATCCATCTGACAGCTTACAGCCTCGTAATTCCAGTTCCAAGAATGTGTCTTAGAGTTTCTATTGCTCTGAAGACACCCCATGACCACAGCAACTCTTACAAAGAAAACATTTAACTGTGGTGGCTCGCTTACCATTCAAAGAGTCTATCATCATTGTGGGACATGGCAGTGTGCAGGCAGACATGGTGCTGGAGAGGTAGCTGCTACATGTTGAAATGCAGGAAACAGGAAGTAGACTGAGACACTGGGCAGTATTTTCACCATATATGATACCTCAAAGCCCACCCCCACAGTGACACACTTTCTCCAACAAGACCACACCAGCTCCAACAAGGCCATGCCTCATAAAACTGCCACTCCCTTTTGGAGCCATTTCCTTTCAAACCACCACGGTATGAAACTTCCCCTTTTGGCCTCCATGAGCACTTCACACACACTCAGTGTGTATACACACATGCAGGCAAACACCCATACACATAAAACATTAATTTTAAAAAATAGAATCCTGTTAAAGTCAGGAAAAAATAAATTATACAATACAGTAGAAATGGCATCAGTAAACCAGATGAGCATAGACAAGGTAGATAACATCCCTGGCCTAACAGACCCATGATCTTATGGAAGAGAACAAGACACAATATCAGAATTAAAATTTGAAATCATTGCATTGTTTTAGATAGAGATAAAATGAGACGCAGGAAACAAACAGGTCATGTGATTAGTTAGGTAAGTGCTATGGGCATGAACAAGCCTTTAGGTAGGAGGTTACAAGATGGACTTTCTGAAGAAGTTCACTTTTATCGAAGCCAGTTAGAAAAAAGGTGGACAGGTTGAGGGAGATAGGAAGGGGACAGCTCTGATGAGCTTGTTTAAGAAATAGTGGGTTGAATAAAGGCCATGTGCTGCCATGGGGGAGTGATGGAGGTGGGTCTTGTATCTTATCTGTTGATTTTATTGGTTAATAATAAAGAAACTGCCTCGGTCCTCATAGGACAGAAAATTAGGTAGGCGGAGTAGACAGAGGAGAATGCTGGGAAAAAGAAGCTGAGTGAGAGAGTCTGCCATGATTCTCCCGCTCCAGACAGACGCAGGTTAAGATCCTCCCTGGTAAGCCAGCTCGTGGGCTACACAGAATATTAGAAATGGGTTAGAACAATATGTAAGAGCTAGCCAATAAGAAACTGTTACTAGCCGGGCCAGACAGTGTTTGAAAGAATACAGTTTCCGTGTAATTATTTCTGGGTATAAACCAGCCATGCGGGCGGCCGGGTGCCGGGGACGCAGCCCTGCCGCTCCTATTTCAACAGATGGCGCCCAGACGTGATGGGTTAAATCCACTTAAAAACCTGAGAGGGCTTAAAAAGGAGAGAGAGAGAATTTAAGACAGCTTTTTGCTGTTTCTGGGTTGCGTGCCGCAAAGAAATTGTCCTGACTCGGCAGCAGGAAAAAACTGGCTGTTTTAAAATGCCGGCTTTCTGGGCTGTGCCGCCATTGTGATCTCTGTCTGGCTCCGGCGGGAGACAGAGCTTATGAATGGAGCATTTGGATTAAAGTGCTACGATTTGTTTGATGGCAACTAGACTGCTGTGTGCCTAAAAGGGGGACATTGTGTGCCGCAGCTCAGAGGCACAAGCAGCTCCGCCATGCTAATGGTGCAATGTGCAAGGATCAGAGGCACGAGCGGCTCCGCCATGTTGGACTGGGCGGGGCCAGCATACAGTACCTGTTTTTGACCTAGGAATGTCACAGCTTAGATTCTTAAGCGCTTAGTGATTTAAAGGCGCAAAACAAAGTGCTCCTGGATAGTAAAAAAGTTACAGATTCACAATAAAACAGATTCAGACACTGTTGGATAAATGTACGTAGGCTTGGGAAAGAGAAGAAAAAGAATATAAAGAATAAAGTTAATGTCTTAAAAAGAAAAAGGGTAAAGTCTTTAAAGAGACAGAGTACAGAAGTACAGATAGTTATAGATTAAGAGAAATAAAGAAAAATAAGCCACGTAAAAATGGAAAATTCACAGAGAGTCTGGATTATGTACATTGTGTTTTCTTTAAAATTTTTGACTGTGAAGGAGCTAAGTACAGAGAGACATTTCATTATATGGGCTGCCAAGCTAAACCAAAATGGATTTCATGAGGGTATTATGATTTCAGAATTTGGGTCTAAGGATATGATGCTTTGGAGAGGGTCTTCTTTTGTTTTTGCAGAGGATGAGACCCTGTGGATTGCATCTATTCCGATTTGGTATGATAGACCACGCCCTCCTGAAAGGTTGCTGTGAATACCCTCAAAAAATTGCTTCGCTCAATTGCCAACTGAGATGAAACTAGCATACAGGTTATATCATGAACAACCTAATTAACGACGCCCCTATTCAGCAGGAAGCAGTTTGTAGAGAAAAAACTACGCCCATGTTCCCAAATATTGTTTATAAATGTTCTTTTACATTTAAAGGGGGATATGATATAGATATGAATAATTTGCATTGGTATGGATTTTATGGTCAATTTTGTTATATGTATATGTATTTTTGATCTTGATTAAGGTATTGTGATTGTGTAGTTCATTTAAAAATGTAATGTATAATTAGGAAATATAGGTTGTTAATGGATAATCATCGCTAATACTTAAGCTTGTAGTCATGTTAGTTAGATTTTCTAGATATATAGAGAGATATTTTAGTTAGATAGGCATTCTTCATATCTTTCAAAGGCTGCAGAATATGGCATTTAAGATATTTTAATAACTTAGGGTTTTTCATGACAATGAGACACATTTGCTCCTGGCAGCACCAATCTATTTCAAGAGGAAGATGGGCATCGAAGAGAATCCTTATGGAGTTTGATAGCCATTTGGGCAAGAAACTGCTCTTGCCTGGACTGTTGCATAAACTGGACACAGAGAACCCGCAGAGAGAGGACTGCTGAACTTGCCTAAAGGTGAGATGACCTTTTGGGGTTCCTGCTTCATGAAAGAGTCTGTGAGACATTCTGCAGGACACAGCAAAAAGTGACTGAACTGTCTTTGGAATTTCTTGCTTGATGAGAATGTCTGCTGGATACTATGGGCCTGTAGGCCGAAGATGGATGCCCCAACGGTACAGAGGAACTTTGGGTGACTGTCCAGGCAGCGAGATGTCTCTGTCATTTCTAGAGTTTTCTTATTTCTTGTTTGATAGGTAATATTATATCCTTCTGGAGTCTTTGATGGAGTTGAAGAATGGTTAGTTATAGTTTTCCTTAGTTATGATAAGAGATAAAATAGATATAAATATTGTAACTGTAATTCTTACTTGATAACTGTTTTGTTATATGTAATTTTACTATGTTAAAGTTAAAGCCTTTCTTTTTTGTTTAAACAGAAAAAGGGGAAATGATGTGGGAGTGATTTCTTATTAATAAAGAAACTGCCTTGGCCCATTTTATTGGATAGAAAATTAGGTAGGCGGAGTAGACAGAGGAGAATGCTGGGAAAAAGAAGCTGTGTGAGGAGTCGCCATGGTTCTCCCGCTCCAGACAGACGCAGGTTAAGATCCTCCCTGGTAAGCCAGCTCGTGGGCTACACAGAATATTAGAAATGGGTTAGAACAATATGTAAGAGCTAGCCATAAGGAACTGGAACTATCCGGGCCAGGCAGTGTTTGAAAGAATACAGTTTCCGTGTAATTATTTCTGGGCATAAGCTAGCCATGCGGGCGGCCGGGTGCCGGGGACGCAGCCCTGCCGCTCCTATTTCAACAGGGGAGGGACAAATCATAAAAAATCTTCAACTTTACCCTAGAAGCAATGGGAGATTGTTATCATTGTGTAGAGGTGTGTGCTTGTGTGTGTGCATATGTGTGTGTTTATATGTATGTGTGTGTACTTATGTACATAAGTGTGTGTGTGCTTGTGTATTCCACATAGACAACTTAGCAGAACTGAAGAAATAGATAGCCTGCTAGGAGAAAGGGGAGAGTAGGAATGTTTAGTAGAGCCAAGAAACAAATTTGCTCATCTTCAGAGAGACAGAAAAAAAAATAGTTTTAAAGAAGACAGATACTAGATTACAGAAGATCAAAAGGACATAAGTATGATGATCAGTGGCATCTTCATTAGAGTTTTTTTCCCATTTTTATTTATTTATTAAAGATTTCTGTCTCTTCCCCACCGCCGCCTCCCCTTTCCCTCCCCCTCCCCCAATCAAGTCCCCCTCCCTCGTCAGCCCAAAAAGCAATCAGGGTTCTCTGTCCTGTGGGAAGTCCAAGGACCACCCACCTCCATCCAGGTCTAGTAAGGTGAGCATCCACGAAACTGCCTAGGCTCCCACGAAACCAATAGGTACAGTAGAATCAAAAACCCGTTGCCATTGTTCTTGAGGTCTCAGTAGTCCTCCTTGTCCGCTATGTTCAGCGAGACCAGTTTTGACCCAGGCTTTTTCAGACCCAGGCCAGCTGGCCTTGGTGAGTTCCTGATAGAACATCCCCATTGTCTCAGTGTATGGGTGCACCCCTCGCAGTCCTGAGTTCCTTGCTTGTGCTCTCTCTCCTTCTGCTCCTGATTTGAACCTTGAGATTTCAGTCCGGTGCTCCAATGTGCAAACTTGTGCAACCACTCTGGAAAGCAGTGTGGAGGTTTCTCAGGAAATTTGGGATCAACCTACCCATGGACCCAGCAATACCACTCTTGGGAATATACCCAAGAGAGGCCTTATCTTACAACAAAAGTATATGCTCTACTATGTTTATAGCAGCATTGTTTGTAATAGCCAGAACCTGGAAACAACCTAGATGCCCTTCAATTGAAGAATGGATGAAGAAAGTATGGAATATATACATATTAGAGTACTACTCATTAGAGTTTTTATTGCTATGAGAAAACATGACCAGCTTAGGGAGAAAAGAGCAGTCAGGGCAGGAACCTAGAGGCAGAGCCTGAAGCAGAGGCCATGAAAAGGTGCTGTTTACGGGCTTCTTCCTGTGGTTTGCTCAGTCTGCTTTCTCATAGAACCCAAGACCAGCTGCACGGGGTGACCCCACCCACAATGGGCTGGGCCTTTCCACATTGATCACCAATCTAGAAAATGCACTATAGATTTGCTTATAAGTAAATCTTGTGAAGAATCTTCTCAATTGAGGTTCTCTTTTCCAAAATGACTCTAGATTGGGACAAGTTGATATAAAACTGGCCAACATAACTAGTATTGGGATTTTAGACAACTCTGGGAAAGATTAATCTTTTTTAGTCACTGTGATTATTTGCAGGTTAATTTTAAGATGATTCCCCCCTAGGAGATTTGCAGATGTAGAGCTCAGGATCTAGTCTGGGGGTCACTGCAATGGTTAAGTATGAAAAGACACTTGACACCAAGCTTTCTAACCTGAGTCCGATCCATGGAACCCACACACTGGAAGGAGAGAACCAACTCCAACCAACTGTCCTTTGATCTTTATAGATACATTGTGAAATGTGTGCTTACACACATACATACACACACATGCACACAGATGCACACACATGAAAGAAAGAGAAAAAGGAAAGGAAGAAGAAAAGAAAAAGAAAGAAGAAAGGAAGGGAAAGGAAGAAAGGAAAGAAGGAAGAAGGAAGAGGAAGATGGAAGGAAGGGAAGAAGGAAGGAGGACAGAAGAAAGTAAGTAAGGGAGGAGGACGTGAGAAAGAAGGAAGGAAGGAAGGAAGGAAGGAAGGAAGGAAGGAAGGAAGGAAGGAAGGAAGG
>NW_026067905.1:1519943-1526117 GCF_014885135.2 Alexandromys fortis
GAAGGAAGGAAGGAAGGAAGGAAGGAAGGAAGGTGGGTGGGAGGGAGGAAGGGAGGGAGAGAGAAAGGGAAGGAAGGAGAACAGAAGGAAGGAAGGAAGGAAGGAAGGAAGGAAGGAAGGAAGGAAGGAAGGAAGGAAGGAAGGAAGGTGGGTGGGAGGGAGGGAGGAAGAAAATTTTTTTAGAATAGCTGTTCTAGGATGGCTCCATCAGCACACACTTAGGGATGAAGATTCTGTTGTCAAATGCTTGAGAACACCCATGTTCAATTGTTAGTTGATAAGCATTAGGGGACAAAGCATTTTGGTCATGAGGTGATTTCTCACCATTCAGAACCTAAAATCCTACCCCAAGGCATCCTTTAGTTCTTAGAGCATCCACCCCCTTTTTATCTGTAACCATAACTCATTTAGTGAATACCCTTAAGTTTTGTGGCAGATTAATCCTTCAACATTAGGTTAATTGCATTGCCAAGTACTGTGTCATTTTCCCCTTCCTGACTGAGCAGAAAACTTCTTTCTCCCAAATTTGCAAAAACTTTGTCCACACAATTCTTCAACTGTGTTTCAGAAAACAAACCTTTACTCCTCTGCCACTGGAAATATTGTCAGACATGAACTGTGTAGTGAGGGCACCTGGCTTAGCATTTCCATCCTTATCCCTCACCCAGAAGAATGACTTATTCCTAAGGTGTTTTCTCATCCTTCCATTCTGCAAGCCCACATGTTGGGAAAATAAGAGAATAAGAGACATTTTAAAAAATCATTTTTACAGATGTCATAATTTTTGTCATCTTGATACAAACCTAGACGTATCTGAGATGAGTGAACGGCAATGAGGTATTGTCTCCAGCAGGCTGGCCTGTGAACATGTCTCGGTACATTTTTTGATTGCTGATTGATGGGGAAGAACCCAGCCCACTGTGAGTGGTGCCACCCCTAGGTGGATGGGGCTGACATAGAGCTGTGCCTCCCCACCAGTGAGCGCGTCCACATCTCCTCTCATCCTTTATCAGGGAACATGTCCTTACTGCCTTTGTGCTAGTTAACTGTTGACTTAAGAACACAAATTCATCCCCACAGTTTTGTGGATTCAGAAATCCAAATATAATTTAACTGAGTCTTTGTACTAGTTAATCTTCATTGCCAATTTTAGCAGATCAGAATCACTGTGGAAACATACCTCTATGTGTGTCTGGGAGGGCATTTCCAGAAGAGGTAAATGAAGAAAGAAGATCCACTCTAAAAGTGGGCAACATTGTGCTATGTGTTGGGCTCTCAGAAAAATAAAATGAGTGCCAGCATTCATCTTTCTCTGTGTCCCAACTATGGATACAAAGTGACCTGCTACATCAGTCTTGATGCCATGACCTCCCCACCATGATTGATTGTCCCCTCAAACCAACAAGCCAAAATAAATGTTTCCTTCCTTAAACCGTCATTGTTGTATACACTGTCACAGCATGAGAAATGTCTCCCACAAAGCTTGAAAGAATCCCCTGTGAACACATGACTGGGAAAGGGTCTGCTCCGAGGTCATGTGTGAACACATGTCTAGGAAAGGGCCTGCTCTGAGGTCATGTATTGTGGAACTCCTTGAGAGCCGCTGGAATTACTGTCCCTGACTGATGATGACTCTAGTTCATTGCAACATGAGCCTTCCGATAAGGCTGCTTGAGCAATGGAGAGCCAGCTGGTAAGATACAGACTACGGTTTTAGTAACGTCACCAGGGAAGAGACACCTTTCCTATGACATAGGACTTCAGATTGTGATTGTTAGAGCTGAGACCTTTAGGGCCTGTCTTTGACCCAGCCTGCCATTGTCTTCGGTGGTAACCTGGTCAAACCCTCCTTCAAGTGAGGATTCTAAAAGGATTGAACCCTTTCTTCTTGCTCATAAGGAGATCAGTTGTCTACTGTTACATGGGGGAAAAAGACAAAAGTATTAAAATTTTAATACAAAAGTATTAAAATTATCTCATATATATTTCAACTACTTATATCACAGAGACTATAAAATTGAAATCAGGCCTCATTGAATAAATGGGACCTCATGAGACTGAGAAGCTTCTGTAAAGCAAAGGACACTGTCGCTAAGACAGAAAAGCAACCCACAGACTGGGAGAAGATCTTCACCAACCCTGCAACTGACAAAGGTCTGATCTCCAAAATATATAAAGAACTTAAGAAACTCGACTGTAAAAGGCTAATCAACCCAATTATAAAATGGGGCACTGAGCTGAACAGAGATCTCTCAACAGAAGAAGTTCAAATGGCCAAAAGACACCTAAGGTCATGCTCAACTTCCTTAGCGATCAGGGAAATGCAAATCAAGACAACTTTAAGATACCATCTTACACCTGTCAGAATGGCTAAAATCAAAAACACCAATGATAGCCTATGCTGGAGAGGTTGTGGAGAAAGGGGTACACTTATCCATTGCTGGTGGGAATGCAAACTTGTACAACCACTCTGGAAAGCAGTGTGGCGGTTTCTCAGAAAATTTGGGATCAACCTACCCATGGACCCAGCAATACCACTCTTGGGAATATACCCAAGAGAGGCCTTATCATGCAACAAAAATATATGCTCTACTATGTTCATAGCAGCATTGTTTGTAATAGCCAGAACCTGGAAACAACCTAGATGCCCTTCAATTGAAGAATGGATGAAGAAAGTATGGAATATATACATATTAGAGTACTACTCAGCAGTAAAAAACAAGGACTTCTTGAAGTTTGCAGGCAAATGGATGGAAATAGAAAACACTATCCTGAGTGAGGTAAGCCAGACCCAAAAAGAGGAACATGGGATGTACTCACTCATATTTGGTTTCTAGCCATAAATAAAGGACATTGAGCCTATAATTCGGGTTCTTAGAGAAGCTAAATAAGAAGGAGAACCCAAAGAAAAACATATAGGCATCCTCCTGAATATTAACCTTCATCAGGCGATGAAAGGAGACAGAGACAGAGACCCACATTGGAGCACTGGACTGAAATCTCAAGGTCCAAATCAGGAGCAGAAGGAGAGCGAACATGAGCAAGGAACTCAGGACCGCGAGGGGTGCACCCACACACTGAGACAATGGAGATGCTCTATCGGGAACTCACCAAGGCCAGCTGACCTGGGTCTGAAAAAGCCTGGGTTAAAACCGGTCTCACTGAACAAAGCGGACAATGAGGACTACTGAGACATCAAGAACAATGGCAATGGGTTTTTGATCCTACTGCATGTAGTGGCTTTGTGGGAGCCTAGGATGTTTGGATGCTCACCTTACGAGACCTGGACGGAGGAGGGTTATCCTTGGACTTCCCACGGGACGGAGAGCCCTGATTGCTCTTTGGGCTGACGAGGGAGAGGGAATGGATTGGGGGAGGGGGAGGGAAAGGGGAGGCGGAGGTGGGGAAGAGACAGAAATATTTAATAAATAAATAAAGAAAGAAAGAAAAAAAAATAAAAAAAAAATAAAATTGAAATCACAATATATATGTGAGCTACTATATTTTCAAAGATTTAACTGAAATCTAATTTTAAATGTTATAAATGAATTGTGCCTCTGAGTTTTACAAGTTTTGAGATCAAATCTCTAAAACAATGCATGCAAAAAGTCTCTGCTTCTCTTGTGATAGTGTTCAGCGCCCCAGGCTGGGAGGTGAGAGGGTAATTTATCTACTTCCAGAATTAGCAAAGGAGCTTTTCTACTGCATCTGCCAAAAGTGAGATTCCATTTTAGTCAATAAGAACTTTGCATTAATTCAACATTTGGATGGGGTCCAGAGTCCGTTGCCGTAAGTCTTGCTTAGCCACTGCTTGTTTCAAGTAAGAGCCAGACAGTTTGTTTATCTTAGGCGCTTGCTTGATCGGTTACTCCCCTGGGAAAATGACCTTGTTTTCATCTCAAACTCCAGAGAAGCTTCTTGTACTGTGGAATCTTATTCTAGTATGTGTCCGAAAAGTCAAAATCTGCAGTTCATCCTCAGCTACCAAAATTTCAGTTACTTCATTAGCAAAGGTTTTCAAATTCTAACCTTCCCTCCTTAATCTTTCCCATCCCTGTTAATTCAAAAACACAGACTGTTCAAAGCTATTGAAATTACTTCGTTCCATTCTACTTTCAGTTCTTGTTACAGTATGAATATGAAATGCACCCCAGCAAGATCATGTGTCGTATGTGGTCTAGGAGGTCTAGAACACTTAACAAGCATGATCTGGCTAGAAGGAGCAGACCATCAGAGGCATGGCTATGAGGGCTATGCCAGATACAGCTCGACTTTTCACTCCAGATTTCCAATCTGCTACGAAGTACAAAACCTTAACACCTCCTGCTCTTTCTGCTTTGACTCTACCTAACCATGGGCCCCGAATCAAGAGTTCAAGACTACCAGCAGAAATCTCCGACACGATGAGACAAAATAAGCCCTCCCTCCCACCAGTTGTTTCTGTCTGGTGTTTTGTCACAGCAGTGAGAAAAGTAATGTAGAAAACTGGTACCAGCAGTGGGGTTGTTGCGGTGACTATTCCTGACAGGTGACTTGAGAATTGGTTTGCATGAGTAATGTAGAAAAATTGCAGATGAAGGCTTGAGAAAAACTTAAAATGTTATGATCAGAGCTTAGTAAGTAATTCTGTTAGGAGTTCAAAATGTCATGAGCCAGAATGTCAATCAAAATGCAGATAACAGTAAACACTCATGAAGTTTTTGTTGGAACAGGGCTTCTGTTGTTAAATTCAACAAAAATGCATATGTGTATGCTTGAAAGTAACTTTTCTACACTTCAGTCCCGAGACTTTGAGGAAATAGAGTTTGGAGGTGAAGGAGTAAATTAACATTGGACAGGAAATTCTGAGACTGTACAGCATTCAAGCAATGGCATGCTTATTGCTGTTTTTATTGGTTTGTATAGTGAGAATCGGGAACAGACACAACAGAAAGACATGAAAAGATTTCGGTTTGGTCCAACAGGCCTATGTAAATTTGAAGGTAAAATCAAATTTTCATTTCTAAAGAATCCGTTGTATAGAAGAAGCCAAGAATCCAGGTGGTATAGGATAAGTTTATAAACCAAGTACTTGGCATGCCGAAGCAGGAGGATCAGGAGTTAAAGACCAGCTCTACTGTAGAATAATCCTTTTGTACATTGTAAAGATTTGTCACTCACATTGGTTTAATAAAACACTGATTGGTCAGTAGCCAGTCAGGAAGTATAGGTGGGGAAATCAAACTAAGGATGATGGGAAGGAGGCCAGCCAGATGCAGAGAGAGTAGGAGATGAATGTATCCTGTGGCAGAGCATACATAAGGAATATAGGCTAACTTAAAATGTAAGAGTTTGCTAGTAACAAGCCTGAGCTATTGTCCAAGCATTTATAAGTAATATTAAGTCTCAAAGTCAACTATTTGGGAAGCAGATAGGTATTTGGGAGCAGTCAGGAGGGAGATAAATGTTTAATTACAGCATTCCAGCATGCAGTGAATTTTAGGCTAACCTGAGCTACATGGTGAGGTTATGCCTAGAAACAGGGGAGAAATCTAAAGTGCTGAGGTCTGAGGATATAGCTCAGACTTTGCATCTGGATAACAGGGAAGATACTTCAAGGGCATCACAGAAACTAGTGGAACCTTATCATCACAGGCTCAAGGGCATAAAAGAGTAAAAACTTGAAAAACTTTCACCTGTTTGCAAAGGGCAGCCCAAGAAATTATTTCCTTGAGATTTTTTTCACAGTGGTCAACCATCCAGACATGTGGGATCACTGTGAGCTGAGCAGGTAGAGTACCATGTGCCAGCGGCAGTGGGTACCATCTGTGTCTCACTGATAATGGAGGAATGAAATAAAAGGGAAGAGTTGTGCAGTGTGGGAGATTCTGCCTAGATTTCAAAAGAAAGACAAGGAGACTAGACAATGCATGGCAGAGTATGATTCCCTGGAGGGAGCCCCGAAGTGAAGTCATAAAGATGAAATATAGAATATGCCCGTTAAAGAAACCAACAGGTAGAGATCTGAGCTAGCCCAAGAGACAGGACCTGTGCCTGCAACCAGCCAATCATCAGGGTGAGGCCACTCAAATCTTTTTTTTTTTTATTGAGAATAAGAAAAAAAAAAGTTTCCGCCTCCTCCCAGGCTCCCATTTCCCTCCCCTTCCCCCCACTCTTCTCCCCCTCCCCCCTCTC
>NW_026067905.1:1526506-1549324 GCF_014885135.2 Alexandromys fortis
CTCATTGGGACCTTGGGAGCTCAGTCCAGTGCTCCAGTGTGGGTCTCTGTCTCTATCTCCATCCATCACCAGATGAAGGTTCTATGGTGATATGAAAGATATTCGTCAGTATTGCTATAGGATAGGGTCATTTCAGGTTCCCTATCCTCAGCTTCCCAAGGGACTAACTGGGGACATCGCCATCTTTTGTGTCTTATATCACACCACCATTTGTCCACATGCTGAACAAAACCTGCAGGATTTAATGACTACCCTGGCAGATTTTGCTCAGACCACTGAATAGTGAAAATCTGTGCTATTTGTCTTTTGGTAGCTTTCAACTAAAAGTTTGTTTTGATTATTAGAGGGGTCTTTGAACTTTTTTTAAAAACAACATTGGAACTATGTAGGGGCACAATTTTGACACTGTGCCATGGTGTTGTCTTATGCAAATGTGTTGACTTCACTCACAGATATTCTAAAATGAATGTAACTTGAAGGCCATGGTTGGATGTGCCAGGTAGACTTTTAAAACTCTTAGAAATTGATTAATGCATTTTAAATTATGAGACGGTTTTGGGGTCCAGAGATAGAATGTTATGCACTTATATAAAGTTTTCCCCTGGCAAGAGTCCCCAGCTGATGGCACTGATTAGAAGGGTTTAGAAACAGGAGGTTGAGATTATTCTGAAGAATAGGTGTGCATTTGAAGTTACTCCTAGTCCCCAGACTCACCTAGTTTCTGTTTCTTTGATTTCAAACCCCACTGTTACTGTTTCATTATGGAGCCAGGAACACTGTAGACAGGACTACAATGATACCTCTGACATCATGAACCAACCAACATAAACCATCCTCTCCTTAACTTGGTTCGGTGAGGCATTTCACAGCCATGAGAAATAATTTATCCAGCTTAAATAAGGTGACAGAGATAACAAGTCCCACAGTATAAAGGAGCTTGGGGATTGCTAGTACCCTGGATGGAAGCTTGAGTAAATAATTTCATTTATATAGGACAACAATTACCATTAAATGTCAATGGTATAACCTAGAATCACCTGGGAATAGAATCTCAATAAAAGATTGTCTCCATTGGTGCACCAGTGGGTATGCCTGTTGTGGGAGCTGCCTTAAGTTAACTGATGTAGGGAAACCCAGCACACTGTGAGTGGCACCATCCCTACCAAGAGACTCTTGAATGTATGAGGGAAAAACCAAACTGAGCACAAGCAAACAGGCAGGTGAGAAATGTGCACGTTTCTGCCCTCTGGTCTTGACAGTGGATGTTGTGTGATGCATTATTTGAAGTCTTCCATCTTGACCTCCCTTCTATTGTGGACCATAAACAAATTTTGAGCTTAGGCACACCCTTTCTCCTCTAAGTTGCTTTTTGTCAGTCAGGGTATTTTATTGCAGTAACAGAAAAGTCACTAGAGCAGAAACTGGTACTGAGTCAGTGCTGTAATAAATGCAACCATGCAGATTTCATGCCTGTGGACTATTGTGGAAGAATTTGAACTTATGGGTAGTGGTTAATGGACCATTCTAGAAGAAGTTTAGGAAAGAGAATTGCAGAGGGAAACATAGACAGTAGAAACCTAGCTCATAGAAAGGAATAAGGACTGCCAGGAGAGAGAAGAGGGGCTATTTGTGTGATACTTTAGCTAAGAAACTGAATTGCTGAGCATCCGGGATCTAGAGAAGCATCTGTGACAGCTAAGAGATAAGAACCAGTGAAAACGTCCCGCTTGGAACCGAGACGATAGGAAAGTGTTTGAATCATAATTCTAAACCTCCTTGTTTACTAAAAAAAAATAAACATTCCCCAAAAGTCTCTATATAACAATATAGAAATTATTAGGTTAAAACATACAATTAATTGATTAACACCAAGAATCAATAATCACCATGTGAGGTATTATTTACCATTCTCCCTCTTAGTCTTAATAGTCTTTGAATATAAAATGCATTACTCTTGAAAAGTTTCTGGAATAATTTGGAATTACTAGAGCCAAGTAGACTGTTTGTTTAGGCAACGGAGAAGAAATATGAAAGAAAATCAGAAAGTCAAACCAAGGACTAAAATTCAACAATCCTTAATGATTGTGGCATGGAACCACTATTTTTTCTATGTATGAGTGTTTGTCTGCATGTATGTCTGTGCATTCCATGTGTGCAGTGCCCAAGGAAGCAAAAAAAAGAGCGCCATCGATGCCCTAGAACTGTCAATGTGGATGCTGGGAACTAAACCCGGATTAGGTCCTCTGGAAGAATAGCCAGTGTTCTTAACTGTGAAGCCATCTACCAACTCCTAGCGTTATATATCTATGGGCATGTAAAGATAAACATCATGGAAACTCCAGAACTATGACTTAGTCACTAACATGTTCTTTGCTGTGTTTTGATGTTCAAATACAGTGTCTCATGTAAAAAAAAAAAAAAAAGTAGGGAGATAAATTTAGAAAATGAATTAAAGAAATTGGTTTCTAGAGCCAAATAACCAAGTGAGTACCAAAACCATAAACCCTTCACCCCACCACACACACCCCGGGTTGCCCTTCCAAACTAAGTGTGTGTAGTTTCACCACACTTCTGACATGACAGTGATTTTTAAAATCACAGCAGCTATTGCCCAGGTCCCTTTCCATTCCCAGGCAGATTTCATGTCAATGACTTCTAGAGCCCAGTTTTCAGGGGTAAAATACAGTGATCTAGAAAGTACACATGCAGAAGTATGGAAAAGGTAACACTCGATTTTTATCTGAGACCAGCAAACTTGATTTCATTACTGTTTAGGTATTTGGGAATCACCGTCAAGGATGAAAGAATAACGAGGAAGGAGAAGAAAGACACAGATGGAGTAAATGAGATTGTGATTTTAAAATAGATGTCTATATAATTCACAGTTGCAAAACAGTTCAATAGTTATGAAAACATACAAACTGTATGGTTGGTCGCCAACTTTGAGATTAGAAGCCTAGTCTGCCAATATTCTGATAAATTGGGAAATTTAGAGATAGCTAGGCTTCCCCTAATATATTTTCTGAACATACCAAGCAAAAGTCATAAACTGATTCTGTTAGCCGTCCAGCGAATCAAGGCAGGAGGTGAGGAAAGCTGTGTAATCCTACCTAAAATCTTACTTTCTCTATTTCAAGTGGGCGGAATGTGAGTGAGAGAAAAACCCAGGTCTTCTCCAACATGGTGCGTTCCAGCCGTGCACCCACAGAGAGCTCTCTTCCCTGCGTTCATGAGTTATGGTTCGTTTTCATTGGCTCTTGTCCATGCTCAAGGCTGAACGTTAGCGGTGTGAGCAGTGCCAGGCTAAAAGCGGCCTGGAAAGAATTCGCTAGAGTATACAAGTCTAATTATCTTCTGGAGTGAGGAACCGGGGCTGCTTTATCATTGTAACTGCGTCTGTTCGTGGGCTGCTCCTGAAGTCCTCTGGAAGACTCTTGTCCTTTTCCTTCATTGGAACAGAGCTCAGAGACCAAGCCCAGGTTTGTTAGCTGCTTTCTTAATTGAAAGGCAGCAATAGTGTTTAACCTTAAGTATCCCAGCTAAACGCATTACTCTAGAGCACTACTGGAAGGCACTGAACCTCCAGGGACAGGGCCTACAGGAATGAAGTTAGGGCCTTCCTTGGAGGATGCCTGGTAAGGCAACATTAAGATCTTTTCTTTCTTTTTCCATCTCCCATTTTCATTTCCCCACTGCCAAGAGGCGGGCCTTTTCCACCACCACACACTGTTCCCCACCATGATGTGCTGAATTATCACAGGACAAAAATCAGTAAGCTATGTGGTCATCCCCTCAGTGACCAATACAAAAGCCAGTAGGCTATGTGCCCCCCCCACCCCTGTGACTAATACCTCCTAAACCGTTAGCTAAAACAGACCTTGGTTCTTTGTAAGTTAACTGTCTCAGGCATTTTGTTACAGGGGTAGAGAGCCAACACAAGCAACTTGAACACCGAGAGATATTTTGCCACTTATTAAAATTTAAAGACTTCCTTTTAAAGCTGAGAGTCTATTTTTAAATAGGATAAAATTTATACTATCATAATACTACTCACTGCTATCAAGTGGCAAACTAATATTAAAAATAATGTAATGATGGGGCCAGAAAGATGGCTCAGGGATGAAGAGCACTGATGCTATTTTCATGGGGCCTAGGTTCCAGTCCCAGAATCCACATGGTGGCTCATCATCATCCTTAACTTCAGTCCCAGGAGCTGAAATGTCCTCTTCTTAGTTTTTTGGGCACCAGGCACACATATGTTGCACATACATACAGAAAGATAAAATATGTATACACATAAATCTTTTTTAAAAATCACATAGGAACTTTGGGTTAGTGACACATAGGGTAGGTCATGAGGAATTCCAAGAACTGGCTTGTGGTATAAGCCAGGATCTCTGTACTAAACCAGGACCCTGAATGTGGGATCCAGACTAAATCTGGTAAACTAGGGAGAGTGTGGATAGCAGAGTCTGGCTAACTCTCCAGACTACAGCCTAGAGAAGCTAGATGTGGGTTTATCTCGTTGGGTAGAGGGGCTAGATCCCTGCTTTTTCTTTTGTGAGCAGTTGTGCCCTATCTGTTGGTGAGATTGAGGTATTGAAGTCACTTTAATTGTGTTGGGCTTAAGCTGTGTATTAAAAAGAAAAAAAAACACATAATGGTCTCTAGTTGATCACTCTCTTCCCTTGATTCTCATATAACTAATTAACTCATGGAATATGGCACAATCTGATGGTGTGCAAATTCTCATTAGAAAGGAGGCTTGAATTCCACCTAGAGGGAGAATCTTCCTCACCAGAGTTACTGGATCCGTCCTTCTGAAAGATCTCTCTGCTTCAGTCCTCATGACACTGACACTGAGGGATGGAAGTTTGTGACGTCAGGCACGTGTGACATGTTGGATTGCAACCTAAAGGTGAGCTGCTTAAACTGTGGCCCTTGGAAGCAGTTGGAAATGTGTTGTTGACCGCATACCCCATACCACAGAGGTCTACATGTTAACATGCTTTTCCAGCAGACAAAACATGCTAAGGTGCAGTAAAACTGCTTCCTAAGGATTAAGGAATTTACTGGGTTAATTAACAATGATGGAATAAAATGCTTGAAAGCTTACAGGGAAAACTAGAAGGAGAATGGAAGGGAGTGTGAAAGGGAGGAGAAAGAAAAGGCATAATTTTCATGATTAATCTTCCACACTTACCTTAGCAAAACATTCCATAAAATTATCAACAATTTATTAGGAATGACTTGAAGAATTCGTGTGATTAGCTGTGGTGGTAGCACATGCCCTTAGTTCCAGCATGATGTGGGGTTACCACTAATGAATAAAGAAAACTGGCTTGGCTTAATAGGGTAGAACAGACCTAGGCAGGAAAAACTAAACTGAATGCTGGGAGGAAGAAGGAGACGTAGGAGAGAAGCCATAGAGTCACTGCTGGAGCCAGACACACTGAAACTTTGCCGGTAGGCCATGACCTTGTGGTGATACACAGATTAATGGAGATGGGTTAAATTAATATGTAAGAGTTAGCCAATAAGAAACTAGAGCTAATGAGCCAAGCAGTGTTTTAAATAATATGGTTTCTTTGTGATTATTTTGGATTTGAGCTGCCAGGAACAAACTAGCAGCCTCCTCACAACAATTGGCACCCCAACATGGTGGATTAAATCCATGTAAGACCTGAGAAAACTTGGAAAGGATCTCTGGACACACACACACACACACACACACACACACACACACACAAAACAACAAAGTTTAGCCACATTTTTTTTTCTGAATAGGCTTTGCTTGCTGGTGGCACACTGCAGCTCCCTTAAGAGAGGTTTCCTGATTCAGTGGTAGCAGTTAAAAAGCCACACCATTTTGAAATGCTGACTTTCTGGACTGTGCTGCCAGTGTGACCTCTGGCTCTTTCAGGAGACTGAGCATTTGAATGAGGTTTGTGAGCAACGTGCTGTGGCTTCCTTGGTGGCAAAATGGACCACCTGTGTGCCTAGAGATGGGGCACTGTGCATGGCTCTCAGAGATGGTGAGCAGCTCCGCCATGCTGAACTGTGCAGGACAAGCAGGCAGTACCACATTTCCCCTAGCAATGGTGCTGCTTAAGTTCATAAGAAGGGCTTAGCATTTTAAGAAGCACTTCTTGTCAGAAAATAATTACAAATACCCAATAAAGACAAATTCAGATGAAAAAGACCTCTAAATGGATCACAGTGCTGGATAAATGTATGTAGGCTTGTGAGAGAGAAGAAAAAGAGTACAGAAAGTTGGAAAAGAAGTAAATCACTTAAAAAAATAAAACAAAGTCATAGATTAAAGGAGTAAAGATAATAAAATAAATATTAAAAAGTAATAAAGTTAAAACAAGCCAAGTAAAGATGAAATATGCACAGTCTGGATTTTGTATATTATTGTGTTTTCTTTGAGTTTTTTAACTGTGAAGAACTAAGTAACCCACAAATATACTTTAAATGCATTTTGTCTTCAAAATATGGATCTGAGGATATGTTGCTTTGGAAAAGATATTCTTCTTTTATCTCCACAGAAGATAAGAACCTTTGGATTAATTCCAGACTAATGCGGTTTGATGCACCAAGACCCCCTGAAAGGCTGCCATGAACACCCCCAAAAAATACTTCGCCCAACAAACAGCAGGAAGCATTTTGGAGAAGAACTATTCCCAAATATTGTTTTAAAATGTTTGTTTACATTTAAAGGGGGATATAATATAGAGATTTGTATTGGTACAGATATTGGTGTATTGATACAAATTTAAGGTCAATTTTATTATACTGTGTGTGTATGTATATATATATATATGCTTTTGATTAAAGTATTGTGATTGTGTAGTTCATTAAAAAATGTAATGTATAATTAAGAAATACAGGTTAATAGATAGTCATCTCTAACAGTCAAGCTTCTGGTCATATTAGTTAGGTTTTCTAGATATATAGAGATGTATTTCAGACAGTTAGGTATTCTTCAAATCTTTCAGAGACCTTCAGAATATGGCATTTAAAATGTTTTAAGGACTTAGGACTTTTCATGACAGTGAGACACATATGCTCCTGGAAGCTCCAATCTACTTCAAGAGGAAGATAGGAATTGAATAGGCTCCTTATAGAGTTTGCTAGCTATTTGGGCAAGAAATGGCTCTTGCCTGAACTGCTTGACATTATGCTGCATGAACTGGACATGCAGGACCCACAGAGAAATGACTGCCAACCTTGTGTAAAAGTAAGATTATCCTTCGGGGTTCCTGTTTCATGAAAGAGTCTGTAGACATTCTGCAGGACACAGAAGAAAGTGACTGACAAACAGCCTATATAGGTAGAACTGTCTTTGAAATTTCCTGCTTCATGGAAAAGTCTGCTGGATACTATGGGTCTGTTGGCTGAAGATTGGATGGCCCAACATACGGAAGAACTTTGGGTGACTGTCCAGGCAGCAAGATATCTCTGTCAATTCTAGAGTTTAGGAAGTTGGTTGCAATGCACTTTTTGTTTCCTTAGGTAATAATATATCCTTCTGGAGTCTTTGATGGAGTTGAAGAATAAATAGTTATATAGGTTTCCTTAGTTATGATAAAAGATAAAGTATATATAAATATTGTAACTGTAATTCTTGCTTGATACCTGTTTTGTTATATGTAATTTTACTGTGCTGAAGTTAAAACCTTTCTTTTTATTTAAACAGAAAAGGAGAGGTGATGTGAGATTCCCCTCTGTACACTGTGATTACCATTAACGAATAAAGAAAACTGTCTCTACCTTAACAATACCTAGGATGTGCTGCTCCTAGCTTCTTTTGTTAGAAATGTAGATCTCCTGAGGAGAGGTGTTGACTGAAACTGGTCAGGATGTTTGGTGCTTTCCTTCTTTGGTAATTTGGAGGATGTCTTATAGAGATGCTGACTGCCAGATGTGGACGTGACCTGAACCCAGGCACCTGGTTGCCTAGGTAACAGCCTTTGTGTCTTCCCACTCATTTGGTGTGGGTATATAAGATGTTTGGAGAATAAAGGGTGAGCTGGCTTTTTCCGTGATGACCGTGTAAGCTGTGTCAGTTTTATTCCTCGCGACTCCATTCCAACTGGGTTAGGAAATTTGTGTTGGATTCTCACGGGCTCTGACAGTGGTGTACAGATTAATGGAGATGGGTTAAATTAATATGTAAGAGTTATCCAATAAGAAGCTAGAGCTAATGGGTCAAGCAGTGATTTAAATAATATATGTTCTTTGTGATTATTTCGGGTCTGAGCTGCCAGGAACAAACAAGAGGCCTCCTCATAACACCAGCACTTGAGAGGCAGAAGCAGGTGCAGCTCTAAGTGTGAGGTCAGCCTGGTTGACAGTTCCAGGACAGTCAGGATACACAGGGAAACCCAATCTCAAAAACAAAACCAAACAAAAAGTATGTAATTGTATTTTTTTAATGTACAGAAGCACATAAAGAGGGATAGAAAGATGGTTCTGTGGGTTCAGATGGTTCAAGTGTTTGCACAGAGACCTGATCCCTCAGGTAAGAATCAGGTATTGTAACAAAAGTTTGTAAACCCAGTGCTGTAGGAATGAGAAAGGCAAATTCCATGAGCTAACTGGTTAGCCAATATGGGCAAAGTTTTGAGCTTTGGATTTAGTCAGAGAGCCTATCACAACAAAAACAGAAGAGCAATAGAAGAGCATTGGAAGGAGGCATCTAGTGTCCACCCCTCTCCTCCACACCTGGATGAGTGCACCCATAAACAGGCTCACTTTCTACGTATTGTCTGCTTTTAGATCACACATACACAAATTAATTGACAGAATAACTAATTAAAATAAAAGGACTGGTAAAGGGTTGGGTTCTGGGGACAAGTTGGCAGGGGGAAAGGAGAAGGTCTCTCTGGTCTCTGGATTGCATGGGAATTCCCCACAGATGTGTTCTCGGGGACCCTGGACACAGCCCAAGTCTATGGTGAACACTTTCCCCTTCTGTGCTCCCATTCTGGTGCCTTTCTCAGAGGCACCATCCGTCCTGTACACAGACCTTCCCGTCTCAGGACAACCTCCACCACATCTTCCTTAACCGGACATTTCACCGGCTTTACTCCTTGCTCTTTGGTCTTGATATAATAATATCCTAAGAGTTCTTTGTTTGTTTGGTTTGGTTTTTTCCCCTGTTCACAGGATCAAATCTGCTGTTCTTCCTGGAAGTGGATTTCCTGTTATCTTTAACAAATGTTTGGAGGTTAAATAGCTCCTCAAATACAGCTGCTTGAAGCCTTCTTCAAACATCTGTGTCATGCATTTGGAATTTAACCTTCCACCTAGATGAGAATTTCACTTTCTGTACACGGTCAATCTTCTCTTCTATGCCGGATACTTGTTGCTATGGATCTTCCTGTTCCCAGAAACTTAGGACAGTATCTGACACCACAGTAGATATTCAGTAAGTGTCTAATCAATGGATAACATAATCAATAAGTCATAGAGCCCTGATCTACTCAGGGTCCTGGCTTCTCCTCATGTACTCCTGTATCTTGATATACCCCCTTGCTCTTTGGATCCTCTCTCTCTTCCCTCCACTTCTCTATACTCTGTCTTGTCAAGAGGGGAGTTTTTATGGAAACTAGAAGGGGAGGAGTGGCGTGGAAGTGTGTGTCCTCCTGTTTTCTCTTCCCCTGCATTGAGAGGAAGGGAGCAGTTTCCTTCTTGCATTCTATCATCCTAACTATCTCTCCTTCCATCCTTGAGAGAAAAGAGACCTGGTGCTTTTCTTATTGCTGTGGTCAAATACCCAACAAGAAACAACTTAAGAGAAAGAGTGGTTATTTAGACGCATAGGTCAAGGAAATAAAATCCATAATGGTGGGGAAGGCACTGCGGCAGCATTGTGACAAAGCAGGTCTGGAAGTGGATGATAGACAGGAAGTGGGGTGTGGCTAGATGGTCTTAAGGCCTTCCTTCACTCCGCTGTCCCATTTCCTGCAGCAAGGCTCCAGCCCTAAGTTTCTACAGCCTTCCAATGCAATACCACCAGTTGTGAGCTAACCGTCCGAAACATGAGCCTGTGGGGGATATTTTCTACTAAAATCACAACAGACATGAACCAAATCACTTGATCTAAGGGGTGGGGATGTGGCTCAGTGGTAGATGTATGTCCAAAACCCTCCATTACTTTGGCAGAGTCCTTTACACCCGACCCTCGCTCCTGTGAACAGATGGAGAATATCTTCCCCAGAATGTGCCGTCTGTTTTATGTTAAAACACGCTGGCTTTGTCAGATACAAAAATATTGGAAAACTTTACACATCTTAAAATATTGGTCAAGAACTGAAATGTTTGCAGTTCACGATATTTTTACACAAATATGCTATTTTTACTAAAATAAGTTTAATATTTTATATTTGGGGAGGTATAAAATGCCCTCCCTCCTAATCTCCCCTACTAGCAGAGAAGGAGGACTCTGAACTGATTTCTGCCCATATGGAAAAAACCATGCAAGAGCCAGGATCCTTACAAGAGCATCAAAATTTTGGAGGATCAACAATGTACATGCTAAACACATTCTGTGTGGTATTCATGGTTTTTATAACATTTTTTTCTGTGGGTTTCATATATTTGATTTATTGCTTATGCTTTAACATGTTTGCATTTTTAACTGTTCTTTGGGGGCAATAAAATGTCTTTTGAGACTTTCAGAATGTACTCTGAAATTTATATTTTTGGAAAAACTCATTTAGGGGTTCTGTCTGGAAGTCAAGAGGGAGGCCATAGAATGATGGCATAGAGTTAAAGTGAAATATTATGTGTTT
The DNA here is from genome assembly GCF_014885135.2 of Alexandromys fortis. Taxonomy (NCBI): domain Eukaryota; kingdom Metazoa; phylum Chordata; class Mammalia; order Rodentia; family Cricetidae; genus Alexandromys; species Alexandromys fortis. Next base: position 1,537,309 of record NW_026067905.1, read on the forward strand.
GAGTTTTTACTTGCTTTTTTTTTTTTGGTTTTTCGAGACAGGGTTTCTCTGTGGCTTTGGAGCCTGTCCTGGCACTAGCTCTGTAGACCAGGCTGGTCTCGAACTCACAGAGATCCGCCTGCCTCTGCCTCCTGAGTGCTGGGATTAAAGACGTGCGCCACCATCGCCCGGCGTGTTTGAGTTTTTAATCTCTCTTTGCAGATGTGTACCACAGTCTGGGATGGTGGATGCTATACATGATCCTCAGCTCCGTAGAGACATGGTGATGGAAGCAGCCTCAGAACTGAAGACCTTGTAGACAAAGGCGCTACTATCCTTCTGCCCTGATCAGGGTATTCCTACACTGTCCCCACCAATCTCTCCAGGGACATCAGAATATATGAAGTAAGCCATTCACAGACCTTCCAAGTCTGGAGTTTTGTATTCTGCTGTCATCACCAAAGAGGAAGCAAATGAGGAAACAAGGGTTGAAGGGAGGGGAAGAAGAAGAGAGGAATGGGAGCTGGAGAGGAGGGGAGGCAGAAAGGGACTCTTTAGTTATTCATCTTGGCCTAGATCAAATATTTTTGACCTGCATCCATCCAAAAAATGTTTGATATGAAAATATAAAGGTCTATCTCTCTTGGTTCTGGTACTATCTCCTTTTTAAAACTTTTGATGAGGGGCTCAGGATGCAGAGTACTTGTCCAGATGCAAAGAACCCTAGGTTTGATCCCCAGTGCTGATGAATGCCATCAACTACAGAACTCACAGGGAGAGGAATGGTTGAGGAGGAGTCTTGGGTCAAGTCATTCTTGGCTTCATAGTGAGTTAAAAGTCAGTAGGGCAACTTCTGGTAAGGTTGGTCAAAATACCTACTGAGCCCTGTGCTGGTTAGTGTCTGTCAATGTGACACATCTGGCCATATCTGGAAAGAAGAAATATCAACTAAGGAAACGCCTCCATCCTATTGGTCTGTAGGACAGCTGTGGGATGTTCTCTTGCATAACTGAAGTGGGAGGTAGTCCACTTTGGATGGTTCCACCCTTGTGCAGATTTCCTGGGAGGTAGAAGAAAGGTAGCTGCACATGAGCCTGAGAGCAAGCCAGTAAGCAGCTTCTCTCCATGGCTTCTGTTTCATTTCATGCCCCCAGCTTCCTGCCTTTAGTTCCTGCCCTGGTTTTCCCTCATAATAAAGTCTAAGCCAAAGACAAATAAATGAACCCCTTCTTCACAAAGTTGCTTTGAGTTGTGGTGTTTATCACAGCAGTAGAAAGCAAATCAAGATGAGACTGAAGCTTGATATTTTCCCCATCAACCTTGCTCTCTTACCTTCTCCTCCATGGGCAATAGGTAATGTGCCCGCATTCTGCTCTTCGTCCTTAGACACAGTCCTAATGATCCAACCTGTGGTGTGCAAGGGATCAAGACAGCCTCCCATTTAGAGCCATCCAGGACTGAATTAGGACCCACCCACTGGAGCAAGATCTGTTTTCTATTTCAGTTTTTACTTCTTGATAAAGAATAGTGTAAGTAGGAGGTGATTTAATATCACATAAACGAATCAAATAGGCTGTCAAGGCACCTGTCTTGTTCCAGTTGGTTAGTCCCATGAGTCCTAAACTAAGTGAGGAGCATAGATATCTTTTAAACAAATAATAGTCTGGGCATCTGGCCTACAGAATTTTTCCAAAAAGACCTAAGATAACTTGGCAAATTTCACACCAGTAATAAGTAAGAAACCACAGGAATTGCAAAATGGAAAAGGAAAAGGGATGCAATGCATTGTTCTTACAAAAACCAAGTGAAGAGCCTGTGAGACAACTCAGGTGATAAACCGCTTGCCATGTAACATGAGGACTGGATTTCAGATCCCCAAACCTTCATAAAATCAATGTGTGGTAGAAGGGACCTGTAATCCCAGTGCCGAGGGTGGGAGGAGAGACAGACTCATCTCTGAGGTTCACTGTTCAGTCTCTCCATCAGAATTAGAGAATTTCAGGTTCTATTAGAGACTCCCTAAAGTGTAAGGTAGCAAATGTTTGAGAAAAATGCCCAGTCTTAACCTCTGGCCTCTAAACACACACACACACACACACACACACACACACACACACACACACACTATATGCATCCACACATACACAGGAATTCACATACACACTATATGTACACACACACACTATATGCATACACAGAGATGCATACAGGCATGAACATCCACACAGGCATGTACATACTCTATATGCACCACAGACACATAAACAGACATGTACACACACACACTATATGCATACATACTATATGCACACACACTATATGCACACAGACACACAAAGAGACAAATATAGGCATGAATACCCACATAGGAATCACATACACTATATGCACCACACACACAGATACATGTGCACACATACTATATGCATACACATTACATGCACACATGTACAGCACACATGCAAACAAGTGAAGGCATAATTTAAATTTCTCTTTTTCCACATGATTGTCTAATACAAGATTCTAAAAGGTTTATAAGGCCTAGAGAAAGCGGTATCCTAGGTTGTTTGCTGTGATAAAACACTGGCCACGAGCAACTTAGGAAAGAAAGGGTGTATTGGCCTACAGGTCCTGATCACAGCCTAGAATGCTGGGGAAAGTCAGGGCGGGAACTCAAGCAGGAATAGAGAAAAGAACCATGGAGGAAAGAGAGTTGCTGGTTTGATTCCTATGCCCTGATCTGCCTGCATCTTTTTTTAAATACAACTCAGAACCACATTGAAGAGGTGGCACCACCCACAGTGGGCTGAGCCCTCCCACATGATAATTAATCAAGATAATATTTCCACAGACTTCCCTACAGGCCCTTCTGACGGAGGGGGCACTTTCTCAACTGAAGTTCCCTCTTCCCAGATGAACTTAGCTTTGGTCAGGTCTACAAAAAAATAGATGCTCAAGTGGAAACCATGATGTTACTAGGCCTTCAAAGCCACGTCAACAGTGACCACCATCTTGTCATTGACCCTTTAACAACGTGATAGGACAAGGCCTTCATGGTGGAGCATTATCAGTTTGTGATGATGAAAATGTCTCCCACTCCCCCAATTATGGCAGACTGAAATATGGCTTGTAATTCTGAGAAAAGTAATATAATTAACCATCTCCTGTAAAGCAGACCACTGTGTCAAAGAGCACACCAGCAATCAGCTCTTTAAACCCTGGGAAGCTTGTTTAACTTGCAGCCCGGGGAGAGATGTTAAGTCTTAAAGAAAGGAGCCAAGAAACTGCTTAGTCCCGTTATTATTAGCTGACCTGAAAGTTTCTGGCCAGTTTACAAGACTTGAAAATTTTCAAATTGGATTTATATATGTTTATTATACAATAATCAGAAAAATCAAAGTGGAAGGGCCTGAAGAAAGACTGTGCTATTAAAGATATTTTTGGAAAGCCTGTTTTTCCCCTAGAGCCATGGTCGTCTTGGAGTATTGCAGTGTGTCACTATTGAAGGTCATTGTAGAATCAGCAAGTTGCTTCTGCATGACTCACCTTCAGCAGCGTCCCGGTCAGCAAATTATAAGGAGGGACAATGCGTCACTGTGGTATAGGAGTGTTTCCTAGGTAGGCTTTTGTCCTAGTGATGTTCCTGTCTCCAGGAACCAAGGACCTAAGGAATGAGCCATCTGGTCCTTTTTGTCAACTTCCTGCCTTTATCAGAGGAAATGAAATGTGTCCTTGTGACCTTTCAATCTCACATAAACAGTATCAGGAAAACTGTCAAAATCATGCAGCATGAGTAATGCTTATATTTCTTGCACATTTTTTCCCCTAATTCTTCCAGGCATGTCACTGATTTGTAAAACCGCAAACAACTCCAATTCAAGTGGCTGTTGATGATGGTTAGTGACAGCCACTTACTGAAGGCTAACACTCACTGTGGGCCAGAAACTGGTTTATGCATTTGGCACCTATGTTATCTCACCACCGCCTAGAAGGATTCACAGAGGAAAAGGGGGAAACCATACAGCCCATTGTCTCCCTTTCCTTCTCGGGAAGTACCATTGACAATCTTCTGCAGACCTGTGTCAACTTTGCAGTTGTTGAGACAAGGTCTCTCTCTATAAGCCATGCTGGCCTCAAACCCATGGTGGTCCTTCTGCCTTAGCTTCTCAGACACTGGGGCTACAAATAACAGCACCATATCCTGCTCGTGCCATGGCTCTATGAGAGAGAAGTGATACTGACCCGTCCTTCCATGACAGGCATGGTGCTTGCTGTCCTGTGAGCTCCTGAATATGGACACAGATGAACCCCAGTCCATCACAGTTTTCCAACACGACAGTGTCATCAGAGATATATACAGCCAATTGAAACCATGCTCCAAATTTTGGATAATGTGCGTTCACCCAACTAGCAAGAGGCAGAGCCTCACAGTCAGGCAACGCTGAGTACCCACAGAAGTTTCTAGCTGGTCATGCCAGCTTGAGGAAGAACAGCCATGACTTTATACAGCCAACTGTACTGGTAAGGTGGCACATTTACCAAGGTAAGTGATTACGTGTATATTTTGTTCATATTTTCAAGTCATACTGGGTTTATTTGGAAATACATTGAGGAGCGTTTTCCTATGCATGCGTGTACCTGTGAATAAAACAAATAGAGAACTTGCTATTGATGAACATATGCAAAAATGAGCAAAATGCTATAATGAAAGAGCTTCATCCACGCAGAAGACACGAAAGTGTTTATCAAGGAGGAACTTGTGTTTACAAGGGGCACCCTGTCAAGGCTGTTTGCATCCTGCCAACAGTTGAAATATACATATTTTGACCTCGTTTTACCACTGAGGAGGCCCAGGATACAGATAGGAATCTGGCACTGAGTCCCATGGCTATGCATGAACTAGAGCATACCTAACTCACTCAAATTATCAACTTCCTTATCACAACGGCCCCATTTCCGGCTTCCCACAGCTGGTTTGTTATTGTTCTTAGAGCTGTTGTCATTTCCTGTTCCCATTTTCACAGAGATACTTTCAGGAAAGAGCCTCCCAGACAAGATCAACCCATCCTCCTTTAATTCTCACCAAATGGTATAGGTTGGGTCGACTCTGTGCCACGCGGCCCTCAGACTTGGATGTCACTGAAATAAATCATCTCATAACCTTAAGAACACTTCCCAGGCTGAGCTCCCACCCACTGGCATTCTGATTTTTGTGAATACATTCTAGGACCTGGGAATCTGTGGACAGCAAGGCTCCCCAGGTGATGCTAACACACAGCAGAGCTTGGGAACTGCTGCCTGGATTGTTTAGGCTTCTCTGGGGCTGGACCTCCAATGTTCCTTGTCCCTGCCTCCAGACTGTGTTGTCTATTCCTGTTGGTTCCAGATGGATGAAGTGCTCCTAGTTGTCCATTAAGGTGTTAGTCTTGGTCACAGTAGAAAATCCTGCAGAAATTCTTGGGGATGTTCGTTCACATTCAAGTGCCCAACTTCTCCAACACCCGGTCCTTTCACATTCTGCCTCCTTTGAGCTATGAATGTCCTTCACTCTGCCTAGGTTGCCTCTTGATTGGTCATGCTTGCTTGTTTCCTAGTGATCGCAGCTTTTTTCAGCTTCAAGTCTAAGTTTGTTTCTCTACATTCTAGATTTCCAGATCTCTTGTTTTGTAGCTGACTCTACCAATGGCTCAGCTGTCTTGGCCTCTGATTCTCCTACCTCCTCTTCACGGTACTTTGTTTACAGCCTCCTTAGTTAGTCCAGATTCTTATGTTTTCTGATAGAATTGGTTAGGTTCAGTCTAATCATTCTCCACTCTCTTGCTGCTGCCCCTCCCCCCATCCTTTGGAAACCCCAAATTTAATTATACTCACCCATGTTCACTGGGCTCATTTTTATGATTCTTAACCTCAAATGGCCCACAAGTGCTGCCAGAAGATTCTACACATGTGTTCTCATGCATTTGTCATCCTAGCTCCTCACTCTGAGATGATGACCTAGATTTTCCCTCTTCAGCAAAGACAACGGGTTTGGAGAGAACATTCAAGAATCTACCACAATTTATCACAGACTTGACGTGCTCATGAATTTGATTTCATCTTCCATTCAGTGTAGGACCCTCCTACACTTACCTGCGTCACCTCTTTCCCTTACACACTATATTCTACACTGCTCACTTGCTTATGGTAACACCGATCTCCCTGGAGATCATTCCAATCAATATACAAATATGCTGGACCTGAGGCAGGTCCTGCTAAGGGAAGAAACTTTCCCTAGGTCTTGCATCTGTTTATATCCACTGCTCCCGACTCTCACGCCTGCTTGTCTTTACTGAAAGAAAAAAAAAAAAACTTCACCAATTAGCTATTATCATTTTCTCAATTCATAGTCATGTCAATTCTTTGAACATGTTTTTATTTTCCACTTGAACACGCTCCAACTAGGCTATTGTCCCCAAACTGAAACATCTTTTCTTTAGGGTCAAACTGATCCTATCTAAAAGATCGACAGGTTGCGTCTCAGGCTTTGTCTCAGGTTTCACCTTCCTGAGCCTGGCAGTGTTCCAGACAGCTCACCACGCCCCACTCCTTTGCAGTTGTGTCTCCTCTGTCACTGGGTCTTCTCAGACTCATTTCATTTAAAAAGAGGATTTTTAAGGCCTCTTGTCTCTTTTTCTCTCTTTGACATTCTCAAGTCATCCCAGTACTTGGTTTACAATTTCTGTGACAAAATCCTTCACATTTTTTAATTAAAAAAATCATGTGTATGGGTGTTCTGTCTGAATGTATGTCTGTGTAATGTGTGCACAAGACTTCCTGGTGCCCAGGGAGGGAGAAAGTGGCATCAGATCCCCTGGAAATAGAGTTACAGGTGTTTGTGAGCCACCAGATGGGTACTGGGAATTAAAGCCAGGTCCCTACTCTTGAGGAAGAGACCTGGCCTGTCATCCTCACCAACTTAGACCATGAAACTCAAATGGGCAAGTTCAACAGAACCATCATATATGGGCTGCCCATGCATGCTTCAGCGTTGCCAGGGCATAAAGTTCAATTCAGATTTCTTCTGGAAGAACATTCAGTGCTCTTAACTGCTGACCCATCTCTCCAACATGATCAGTTCAGCCTACTTCCCTGAGCTCATCTCCAGTGCCTGTCTGGACAGCACCACTGCCTGGATGATAGGAGCCACTTCAAAGAGTGTGTGCTCAACTATAAACTCTTAACTGTTGAGGAAAGGTGATGTGTCATTAAAACAAACAACTTCGAAACTGCTTCACCTCCTGAAAGGAGTTGTTTTCCTCCCTGTCCTCTTTTCTGTTTTTGCTTTTAATTAAAAACAAACAAACAAACAAAAACTATCTCTGTTCTTGATTTGTTAAACTGAATGAAAATAGAAGTTATGGAAAGATATTAATGAGGAAATTCAATTCTGATAATCCTGTCTTATCAGTTTCATGATCTTCTGTTTCACAGATCATAGCTCAGTTCACCAGTCTGGGCCATTGGCTACCAGCTCACCTCAGTCTAATCCTGTCTTACTTCCTCTAGGCTGCTCCTGCTATAAGGATCCACTGTAGTAGCAAACAGATGAGAGCAAATTGCTAATTATTTTCCTCTATGCTAAATTAACTCTTCCCCCTCACAATTTCCTTTATGGTTGACCCTCAAACCAACAATAGACGTTTCTCTTTGAAATATGAGATCTAACATTCACCTCTTAACTAGAAGGATTTCATGACCCAATCCATATCTGAATATTTAAAATAGAGGAAAACCAAAATTTTACATTTAAGGGCTGGAAAAGTAGCTGTTTATAAAAGTGATTGATACCAAGCCTAATGACCTGATCTTGATACCCAGGATCCAGATGGTGAGAAAGACCTGACTCCCAAAAGTCTGGCTGTGATCTACACACACGCACAGTGTCATATGTGTGCCTGTACTCGTGCACACACAAACACAAATGCATATAAAGCATTCTGTAACTTTATTTTATTTTATGTGCATGCCTGCATGTACGTCTGAATCATGTGTGTACAGTGAACTTGGAGGTCAAAAGAAGCTGTCCGACCACCTGGAACTGGAGTTACAGATGGTTGTGAGCCACCATGTGAGTTCTGGGAATTGAACCTAGGTTTCCAGCAAGAGCAGCTAATGCTTTTGACAGCTGGGCCATCTCTCTAGTTTCTAATATTTTTTTCCTAAAGAAAGTTGTTTTCTTTCTGAACAATGAAAGTGATGAAATGATAGAAAATAGATGCAAACTCCAAACATTATTGCTCAAGAGCCCCAGGAATCCTCACGGTTCTTCACAGGGGAAGATCACTCCAAATGCCATCATGTGCCCATGTACCAATTCTTTAAGAGGGTTAGTTGAAAAACAACACACTAACACTAAAAAACAAAATGAAACAAAACAACCAACCAAACAAAACAAAAACGGGTGGAAACTGATTCCTGCAGTCACCTTTTTGGCTTTCGTCTATCTTTATCTTTGATGGCTCTAGGGTAAGGCCAGGCTAGTGTGTCTATGTCTATAATTACTTCATCCCACATCAAATATTTAAGTTTTGCTGCTCCTACTGAAATGAAAGTAACAGTTGTTGATGGCATTTCTGCTGTCCTAATGATGTCTTAAACACTCAAGCTAATCTTCCTGGGAGAAGTTGCTGGGGCATATCCAGGCCTGTTCTGTTACACTAGACCAAAGAAGACAGTCTTAAGAACCATGATGAGTCTGTAGACAGAAACCACTTCTGCACTCATCACCTCCTGCACACTGACAGCCACTGACTTTTACCTCCAGTTACATACGATGTCCTCATCTGATGACTGCAAGAGCATAAAATAAGAACGAAGAAAGCACTCCTCTATCTCTTGAACTTGGGAAGAGGTAGGAGGATCACTAACTCAAGGTCATCCTACAGAGCCCAGACCACATGAGACTCGGTCTTAAATAGTGAAAAGACAGAATCCTCTCCCTTAATTGCATAAGGTCTCAAAAAAAAAAAAAAAAAAAGAAAAGAAAAGAAAAAAAAAGAATGGTTCAAAGACTTCACCCTAAGTAACTGGGTTCTTTTCTAATGTAAAGAGGCTGTTCTCCATGCCAAAGTGGTTGGAGGGCAGAGAGTAGGGTAGAGGTGGAAGCGGAGGGGTGGGGGTGTCAAATCCCTGAGGTCTCAACCCTATAGAAAAAGACTAGAGGTAACTAAGGAAACTTGGGAGTGGGAGAGGTGACTTTCCCCAGAGAAGAGCAGGACAATTCCTAAACAGTCAGTCCTGAGAACTTATACAAGGATAGCATTATATGGACCAAGTAGGTTATATATAGGAATACGTCTGTATATACAGAGATCTCTTCAGCGACATTTGATGAAAAGGAGGCCATGAATTTGAAGGAAAGTGGGGAGGGGCATGTGGGAGAGTTTGGAGAGAGGAATGGGAAGGGAGAAATGATGTAATTAAATTAGAAACTCAAAAATTAAATAAAAAAAGAGGTTGTTCTCCCTGAACAGTTTTAGCAAATGCATCCCCATGACTTGAAGTTGCTCTGAGTTTAAAAGCCCTTTGTCTGCACAGGCTTTGAATTATCACCTTGTAGTTTTCTAAAAATGAAAATATACTCAAGTGTCAGTGTGTATCTCCAGAGGAAAAGAAGGAGCTTTCATCCAGATGTGGGTGGAACCAAACACGGACATTGTCATCTGAGAAGCAGAATTTATAGGGGAAAAAAATAGAGGAAAAAATGGTTCTGGGATAATTCAAATCCCAAAGGAAAAAAAAACACACACATCACTTAGCAAATTTCCCACCAGAAATAGGGACACTTGCATGGAGACAGGAAAAGGGAAAAAAAGAAGAAGAAAAACAAACAAACAATTGAATGGAACCCAAAAACAATAGATAAGGAGGTTTCTAAGAGAGAAAATCATTTGTTGTTGTTATTGTTGTTGTTGTTTACAAGAAGCTTTCAGATGGATGTAAGGCTGGCCACAGGTGATAAAAATTTAATCCTTTATTCAAATACAAAGGATTCCTGCAGATATTTTTGCTAATGTTTTAATAGGTACTTTTAAAGATGTATTTACTTTTACTTTATGCATATGAGTATTTTGTCTGAATGTAATGAAAGTACACAGTGTTCATGTTGTGCCCTCAGAAGCTAGAAAAAGGCATCAGGTCCTCAGAACTGGAGCTACAGATGGCTGTGAGTTGCCATGTGGGTGCTGGGAACCCAAACCAGATCAGCACTCTTGACCAGTGAGGCATAGATAAATAAATACAGCAAAAGCAGGGCTATGAGAAGCAGAAAAACAGACAATAAAAACTTTAATTATTAGCAGTTACAGTCAATCAGTGCCATCATCAAAATTAAAAGGCAAACACCAGAATTGAAAACATTTCCGATAAAGATCAATTTAGATAATGTCTTTAATGGGTGATGGTTTTCTTGTGCATCTAATTAGCAACACATCACACACCAAATTAAACCCGGGAAGAATGACAGATGAGCAGCTCTCAAGGAAAGAATGTAAGTGTTTGCCAAACAGATGAAACTGGTACCCTCCCTGTTAAACTGATACCAACAATGTAATGAAAAGGAGAAAGGCATCTTTTTACTTTCAAATTAAAAACTACCCTTGTGATAATGCCAAACTGCCCACATCAGCACTGCTCTCTGCTTTAACAAGAGAACCTTCTGTTTGTAGCAGGCTGAGGTCGATGCAGAGACTCACGTGGTCAGAGTCCTGGAAATAGGTGACTGCTAAGGGGTCAGGCCTGAATGGTGCTCCTATGTCAAGCCCTCCACCATCACACCACTGAAGCTCAGGAAGAAGGAAAAAAAACAGAATGTAAGCAAGAGAATGATGAGCAGCGCCGTGGCACGCTGTCTTCTGGATATGGCACGGCCTCTGACCTCAGGAACTCACAGCAGCACAGTTGCCTGCACAAGACCCACACAAGATCAAGCCAGTTTCCATCTCAGCATGAGTGGGGTCATGGTGCATGAGGAGCTATTGGCACCTAGCAGGGTGGGAGAGTTCTTTTCGTTGTGAATATAACCACTGATAGGTTGCCCATGCTTCAGTGGATGACACCACTTCCATTGGCTGTGTGCATGTAGGCAGCACTGGATGGACTCAATGAGATGATAAGAGAAAAATTCATGAGTTAGGAAGGGGACATATGCTGGGGTCTGGTGGGAGTTGAAAAGGGAAATGGTGGGTGGATTCTATTGAAATGTATTGTATACATGCATGAAAATCTCAAGAAATAAATAAAAATATTATTTAAAAATTATATATAGCGACCTTGTCTCAAAAAACCAAATAATAATAATAATAAGTGAAATAACAAGCTTTATATGTGAAAACTCATTAGCAATGCAGAATGGCAAAGCTGGCATGAACACACGTGTATTTACCAAGATATCTTTAATAATGAAACAAAGTCAGAAGTCCAACAACAGGTGAGTAATCAGATGAGGATCCATAAGATTATTCTTTTGTGCTTCCCTGCTCCCCTATCTGACCTTCCTTTATCCCAAACATCCCATTTCCCAAGTTCCCCCCAACCTCCCCTTCTCACTTTTCTCTCCCCATCTCCCCTTACCTCCCTCCCCCCCTCCCCCAAGATCCCATTTTTTGCCCGGCAATCTTGTCTACTTCCCATAATCAGGAGGATAGCTATATGTTTTTCTTTGGGATCACCTTCTTATTTAGCTTCTTTAGGAGATCAAATTATAGACTCACTGACCTTTATTTATCTCTAGAGACCAATTATGAGTGAGTACGTCCCAAGTTCATCTTTTTGGGTCTGGGTTACCTCACTCAGGATAGTGTGTTCTATTTCCATCCATTTGCAAGCAAAATTCGAGAAGTCATTGTTTTTTACCGCTGAGTAGTATTCTAATGTGTATATATTCCACACTTTCTTCATCCATTCTTCCATTGAAGGACATCTAGGTTGTTTCCAGGTTCTGGCTATTACAAATAATGCTGCTATGAACATAGTTGAACAAATGCCCCTGTCATATGAT
>NW_026067905.1:1550011-1612628 GCF_014885135.2 Alexandromys fortis
GGAAATCTTTTTTTTTTTCAATAAAAAAATTATATTTAAAAAAAAAAAAACCCAAAAACAAGATTATCCTTTTGTGGGCTGGAGAGAGGGCTCAGAGGTTAAGAGCACTGGCTGCTCTTCCAGATGTCCTGAGTTCAATTTCCAGCAGCCATATGGTGGCTCACAACAAGCTGCAATGAGATCTGGCGCTGTCTCCTGGCAAGTATATAATAAATAAATAAATTAATTAATTAATTAATTAATTTTTTAAAATGTTCAAAAAAGATTATCTTTTTGTATAAAATTCATGCTGAGAAAAAAAATTGAATATCTGGCACATGCTTGTAATCCCAGTACTCAGAAGGCTGAGGCAAGAAGATTGCCATGACTATCATGGGTGCTGGGAATCGAACCCAGGTCTTCTGCAAAAGCAAGCAGTGCTCTCAGCCACGAAGACATCTCTCCAGGCCCATTTTCTTTACCGACTTCACTGATTATTTTGAAGGTATATACAAAGATTCTACAACCACATGGACAAAAGAGGTAAAAAAAACTCAGGCAGGAGGTCCCTAAGTTATTTCAATGTACAAGCATTCTGTGTTTCCCATGATTACAGACAGGAAGGAAATTTGCATTGTAATTACATGTGTGCTTCTTAGAGACAAAGGGAACGACCCTCTCACAGTGGTGGTGAGCAGAGCCTGTCTTATGTGCTATGCACATAGGAAACACAGTACCTTCCCATGACCTAAAGAGCCTCCACAAAATGACCACTGATAGTTTATACTATGAAAGCTGGAAAACTTAGATTAAGTCCTATGAAAAAACCTTAGTTTGAGAAAAAATATTAAGTAGAGGAGGCAAATAAATAATATGTCACCAGTGAGCTCCAAATGAATCCTTTACCCCCGAATCTGACTGTGAGATTGCAACATTCAGACTCTCTAACTCAGAAGTCTGCAGAGAAGATAGGAGCTCATGTGAGCTCAAGGGTCCAGGGTTCCAGGGTTTATTGTCCTACTGTCATGCTCTGGGGAGATTAATGGAGACTCTTCCATAAATGTTTTGGGTATACCAAAGAAATGGCTTGTCGGGCTGGAGAGATGGCTTAGCGGTTAAGAGCATCGCCTGCTTTTCCAAAGGTCCTGAGTTCAGTTCCCAGCAACCACATCGTGACTCACAACCATCTGTAATGAGGTCTGGTGCCCTCTTCTGGCCTTCAGGCATACACACAGAAAGAATATTATATACATAATAAATAAATAAATATTTTTTTTAAAAAAGAAATGACTTGCCACCAAACCTTTGTATAAAGAAGCCAGGCAGCATGCCAGGCAGGACCCTGGTTGGTGACCAGCGCTGTAATTCTTCTCTTCATTGTCTTCAGATCATACTTCTCGCTAGCTTCAGCTGTCAAGTTGACATAATCAAAAATTTCAACTGGGGGGATTGCCTCCAACAAATTGCCCCACAGGCATGTCTGTGGGGTGTTTTCTTGATCACTAATTGATTCAGGAGGTCCCAGCCCACTATGGGTGTTTGGGATCCTGGGCTGCATAAGAAAGCTGGCTGAGTAGAAGATAGGGAGTAAGCCAGTAAGCAGCATTCTGTCTTGGTTTCTGTCTCAACTAAATCCATCATTGGGCTTTCTTTCCTGATGAACTCAGCCTATAAGATGGCATAAACCTTTTCCTTCAGCATTTGCTTTTGATCAGAATGTTTTATCACAGCAAAATGTTGCATGAATAATAAAAACCCAGAGACAGAAATTAGGGTGCAACCTGAAGGTCAGAAAAGCAAAACAGCCAACCACTGGCTCTTATCTCTACCTCCATCCGAAATCGCGATCCTGCCTCCAAGAATCTCAGAATGAGACTGACTGAGAGCTGTCTCCTCCCATCTTATATTCCTCTCTAGTTCTGGGATAAAGGGCGCGCACTGCTACTACCCAGTTTCTATGGCAACCTAGCATGGCTACCTGGATTAAAGGTGTGTGGCACCACTGCCTGGTCTATAAGGCTGACCAGGGTGGCTGTTTTACTCTCTGAACTTCAGGCAAGCTTTATTTATTAAAAATACAAATGAAATAGTGCTACAACAATAATGCAGCCTAGAACAATCCTTGCCCGCAAGGGTGGTTCCATTTTCCCTGTACACCAAGTGGAGTCTCCTCTAAAGAAGAATAGCACAAGTGGTAAGCAAGTTGGGAAACTGCTGCTTGGCAGACTTTTGAGCTGGAGCCATGACTCCGAGGTCAGGAGCACTTGTTATACGATCATGAGTCCCAAAGTTTGGATCCCAGCTTCTTTGTTACAAACAGGTGTCCTGCACACCTTGTCAATACCAGCTACAAGGAGCCCAGAAACAGGGAGGGTCACTGGGGCTTTCGGGCTTCCAGCCTTGCACAGAGGCCTAAACTCCAAGTTCAGGGAGAGACTCTGCCTCAAAGAATAAATGGAGAGTAGCAGAGGAAGACACCTGACTCCCTTCTAGTCTCTGCACTAGCACAGATTGTCACTCTCAAATGAGCTCTCTCTCTCTCTCTCTCTCTCTCTCTCTCTCTCTCTCTCTCTCTCTCACACACACACACACACACACACACACACACACACACACACACAAATAGGCCCTTTGAAAGAGAATGAACTATGAGATGACAGCAGATTCCATAGAAATTCTAAACAGCATTCATATCCTGTAGAGCATGAAGCAAGGTCTGTCTGCAAAATCATCAATTACTACACCTTAGACCCAAAAACCCTAAGAACTGTGTCATACACAATAACACTTGGTGTATGAATGTATGATAGCACCAAGAGGGAAGTAAACAGTTATTGCTTGTTTTGTTTGGATACAGGGTCCCACTATGTTTATGAGGCTAATCTAGCACTTGCAACATGGCCCAGACTGGCCTTGAAATCACCATCGCCCTGCCTCAGCTTCCTGACTATTGAGATTATAAGCATTTGCCACTATGCCTGGCTCTATCTTTAAATAAAACTTTTTAAGGAAATGAAACACATGTCTGCGTGCATGTGCACACGCACACACAGATATATTTATCTTTCTTATTTGCTCATTTATTTTTTATTTTTGCCACAGTGTTCACTGTTGACCCTAGCTGACCGGACACTTGCTGTATTTCTAGAGTGAAAAAAATGCAAGAGGACTAAGTTTCTTAGAGATGTGACATCCAAGTCACAGAGCTGGGGTAGTGCACAACATCCTCGCCAGCATCGTGTCTTTTTGCCTTTGCTCCAATTCTTCCATCAGGAAAGGGGCTGGCAATAGGCTAGGGCCAAGACTTGATTAAGCATTCTTCCTGTGAACAATTGGAGTGCTCTCCTAATGGTATAAAAATACAACAGAAGCATGTTAAAGACAGAAGGGTCAGGCACGGTAAGGCATTCTTTAGTTTATTGCCAGACATTGGTAGCGCACGCCTTTAAACCCAGCACTAGGGAGACAGAGGCAAGAAGATTATTGAGTTCAAGACCAGCCTGGTCTACAGAGTGAGTTCCAGGACATCTGGGCTACACAGAAACCCTGTCTTGAAAACAAACAAACAAAAACAGAAAGAAGAGTGAGTGAGACACAACCAAAAAACATCATGCACGCTTATGTTATGTCTTGAAATTTTCAGAGATGGTTTGAATGTTGAAGAGGCAATCTCTTGATATCTGTCTTCTCTTTGTTGCTAAGTGTCAGTGTGAAAAAAAATGGAACAATCTTTTCCAGAACCATGAGTCACCTCCCAAGCAAGGAAACAAACAATGAATGGCATTTCAAAGCGAAGATTTTAGGAAGCAGTGGTAAAGGGACCATTCTGAGAGAGCTGGCCGGTGTGAATCCTGACCCCCAAGGTTCACAGCCATGAGTGCGGGTCTCTGGCCAGCTGCATTTTGTATGGCTCCCCGAGAGAGTAATGATTACTGAGCTGGTAAGAGAGTCTGTGGGACTTTTCAGCCCTTTATTTTCACAATGCATGAGTTCGGGGAGGGGAGAATTCCCACAATCCGAGCCCTGTGGCTTTACTTACTTGGTAGTTTGTAAGAATCTACTTCTCTGAGGACAGTGGCATCTGTACAACTCCACCACGAAAGCCATGTTACACTGGTTAAACTGGTTCAATGGGTATGAACAAAATGTACAACTCCACCACGAAAGTGCCGTTACACTGGTTAAAACCGTGGTAAAAACCGGTTCAGTGAGCGTGAACAAGATGCTTGCGTTTCAGAGTCCTAATAGCCAATTAATGTATTTGATGGCATGAAATGAAAGATTCCACTCCACCTGGGCTCCACGTACCTGGCTGTTATGTTGTCTGGTCTAACTTTTATGTCTCAGGAAAGAAAGCAAGAGACATGGAGGGATCTTTGCCGATGGTGCTTCCGAACACCTTAAAGACACAAAGTCTTTTCTCCCGGCTGTGGTGTCCACTCCCCTGAGCCTGTGGGTAAACACACAGCGTTGGCAGTCTTCCATGGAAAATACAAGTCGTCACGCAGGAAGAAATGGGCCATTCCAGAGCTCCCACAGTCGCCGAAATGAAGAACTACCGCATGTTCTGTGTCACAGGGAAGGCGAGAAACGGGGAACAAGGTTCTTGTGAGTGGAACTTAAGTTAGCTGTGAAGGGTCTGACTGCTTGCTCTAAATGTATATTTTCTCCCAATTGTAAATAGGATTATGATTAGACCATGCAACTCTTCTCAACCCACAGAGATTTAAAGGCAGGTTCCCGTCTGAGGATTGCTCCCAGGGTCTGAACTATCAGATGTGAAGAACTGACACGGGTTCCTCAGTTTGACCAAGGTTTGGATTAGATAATTGCTAACGCCCTTTTCATCTCTGTATATGATTCCACTGATGACTGTCAACTTTTGTCTCCATTGTGCAAGATACCTGGCCAAAGAAACTAAAGGAACAAGAGGTCTATTTGACCTGCAATTCCACAGTGCTGGGAGCTATGAGGTACCTCATCAGATTGCACGAGCACACATGAGTGTACAAGCCTGGGGGCACATGCCCACATGTGTGCAAGCCTGATTTGACCTTAGGTCTCTTCCTCCATCACACTTCGCCTTAGATGAGCCCAGAACTCACATTTTTGCTGTTCTGAATACCCTGCTTCATTAGCAATGTACCAGGGTAACAGGCAGGCTGTCCTACCCACCTAGTGTTTACATGGGTGTTTACATGGGTGCTAAGGACCAAACACTGGTCCTCGTGCTCAGGTGTCAAGTGTTTTACATACTGAGCATCTCCCTAACTCAGAAAATAATTTTATGTGTATTTATTTAATCAATGGCAGTCCTAGAGCCTAGGACTTCTCTAGCCATGTGATTTTGACAAAGTTAACAGCATCAGTCAGAGATTCCCTCCTGTGGTGCGGGCCTCAGACCCAATCACAATGGTTGGTCACACCCATAAGAGTTTTGCTGTTACAAATGGGCTCATCTTTCCTGATGAGTTGGTGTTGTAGCTCATAGGGTCACAGCTAGGAAAGACCATTGACACCTTTTCTCTTTCTGCAGCTCGCCTTCTGATGCCAGCCAGCAGGGAGGAAGCTTCCAGCTCAATTCCAGTTCAGTTTTAGAAAGGAGCTTTAGACGCCAAAGTTCATATCTGTATCTCTAGCCCTTCCTACTTTAAAAAATAGTGTCCCTAACTCTTGAGTTACTTAGTCTCATTGCTGACATTTAAACATAAGGCTGATGCCTCAATATTTGGTTTGAATTGAGATATGTAAAAGTAAATGCTAGATACGCCCCTCCATTTTACACAGACATCATTAGATACCGAGTGTGTGTGCACTCAAGTGCTGCTTCCCTTTCCCACCCCTGCCCACACCGAGTCTGAGGTCAACAAGGTCCTGACCAGAAAATCTCAACTATCACTGTTTATTAGGATGGACGGATATTAGGTACTTTTCTCTGGTCCCTGTCCATCTCCCTTTCTTAGGCTTCCCTCATTGAGTGGCAGTCCGACTTTGTGTCCCTCAACAATAATATTGTTGAAGTTTTCTTTCTCTTCCTGTAAAGAAACATTTGGGACATCACATACACACATCTGTAAAATGCACATTTTTCAGGCTTTGGGCATCTATATCTAAGTAGAATAGGGGTGTCATCCCAACTCTGCAGAGACAAAGCCCAAACAAGACAATACAATGGTTATTTCTAAATAATGCAACAAACACCTCCATCTGAAGACCCTGTGTTTTGACTCCTTCTTTGGGCCTCCAAGGTTACCAACACATATGTGTGCATACAGACACCGACACATAAACAAAGAACTGTAAAATAAAATCTTAAAAAAAGATGGACTGGGCGTGGTGGTGCATGCCTATAGTCTCACCTACTCAGGAGACTGAGACAGGAGGATTGCTTGAATCCAGGAGTTCTGGGCTGCAGTGTGCTATGCTGATCAGGTGTCTGCACAAATTTGGCATCAATATGATGACCTCCTGGGAGCAGGGGACCACCAGGTTGCCTAAGGAGGGGTTAACCAGCCCAGGTTGAAAAAAAAAAAGAAAGAAAGAAAGACAGGCTGGTGAGATGGCTCCGTGGATAAAGGCACATTTTTTTACTTTTATCGTAAAGCCTGGGGACATAAGTTCCATGCTTGTGACACTCATGCTAGAAGGGAACAGAGACCTGCACTTTTTCTTCTGACCTCTCTACACACTCTTAGTAGTATGAGCATGTAAACACACACACACACACATACACCACACACACACACACACACACACACACACACACACGGCTTACAAACACCTCCTGTGTGACGGTGTGCTCCTAACTCCTTCCAGGCACAGCACTGAGCTATCCTAACTGGTTTTCCCTTCACCAAGTTCTGTTGGTGGGAAGTATTGCTTAATGCTCAGTTAAGGAAAGAAGCTCAACTTCCTCTGCTTCTCTGCTTCCAGTATGCCTACTTCCCATTCCACAACATTGGTTCAGTTCGGAGCATTCCCTAAGGAAGAAAGAGGAACCAAGGAAGATGTTCCCCTCTGTCTTGTCCTTAAGATACCTCTAGAGCCTGAGGATACATAAGTGTGTTAACTTCTGAAAGCAACAGAGTGGAATTCAACATGAAGCCTTTTAGGACTTGTTTAAAATTGTTTTGTCTATCGCTTCAATAAGATGTTTCATTTAATGTTTTCATGAGTGCCGCCTTAGCTGTATCAAATAAACATCCACAGAAAGCATTTAGCTTGTCTACGATCTAGTTATTCTCCCATTGTTTTGGGTGTGTGTGTGTGTGTGTTAGAGAGACAAAGAGAAAGAGAGATGGGGAGGGAGGGAAGGAGGGAGGGACGGAGGGAGGGAGGGAGGGAGGGAGGGAGGGAGGGAGGGAGGGAGGGAGGGAGGGACAAGGGAGGTATGTGGGTACACTCATGCCATGGCACATATGTGAAGGTTATTGGTTCTCTTCTTACCCTATGTGAAATCCAGGAATTGAACTCATGTCCTCAGGCAAGTGTGTGCCTTTACCTGCTGAGCCACCTAAGCTTAGTCAGCACACTGGTAACATTATTCAATACAAGCCAGGTCATACCACTTGTATCCTGGAAAGGCAGTGGGAAGCAGATAGCAACAAGTCACACTATTCAATGTTGCATGCATGCCACAGGCCCTAAGTTTTTCCTCATAATGAAATTATTCCCATCTTAGGGATGGGACTACCAAGCCCACATGCACACATTCAATCAACTTTATTGGTGATGACAATGCCTCTACTCTCCATGACTTCTTACTGATGAAAACTAGGCTCTCTGGTCTGTGGCATCATTCTTGGCAGTTAAGATTCCTGAAGACTATCACCTGGGGTGGAAATAATATTAATAGTTGTTCTATATTGCTGGAAAATGGGCAACACCAGCCCCACTAACTAAACATGCAATGAATAGCAACAACAACCTGAACCTGTCATTCAAACCATCCTTCTTTGTCTCTTGAAAGTTTTGTTTAAACAGCCCTCATCAAGATTGAGAGAAGCCTGGGCAGTTTTTGTGTTCAGCATAATTGTAGGTTTTAATTCTCAATCTTTAGAAACTTTTATAACTCTTTTTAAGAAGAGAGAAAGTTCTTAAATTCTAAATGCTATAGTTTGCTAAAAGACAAACTTAGGAATCCAAGAGAGATAATTTTTCTTCTTCCTCTCTTTTTCACCCACCTTGGAGAAACTAATATGGGAAAGATGCTACATTACAGTAAACTGAGAGAGACTAATGAACAACAGGATAGAAACTCACATTAAATTGCTATGTGGTGGTAGCTCATCTCACCCCTAGACTCACTGTACCCTCATTCTTGATGGAATTTTGCCCCAGATGTGGCAACAGTTGCTTTTTTCTGGCTTAGGGTTTTTTTTTAAAGATTTTATTTTTTAATTATGAGTGAGTGTGTACACTTGTTAGCGCGTCTGTCTGCTCATGTGAGCACAGCTGCTCACTGAAGCCAGAGGCACTGGATCCCTCTGTAGCAGGCATTGCCGGAGGTTGTGAGTCACCTTGCACAGGTGTTGGAACTAGATTTGGGTCCTCTGGAAGAGCAGTTCTCATTCTCAACAGATGAACTACATATCCAGCCCCTGTGCTTTTAAAAAGTTATATATACAGGACAATACCACCTGCCTCACAAATCCAGTCCCCCTCCCACATATACTATTGTTCCATTGTCTACTTCAATGTACGTTTTCAACTATCTTTCCCCCACATGGATCTGTGATTCTAGGGTCCTGACTTGTCATAAGAAGTATAAGAAATGTCAGTCATCACTTCTCATTTCTAGAATTATGTAAGCAGGAAAATAACGAGGAAGAAATGAATAAATGGGTTCGTACTGCCATCTGGTGACAATGATAGAAATATACAGACACATTCTGAGACCTCAAAACAAAATTACCAGGTAAGAGCAGAAGTTGGCACAGGTACATAATCCCTGCCCTCAGGAAGTGGAGGCAGAAAGATAGTAAGATGAAAACCAGCCTGGGCCAATCAACTAATAAGACATTCACTGTTTTAAATTATGTCAATAAATATTAAAGCTGGGTGTGGTTACTCATGCCTTTCGCCTAGTATTTGGGAGACACATGCAGGAACATTAGGAGTCAAGGTCACCCTCAGTAACACAGTGAATTTCAGGTCACCATAGACTACCTGGGACCCTCTCTCAATAAAATAGAAAAAAATAGAGAAAAGGAAGGGGGGAAGAAGAGAGGAAGGGAGGGAGGAGGGAAGGAGGAAAGAAAGGAGGAAGAAGGGAGGAACAGAGAGGGAAGGAAAGACAAGAAGAAAGGAGAGTGCTCAACAGTCTAATTAGAAAATGATGAGCACGTGGTTAAAGTTTGGCTCCCGCTGGGATTTGAGATGCTGTGGTTCACATGGTTCTTTTCTATGCCTTCAGGAGTGAAGTGGGGCCTCTAATGCTCATGCCCAAGAAATATACAAAATGCAAATATTGTTGTTTTGTTGTTGTTTGTTCTGTTTTTGTTTTTGTTCTTTTACTCTTTTGAGAGCCCACCACCCAACACCCAGTTAAATACATGGAGACTTAGTCTTAGTTATGAATGCCTGGCCTTAGCTTGGCTTGTTTCTAGCCGGCTTTTCTAACTTTAAAATTATCCCATTTCTCATTGACTATGCCTTGCCTTTGGGCTTTTAAGTTTTCTTTATTCTATATATCTTTCTTTGCTTCTTACTTCATGGCTGGCTGCATGACCAGGTAGCTGGCCCCAGCGCCCTCCTCTCCTTCTCCTTTTTTCCCTCCTTCCTTCTCTTTTTCTCTTTGTGATCCTAGATTTCTCCTCCTATTTATTTTTCTGCCTGCCAGCCCCAACTATCCTTTCTCCTGCCCCCTATTGGCTGTTCAGCTTTTTATTAGACCAATCAGATGTTTTAGGCAGGTACAGTAACACAACTTTATAGAGTTAAACAAATGCAACATAAAAGCATGTAACACATTTTTGCATCTTTAAACAAATATTCCCCAGCATAAATGAATATGACACATCTTCAACTAATATTCTGCAACACTTCATGATCCTTTCACCTCCTTGGGAGGACTCTGCCTCTCAAGATCATTCCAGGATTGACAGCTGAAAGGCACGCTGTGTAAGAGGCACAGCATTCCCAGAAATGTCTCCTCTCATGTTCACATTCCAGCAGGTCCCTTGATGTTTAATAGAACATTGTTTACCTTCTAGCCGATCCTTCGGGAGCTACATCCATGAAATCTCAACAGTAGGACTGCCTAAACAAGAACAGCCTAATGACAACACTAGTTGGCATGCCAGCCCAGATGCAGGAAATGTCACAAGGCCCTAGATGGACCTACAGACCACTAATGGCTGTAGAAGGGAAGAACCAGTCTTCTCAAGGGACAATCGCCTTGAGAGGCTATCTAATCCCAAATGATCAGCCATATATATATACACATATATATGCAACGTTAAATGGACTTGGCAATTTGTAAGGGGCGAGAGAGAAGATTATATATGTAATGATGTAAATGCAGGATTCATGCATGAAATTCCCAAAAAGTTAATTAACTTTAAAAAATTTAAAAAAAAAGATTTGAAGTTTATGTATACATAGAAGTAAGTTTCTACTAGTTCCTGCTCTTAGCATTCTGTGTGTGTAGTACTATTTTTGAATCTTTAGGAAAATGAGGGATGGGAGATCATCACCCTTATCTAATAGGTCACAAAGCTCAAGTAACCCAAGTCTGTATGGAGAGAGGGGAGAGGGAGGGGGAAGGGAGGGAGGGAAGGATGGAGGGGGGAGGGAGGGGGGGTTGGAAGTCTCCCTGATCCTTTCTTCCTAATTAAACATACCGTTTGCTCCAATTGTTATGTCAGGTCTCTTAAAGTGCATTCATGTGCAAGCAGGCATGTATTGAGTGTCTAGAAGAGACACAATGAATGACAGATTTGCATTTAATCATAGCAATATGTACATTTCAATATCATTCTTTCCTGCAACTGATTCAAATGATTTGAGAATAGAAATTGCCCCTCCCCTTCTGTTTGACACCCCAAAAGCCCATGTTAGAAAATAAGAAGATTCTGTGTGGCACCTTGGAGGCGGTGGTATAAGGGTCAAGAGGCCAGGGTCTCCTTCAGGTGCAGGTCAGGTTGGAGTTCAGCTTATACTATATGAGACCCTATTTCAAAAAAAAAATGTAATTAAAAGCAACTGTAGATTCTGAAACCATATTACATTCTTCAGTGTGCCTACTAGGAAATGCCAAAAAGGGCTCTTGTCCTCTCCTTAGCAACTCTAGGATATTTATAAGGCTTACTAAAAAAACTAAATGAAGCAGGCTTGAAAGTTAGATCAACAGTGAAGAGCTCTGGCTGCCCCTGCAGAGGACCTAGGTTTGATTCCCAGCACCCACATGGTGGCTTACAACTATCTGTAATTTCAGTTCCAGGGGATTCAAAACCTTCTCCTGCCCCTCAAGGGTACTGCACACATATGGTACACATACATACATGTAAGACATATAAGAAACACTCATACACATGGTAAAATTTTATATAAAATTTTTATATATAATATATTATATATAAATATGTGTTAAAGACATGCATATATATATATATATATATTTGAGCACTAGAGAGGCAGAGGCAGGCAAATTTCTGATTTTGAGGTCAGCCTATGCTGTGGGATAATGCTCTTATACATTATAAAGATTTGTCATTTATATTGGTTTAATGAAACACTGATTGGCCAGTAGCCAGGCAGGAAGTATAGGTGGTGTAAACAGACTAGGAGAATTCTGGGAAGAGGAAAGGCAAAGATGCAGTCACCAAACAGACACAGAGGAAGAGGAGAATGCCTTACTAAGAAAAGGTACCAAGTCACGTGGGTAAACATGGATAAGAATAATGGGTTAATTTTAAGTTGAAAAAGCTAGTGAATAATAAACCTGAGCTAATTGACCACATAGTTTATAATTTATATAAGTCTCTGCATATTTATTTGGGACCAAATCGCTGCGAAACTAGGTGGGACAGAAAGTTTCATCTACAAGCCTGGTCTATATATGAGTTCCAGGACAGCCAGGGCTACACAGAGAAACCCTGTTTCAAAAACTAGTCATCATCAGCAGCAGCAGAAGCATCATCATCAAATAAATGAGTTTACAAATTGGATGAGAGACTGAGGAGAAAATTCAGTCATAAAAGTCTTTGTCTTGAAAACTTCATGGCCTGAGTCCAATTCCCAGACTCCAGATAAAAAAGCTAGGAATGATGGCATCCATTTGTTTCCACAGTATTGAGAAGCTGGAGACAAGAGGATTCCTAGGGCTTACTGGCTCACCAGACAGATTAACATACTTGATGAGTTCTAGGCTAATGAGAGGTTAAATTTCAAAAAACAAGGTAAATATTACCTGAGGAACAATGCCCAAGGTTAACCTCTACCCTCTATACTTACATGAGCACATACACACACACACACACACACACACACACACACACACACACACGTGCACATGCAAGAGAGAGGGAGAGAGAAAGCTGAAGGATTATGGTTGCTCATTTTTTTTAATATCTATCCCTGCCTATTCTGCTTGTAGAATTTTCAGTGAACACTGCTGGTTGTTTCCAGTGGCACGGCCATGACTTTAACAAAGAGTCAAAAGAACTTCAGTTAAATCTTTAGAATGTGGTATTGGGCCAGTCTCAGTGATAATTCTGGAACAATGGGACAAGCCACTGTACATGGATTACACAACCATAATCTGAGTTCTTGATAAAATATGTAGATGTTGGAGAAAGTTGACAGTACCATGCTCCCATGTTTCTGGCCTGGCTGTGGTCATATGGAAAGTTCTAGATATGGATTATCAGCTTTATTGAAGAAGGAGCTGTGGGGCCACTTTCCGCCACCTGGCTCCCGGCCACCGGCTGGCCTTACCCCAAATAATTACATGGAAACTATATTCTTTTAAACACTGCCTGGCCCATTATCTGTAGCCTCTTATTGGCTAACTCTCACATCTTGATTAACCCATTTCTAATAATCTGTGTACCACCATGAAGTGGTGGCTTACTGGGAAGGTTCTAACCACCATCCATCTTGGGTAAGAGAAGCATAGCATCTGACTCACTTCCCTTCTTCCCAGCTTCTGTTCTGTCTACTCTGCCCACCTAATTTTCTGCCCTATTAAAAGGCCAAGGAAATTTCTTTATTTAACCAATGAAATCAACACAAAACAGAAGACCCTCCTATATCACTTTATCTTTCTGTTCCTAGAGGTCTGAAATAACTCCCACCCTCTTCATCCATCTCCAGATATCTGATGTGAATAACTCAATTCCTTTCAACTTTGGCTTCTAGGATACTTCCTTACCCTACAAAATCATAAACAGACATGTAAAACTATGTAAACATCAGAAGTTACACCTAGATTAACTTCATCCTCTCTGCCAGCTGTATATCACCACTGAGAAGACAGTGAATAAGGTCAGAGAATATTCCGGGGGGGGGGGGAACACTTTTAAAGAGAATTCTACTCATGACCCTGTAGATGACAAAAGCATTCCAAAACTACTGTTTAAAAGTATAAACAGGTTCACAAAGGTGTGTGTGTGTGTGTGTGTGATACATGTGAGTCTTCAGGTGAGCAGGTCATTCCAATGCATTTAGAGGCCATGGCAGAATGTCCAATATCTGTACTCTGTTGAGCTAAGACAGGTTTTGCAAGGTTTTGGATCACACTGTCAGCCCCATGGTTACATTAATCAAATAAAAAACTTGAGGCCAAAAGGCAGAGCCTCTGGTTGGTCTCTCTTGTAAGACTTTCTTTGGACCACCAGCCCCTTCTTTGGTGGCAAAGAAGGAAGGTACCAGTTGCTTCTCAACCTTTCTGAGATAGTAGGTCTTTCAGCCCAGTCTCTGATTACCAAGTCTTTATTTGTAAAATCATAAGTTATAAGATTAGATAAAAACAACAGACATGGAGATTTAGTATTAATTATAAAAGCTCAGCCTTAGCTTAGACTTGTTCCTAACTAGGTCTTATAACTTAAATTAACCCAGTTCTATTAATCTATGTTCTGTCTGTGGCTTTTTACCTCTCCTCCGTTCTGTGCATCCAACTTCCTCCGTGTCTCACTAGAGACTCCCCACACCTAGATTCGTCATCCGTCTGAGTTCCTCTCTTTTTATGGGAGTCCCACCTAACCTCTTTTGCCTCATTATTAGCCTTTTAGTTTTCTATCAAACGATTCACAACACATCTTCACACAGTGTACAAATATCCCAAAATGGGAGCCAGTGGCTAGTTGACAGAAAGTAGCCATAGAGAGTAAAGAAGGAGTCAGGAAGACTGATAGAGAAATGCACAGGAAATAGTAAGGAGGGACCTTGAGTGTAGTGGTCTTTTTTGGTTTGGTCTGGTGGCAAAGAAGAAAGGTACCAGTTGCTTCTCAACCTTTCTGAGCTAGTAGGTCTTTCAGCTTAGTCTCTGATTAACAAGTCTTTATTTGTAAAATCGTAAGTTATAAGATTAGATAAAAACAACAGACAAGGTCTCATCATTTTGGCTTTGCTGACCAGGCAGTGAGCCCTTGGTATGCCCCTGTGTCTGTCCTCCAGTTCTGGGATAACAGGAACACATGCCCCTGTGTAGTAATAGGGAGCGGCAGTGGGCTGTGTCCCGCCACCTGCATGGCTAGCTTATGCCCCGAAATAATTACACAGAAACTGTATTCTTTTAAACACTGCTTGGCCCATTAGTTCTAGCCTCTTATTGGCTAAGTCTCACATCTTTGATTAACCCATTTCTAATAATCTGTGTAGCACCATGAGCTGGTGGCTTACCAGGGAGGAGCTTAACCTGTGTCTGTGTCTGGCGGGAGAATCATGGTGACTGTCTGACTCAGCTTCTTTCTCCCAGCATTCTGTTCTGTTTACTCTGCCTACCTAATTTTCTGTTCTATTAAAGGGCCAAGGCAGTTTCTTTATTTAACCAATGAAATCAAAACAAACCAGAAGACTCCCACATCACCCCTGTGTCTGGCTTCCAGTACTGGGACTACAGGAACACATTCTTATGCCTGACTTTTTACATGGGTACTTGGTATTCAAACTCAGGTTCCCAAGCTTTCACAGGTACCTATTTAATCATCTAGCATCATTCTTCTGTAACCAGGAAATATGCCGCTATGGGGATGTACAAACCCTACCAAATATTTTTGCTAAAATTAATTACAAGTCTCATCAGAACTTTTAATCTAATTATAAATTTGTAAAATCTTCAGAAATACATAAAATGATACCACAGAAATACAATCAGGAAATCCAAATTATTTTAGAATATAAATTACAAAAGAGGTTGTAAAAGACCATACCAATTAAAGTGAATATTTTTAAAGAAACATCTTAGCAATTGCAATGATTAAGCTTACTTTGAATGTGTTACAATGCTAAAAATATATTTTGCCACAGGAAGGGAAAACTGAAGTACTGATAGTTCTTGCTGACATTAAGAATAAATTTCATATATCAGTGCTCTTATACTGATGCCATTAAATAATGTAACAATAGAATAAACATAAGAATGAGTATTGTGTGATGTGACAGTAACATTAGGTATAATGGTGGCTGTACTAACAAAAAATCCTTGTAGTATTAGTGAAATAACCATAAAGTAATATCTTCAAAATAAAAATATAAAAATGCCAAAACTCCAAACTGCGACATAAGGTGATCTCATGTTCTGGAATAAAGCATAAAGGGGAAAGTGTGTTATTCTTTTTGTTTATTTGTTTGTTCGGTTGTTTGGTTTTTCCAGAGTTTTTCTGTGAAACTTCTCTAACTGTCCTGGAACTCACTCTATAGTCCAGGCTGGCCTCAAACACTCAGAGCTCCACCTGTCTCTGTCTCCTGAATACTGGGATTAATAATGGGTGTGAGCCACCACTGCCACCCTCAAGGGGAAAGATTTAAACATGGGTTTTTTGTTGTAAGGAGGGCATGCTTGTTCATCCCAGCCACCTGGCTAGCTTAGCACCAAACTAACCACACAGAAACTGTATTAATTAATTAATTTAATTAAAACTATATTAATTAAATACTTGGCCCATTAGCTCTAGTTTCTTGTTGGCTAATTCTTACATCTTAATTTAACCCAGTTTTAGTAATCTGTGTATCACCACGTGGCAGTGGCTTACTGGGTAAAATTCCCAGTGTCTGTCTCTGGCAGATCCATGGCATCTCTCTGACTCTGCCCTTCTTTTTCCCAGCATCCAATTCTGTCTTCCCTGCCTACCTAAGTTCTGCCCTATCAACAGGCCCCAAATGGTTTCTTTATTAACCAATGAAAGCAACACAAAGACAGAAAGACCTCCTATACCAGTTTGTAATTCTCTAAAACTGTTCATGAGTCTTTGGTTTCTCTGTTGTATGAGGCTGTTCCAAGTTGCCCAGGCCATGTAATAATCACTAAGAAACTATATTATTTCAATCACTACTTGGCCAATCACTTGTGTACTGCTAGCTAACTCTTACATCTTTGGTTAAACCATTTCTATTACTTTATATTTTACCACAAGATTCATGGTTTACTGGCAAGGTTCTGGCATGTCTGTCCCTGGTTGTAGCTACAGTGCCTCTTCTGACTCCACATTCTTTCTCCCAGCATTCAGTTTAGTTTTCCCCTCCTAGCTCTGTTCTACTCTGCTATAGGCCCAAAGCAGTTCTTTATTAATCAATGGTAATCACAGCATACAGAGGGGAATCCTCCATCACTTCCCCTTTTCTGTCTAAATGAAAAGGAAGGTTGTAATTTTAACATAGTAAAATTGCACATAACAAAACAGGTATCAAGCAAAAATTAGTTACAATAATTATATCTACTTTATCTTTTTATCATAACTAAGGAAAAATATAATTATCTATTCTTCAATTCTATCAGAATCCAGAAGGATATAATATTACTTAAAGTAAACAGGAAATACATTTTAAGAAACTTCCAAAACTCTAGAATTGACAGAGAATCTCACTACCTGGACAGTCACACAAAGTTATTCTGCAACATTGTGGCATCCATCTTGGGCCTACAGGATGCATCAATAGAATCCATCATTCTGCTGCATACAAGAAACACACCACAAACTCAAAGACAGACATCGGTTCAGAGTAAAAGGTTGGGGAAAAAAATTTCCAGTCAAATGGACCTAAGAAACAAGATGGAAAAGCAGACTTTTCCACAAAGCAGGAAATTTCAAAGACAGTTCTGCATATATTGGCAGTTTGTCAATCATTTTTTTCTGTGCCCTGCAGAATGTCTATCAGACATTTTCATGAAGCAGGAACCCCCAAAGGATCATCTCACCTTTAGGCAAGTTCAGCAGTCATTTATCTGTGGGTCCTGCATGTCCATTTCATACAGCATAACATCAAGCAGTCCAGGCAAGAGCAATTTCTTGCCCAAATGGGAAGCAAACTCATAAGGAGTCTCTCTGATGCCCATCTTCCTCTTGAAGTAGACTGGTGCTGCCAGGAGCAGATGTGTCTCATTGTCATCAAAA
The DNA here is from genome assembly GCF_014885135.2 of Alexandromys fortis. Taxonomy (NCBI): domain Eukaryota; kingdom Metazoa; phylum Chordata; class Mammalia; order Rodentia; family Cricetidae; genus Alexandromys; species Alexandromys fortis. Next base: position 1,567,549 of record NW_026067905.1, read on the forward strand.
GCCATTAGTTCTTAAAACCTTTTAAATGCCATATTCCAAAGGTCTCTGAAAGATTTGAAGAATACCTACCTAACTGAAATATATCTCTATATATCTAGAAAACTAACATGACTACAAGCTTGACTATTATAGATGAACCTATATTTATTAATTATATATTACATTTTTAAATAAGCTGCACAATCACAATACCTTAATCAAGAACAGAAATATACATATAACAAAGTTGACCTTAAATTTGTATCAATAAGCCAATTATTTTGGGGCTAAGCGGCTGGAAACCAACAAGTGATGCCCTCCCACAACAAGACCTCTCTCTCTTAAAGGTGCCATGCTTCTGCTTGCTTCTAGCAAATAGAGCAAGAAGCTGTGTTAAACTCTGCTTTTTTGAGTCTAGAATTCCTTTTCAGGATCTCTCAGGTTTTTATGTGGATGTAGTTATCCATGTTGGTGTGTTGATCCGTTGTATGAGGCTGTTCCCAGCTGCCCATACCATAAAATAATCACTCGGAAACTGTATTATTTAAATCATAAGTAATATATGATTTAAATCACTTAAACATATTGTTAGCTAGGTCTTATATCTTTGGTTAACCCATTTCTATTATTTTATATTTAACCATAAGGATCATAGTTTACCAGCAAGTTTCCAGCACATTTGTCCCTGGCCACGGCTATGTGACTTCTCCTAACTCTGCCTTCTTTCTCCCAGAATTCAGTTTTGTTTTCCCTGCCTAGCTCTGTTCTACCCTGCTATAGGCCCAAAGCAGTTTCTTTATTAATCAATGGTAATCACAGCATACAGAGGAAAATCCCACATCAACTTCTCCATAATAAAAAAGAAAATGTGAATTTTTACAATAAACCAAGCAAGATCCCTACCTACCAGTTCACATCCACCACTCCAGTTTCATCTTCTCTCAGAGCTTTGCTTGTTTGGGGCTAAGACTCTAGCTACATTTCTCTTTTGTGACTATAGCGAGTTCTCTGTTTAGAGAGAAGGAGAGAAAAGTAAATATCTGAGAGAAAGAGTGGCAGGAAGTTTCCCAAAATCTGTGCAAGACTTCAGACAGAAAAGGAAGCAATTGCTTTCTGCATGCTTTCCCCAATAATATTGTTATTTATGATATGCATCAAGTCCAGTTCAGTCCATGGTGATCTGATGCCCCAAGGTCAATCTAAATCCACAGTTGACTGCCTGGGGTTGGGGGTTTCACCTGAGAGAACCTTAGTCCCACTGTGAATGACATCATCCCCTCTGATCCCAGACTCCAAGGCCTGTCTTTGATGCAGATAAGAAACAGAAGTGAAGCTTCCTGGGTTAAGACATACCCGGAAGGCAGTGGAACCCCTCATTTCGTCTGCTGCCCCAGCAACAATAGAGTGGAAGACCAACAGAGATTGTCAAAGATCCCTCAAACGCACTATTTTCCCGGATGAACAGTGACAGAAGTAAGTGCCTAGATCCAGAAAAAGAGATTATAGAGAGGAATGTTTGAGAAATTTGTAAATGAGGGAAAAAGAGCAGGGAAAACAGCAAGCTAGTGGTATTATATGGCCCTGGGTATTCATACACAGGGACACACACACACACACACTTTTGTGCTTCAGGCCCATTGTAGAAATGTGTGACCTTAAAATAAACAGGACAAGACAAGGGGCACATTGCAACATATACTGCTGAGTCATGCAGATGCTTATATAATTTTGTACCCATTCTCATCACCTTGGCAAGAATCAATAGTCCCTCAGATCCCAAAATAGTTCCACATGTGATTCCCAGCTGACTGGGAAGCCGACGGCACCTGGCATGGTGAGCAGGGAACACTCCCAAAGAAGTGATGACGCAGAAACCATCCTCCCATCCAGAACCAGGTCAGCGGAACTTAGGGGGATAAATCTGGTAGCTGGAACATCTTGAAGGTATGAAAAGATATCCTTTCATTATAACTTGAATTTCATACAGCATTTAAAAAGGAGTATCAACCATGATTACGAATCAGATGGCTGGGTGGGCTTGGAGCTCAGTGGGTGAGTGCTTGCTTGGTGTGTAGAGAGGGCCCAGGATCTGATTTTTAGCACCCATCCCAAAGTATCATAACAAGTTGGCTTTGTCTATTTCTTTGGCGCTATGTTAATCAGTTATTGTTTTATTCTGAGCCTATAGCTGAGAGATCAGTGAATGAAGATACCTCTTTGTCAACAACAGAACAAACAAGGTCAGCCAGGTGGAGTAGTCGAGCCAGCATTATTGAACTAAAACGTGAGGCCCAGGCCCAGGTTCATTTTTATTATTACATTTACATTTTATCCTTTAATATATTACCATTATCCAGGGCAGTGCTTATAAAATGCCTTAATTCTAAACTGAATTTTAACCTAAGCAAAATATTTGCTTTTTAGGATAGTCTGGATCTTCAGTAAATTCTAGATCAATTTTATTATAAGGAACAGATCTGTGTTGGCAGAGGCTGCTCGTTCGTTTCCTGGCTTCTCAGACCCAAATAATCACCTAGAAACTATATTAATTATAACATTGCTTGGCCTGTTTGCTTATGCATATTTCTAAATAACCCTTACATATTAAATCAACCCTTTCTATTAATTCGTGCATCACTATGAGGCCACGGCCTACTGGCAAGGTTCCATCATCTGTCTCCTCTGGCAGCAGCTACATGGCATCTCCCTGACTCTGCCTTCTTTCCTCCTCTATCTGCTTGGACTTCCCGCCTTGCTTTATTCTGCTAAGCCAGATTTATTCATTAACCAATAAAAGCAAGACATATACAGAAAAACCTCCCACACCAGATCTGAAATGAAGAAAGCAAAATGGTTTTATGTGTTGTATTCTTCTATGAATCAAATCAAGAAGAAGTTACTTTATTTTTAAAAGCTAAACCTAAATCCAGTCTTTCTTTTTAAAATTTTATTTTTATTGTATTTGTAGGGATGTTTGTTTATGCTTGTGTACCATGAGCATGGACATGCTCGGTGCCTGTGGAGGCCAGAGAAGGGCATTGGATGCCCTGGCACTGGAGTTACAGATGGCTGGAAGTCACCCTATGGTGCTGGAAATTGAACCCAGCTCCTCCGGAAGAACAGCCAGTGCTCTTAACCCCCGGGCAGTCTCCTCAGCCCCAGTCCTGCTTTTCCTGTCTCACAGATTACCATAGATCTGCTCTACTTGCTGTTACAGAATCAAAGAGGCTTCACATTAAAGACCATGGTTACCCATTCATGGTCGGTGTTAAACCATGATAGAAGGCTGGTGAAGAGCAGGGTTGTAGACTGTGGGTGCCTGGTGGGACCTGAGTTAAATCTCTAGGACTGCAAAATAAGAGCAAGAGGAAGGAGGAGAAAGAAATACAAGAAAGCTTGTGTGGGGTGTGCTAGCTAAAACTTCCAGCAGATGGCAGTGTCTAAGAGCATTATGGCACGCAGCTTCCTCACAGCTCATTTCCACACAGAGCATGTTCAGCAACGGGGCTTGGCGCTTGGGTGACCTCAGGGCCACCACTCAACCACACTCTCCACTGCCAACAAACAAGAGTCTTTGAGCTTTGGCTAAAGCTGCTTTTCGAAATATTGTGGCATTCATTGTCTTTGGAACTAGCAAGGTGTCACATTTTTCTAATAACGTTTTCATGTGGGACTGCCCTTCAGCTCAATGGTTTTAATAAGTTACCGTAAGTTTGGTTAACTTTATTTGAGGAATTTTATGTAAAGTACTTGAAACATGACCTCCTTTATCCCATACAAAGTCTCTTGTAGCTCGGGCTGTTCTCAAACTCACTATGCAGCTATAGACGACTTTGGAGCTACAATTTCTGATCCTCCTGCCTCCACTTCTCAAGGCTGGAGTTGCAGGCATGTCCACTGTTCTTGGTTTAAAGCAGTACTAGGGCTCAAACCCAGGATCTTTTATATGTTAGGTGAGCACTCTACCAATTAGGCTGTAATGTATCCCAACATCAAATTTAATTCTTTCTGTAGTGATAAGAGCAGCGGGGCTGCGTCCCCGGCACCCGGCCGCCTGCATGGCTAGTTTATGCCCGAAATAATTACACGGAAACTGTATTCTTTTAAACACTGCCTGGCCCGGCTTGTTCCAGTTTCTTATTGGTTAGCTCTTACATATTGATCTAACCCATTTCTAATATTCTATGTAGCTCCACGAGCTGGCTTACCAGGAAAGATCTTAACCTGCGTCTGTCTGGAGTGGGAGAATCATGGCGACTCCTGACTCAGCTTCTTTCTCCCAGCATTCTCTTCTGTTTACTCCACCCACCTATGTTCTAACCAATAAAATGGGCCAAAGCAGTTTCTTTATTAATAAGAAATCACTCCCACATCATCTTTCCCTATAATTATGCTTGCCTTGCTTACCAGGCTTACTAAGCTTTGGAGTGCTGCTGCTTTGTGTTAGCTCTTCGGAGTCTTGCCCAAGCATAAACACAGGATCAAGACTGTTGACATGCACACAGGTGACCACAATGCTCATGATAGATCTGTTACCTGGCAACAAATAACTGCTTATCACACTTCCCTAACAGATAAAGCCTTGTACAAACTACTTAACTGCATCCTTACCCTGGCTGGACAGGCACAAGTCCTCTGAGCTCACCACGGTCATTCTCACCTCCATACTGAAACTTTGTTCTCCTTGTTGAAAAATCTCCTGTTTCAGTCCTGAAGCCACGTGCCTGCCTTGCTTCAAATGTTCTCCACCAAGTATGCACTGAGATCGGTCCCCCTCTCCCGTCTTTGTCCTTCTATCTTCCCTGTGCATCTTCTCAGAGTGATGAAAGCATCATTTTCAGAATTAGATTCTGTACACGTAACTCCTGCTTTCTTTAACTTGATGGTAATAAAGCCGGTCTGGTCTTTATTCATTCCCTGACTTAGGAATTCTGGAGATTAAATCCAGGGCCTCAGCAAACTAAGCATGGATTCTACCACTGAACTACCCTCATAGCCCACATTCTGATTCCTAGATACTCAGAGTCATCTATGGTTCGTGGAGCATCTTTAAGGTATAATCCATTCTTTATGTTCAGTTGCCTTGGAATTCACGTACCTTTTTAAATGAAGCTCTTTTCACAGATGTGTGTAGCAGTCGTATCTGTCATAACACTCTTCTCTTTTTTCCAGACAAGGTCTTAGGTAGTTCAAGCTAGCCTTGAACTCACTAAGCACCGTGGATGACCTTGTACTTATGATCCTCCTGTCTCTGCTTCCTATATAGGTGCTATGGTTACAGACGTGTACCACTACATCATTTGATATGGGATTCCCCCCTGTATGGTGTAAATATGTTTTACTACCATTGGTTAATAAAGAATCTGCCTTGGGCCTATGGCAGGGAAGAATAGAGCAATGTGGAAATTTCGAGCAAAGATGGAGGAGAAAAGAAGGTGGAGTCAGGGAGATGCCATGTAGCTGCCGAAGGAAACCCATGCCAGAAATTTACCCAGTAAGCCACAGTCTTGTGGGAACACACAGAATAGTAGAAATTGGTTAATTTTTTTAAATATTTATTTATTTATTTTGTATACAGTGTTAGTTTCCATGTCTGCCTACAGGCCAGAAGAGGGCACCAGATCTCATTATAGATGGCTGTGAGCCACCATGTGGTTGCTGGGAATTGAACTCAGGACCTCTGAAAGAACAGTCAGTGTTCTTAACCTCTGAGCCATCTCTCCAGCCCTCATAGAAATTGGTTAATTTAAGATGTAAGAGTTAGTTACACCTAAGCTAATAAACCTCAGCTAATTGGTCAAATGGTGTTTTCATTAATAAAGTTTCTGTGTGATTATTTCGGGTCTGGGCAGTCAGGAAATGAATGAGTAATGTCCTCCTACAATTTATGAATGAAACACAGGGCTTTGTATATGTTGAGTAAACAGTCTTCCACGTGACCTACATCCCAGTCCCATTTTTGTTCTTTACGAAAGCTAATGAGTACAGAATGACATATTTAGTATGTCTATACAGCATACAAGCATTCAGATCACGGGTGTAGGATGAGGTAGCCTCACTCGTCTCCAGAGAATCAGCCTCATCAGCCCATTGTGACGATCTTTCACCAGAATGTCACCATATCTTCTCTTAGCAGGCATTCACATTTGCATTTAAAGTAGTTGAGTCATCCTCCACAGTGTGTCCCTTAGTTACTTTTCGATTTCTGTCAGAAGTCATCATGACTAAGGCAACTGATGGAAAGAAGGGTTTGTCTATATACTTGGAGGCCCAAAAATGTGAGCCTATTTCCACCTTGTCTGAAGGTCAGAGACTTTTAGCTCGTTCAGAATTGTTGACGACAATCAGGGCAACATCCTGATGATGGGCGTGGTTACTTGGTTCTTCTGACATTAAGAAGGCACATACAGGTAGATCCACTCCATCCTGGCAGATGGTCAGGACGTACAAGCTTACTTCTGATCCTTCTTTTGCAACTGGAGGTTTAACCTGGGGAGTGGCTGCCTTCAGGATACTTGGTCTAAACAACAGAATGCTAATGGGCGGATTAATGGCTTGATGGTTCAAAGTATTGAAGCATTTAACTATGTGAGTTGTCCTTTGGATCATGTTATAGAAGTCTTTTGTGGCCCTTTTATGGAAAATTAAATGCAGGCAATTTCAGTATTCACTGAAACTCCTTCTCAGTACTATCCTATGTTTTTTGTTTTATTATTGTTACTAGCATCTTCATCCTCTTTACTATTTTTTCTAATCCACACATCCCTACCCTGGCAAGAAGTATTTTTATCGAGGCTGGTCACTGACATATACATCCCCATCACTGTGGGAAGCATGGCAGCAGGCAGGCAGACACTGGAGCAGCATCTGAGAGCTCACCTCTTGACCCACAAACAGAAAGCAGATAGAGCTAACCCAAACTGGCCAGAGTCCTGAGCCATATCAGTTAATTGGATGCTCATTCTTGTCGTTGGTCTCTGATAAGCCATTCTCCTTTCTGTTTCTATGTGTGTGCATTATGTTAGAAAAACCCAGCTCCCTCAAAGGAAATGTTTAGTATCTTCCCTCAAACAAACCATAAACAGCAAAGAAACAAGCTGTGAGTTGTCTGCACATGAAGGGAATGAAAGTCTGGCCTAACCCGTCCAGCATTGTTTTCTTTCTTAGGGTTACCTGGGGACTTTTAAAGGACACTAGCAATGACTTTTAAAGGACGCTAACAAGCTGTTTGTACAGGACCTTTTGACTACACGTGAAAAGGTCTAGGAAATGTTTGGGCATCTGGTGTAATCCTAGTCTGCCCACACCTGTAATCACGTGGAACGTGGAGGAAGGAGGCTTGGAAAGAAATTCAATCACATTCTTGGTACATGGTAAGTTCAAGACCAGCCTAGGCTATGTGAGACTTCATCTAAGAAACAACAACAAAATAACAGTGGTTTGTACCATGTAACTCTGTGGCCCTAAATATCATCAAGTACAAGGTTTACACGGATTAATGCGGTATCTACCAGATACAGTCTGCCCCAGAAAAACCTAATCAGTGTATTCAGATGGGCAAAGTGGGGTTCACACTGTCTGCTGAGGGCCAGTGCTTGGGAATGGCTGGAGTATGTGTCTGAGAGGTCTTATAACATAATCATTTACGCAGAAGGATCTGTGTCTTGAGTGTGTGTGCATGGGGGGGGTGGGCAGGGGAGCACTGATGAGATGTCTGAGTCCCTTTATTCAAAAGTGCACACACGTATTTGTGCACCAACTGTATAAAACCCAGATGCTTAATGGGTCTGAGAGTCGCCACACATCCGTGGGTATGCTTTTAGACTGTGTAAAGATAAACTACATTTTTCAGGCAATATGGAATATTGAGAACACAAGAAGACATTCCTTAGTTTAAACACACACACATGCACTCACAGCCTGAGCTACTGAATTAGAGAGATCTGTACCCCCCATGTCATCCTCAGCTTCCCTGCTCTGCTCATCTTGCCTGGCTCATGTCAGACACTCTTGACTTGGCTTCTGTTTCCCTCCTCACCGCCTTTCTCATCAACCTTAGAAAACCTCTCTGGCTCAAGTCCTCTCTTTGCACAAGCTTGATGCGCGAGATAGCCCTAGATCATTAGCACATGAATTCACGTGTCTGTGGATTCCAAGCAACCTGAGCTCTGAAACTCCATCTGTCTTGTAAGGTCTGAACAGGGTCTGGCACCCAGAGACTGTGTGAAATGACTTTGTGTGGATACCCAGGTGCGCGCGCACACACACACACACACACACACACACACACACGACATATATATTCAGTGGGTGTGTATTCAGGAAGGAAATCTTTGAACTTGAAACAATCCCACAGTAGCCGAGAGACCTTGATCAGAAGGAGCCAGTGCCTATGAATAACTAATGGTCTCCTGAAAGGGAGAGACACTTGCCATGTGACTAAGTACTCAAGTGGTTTGCATAAGTGGGTTTTTATAACAAAGATTTTTCAGGGCCAGTGAGATGGTTCAGCTGGTAAACACACTCGCCATCATCATGCCTGACCTCCTGAGTGGCATCATCAGGATTCACTTGGTGGAGGGAGAGGACCAACTCCTGACCTCTGTATGCACACACATGTAGATACACACACGCACACACACACCACACACAAGCATGCACAGGCACAAACCTATACACACACATACATGTCCATACACATACACACAGATACACACAAAAAATTTAATTTTGACTCATTATTTTTAATTATTATTCTTTGCGTACACATGTGTATAAAAGTCGCCAAAAGACAATACAATGGAAAAGAAATTTTCCCATCCAATCCCCAGCTGCTTAGTTGTCAGGAGCCATTTCCCCCCTAAAAATCATTACAGGAATCACCCTAGGGAGTCTGCAGAGAACCCCACACCCAAAAATTATGTTCTATTGAGAAAACCTGCCCCTCACCCAATTAACTGTTAATCTGTTAGCGGAACCCGCCTCACATTCCAGCTATCCAGGGAACTAGGTGTGGCAACTTGTGACTTCTGGCCTACCTGTCCGAATGTAACCTGGCCTACGTGACCAGGACCACGCACATCCCGTGCCCTGCCCACCAAGTCCTCATGCAGGGCCTATATAAGCAGCAACCATGGCCCTAATAAACGGAGGCTTTGACAAATCTGCTTGGCCTCCTTCTTCTGTCTTAGCTCATTCCCTTCCAGGTAGCGCCCCTCCGAGACCCTGGAATAACTGATTGCAGGGTGGGTTACAAACCCCTAGACTGTGTAACCCACCCCAACGCAATCGACACTTAGTTCTCTCCCTTGATGCCACCAGCTTGAGTGAACCTTTCTCCTAAGGAGCCGAGGCATCTTAAGCTTGTAATATTGAATACTGTTTAAATAGTATTTAATCTTATGTACATGAGTGTGAGTGTGCACACCTAGGTGTATGTCTGTGTACCATGTGCATGCAGAAACCATTGGAGGTCAGAAGAGGCATTGGAGCCCCTGGAACTTGAGTTACAGATGGTTGTGAGGGGCAGTGTAGTAGCTGGGAACCGAATCTAGGTCCTCAGCAAGAACAGGAGGTACTCTTAACCACTGAACCATCTCTCTACCCATCCCCCACACTTAATTTAATACTCAAAATAATATACATCCAAAATAAACTATTTGTGGCTGAGGTATTCTCAGCTTCTGACAGCTGCCAAAAGGAAGTTTGCGGGGTGGCCCCTGACATGGACATGTGGAGTGTGGGGCACCTATAAGGCTTCCGGGCAGATTTGTCCAGGAGGCAGCTGGAAATAGAGACCTGGGGGCTTAGGAGAGGGGTCTGGGCAGGAGGTGGAAATCGAGGGTAATACGTTGTTGATGCCATAGTTATGGGCAGCAACCCACGCAGCACGGATAGAGGGGGTGAGAGAGGCCGGCTGTACAGAAAGTCCTGGCAGATGCTAGGAGAGCTCACACCCAAGCTAGGAAGGATAAGGGGGGAGTTTATGGTGATCAATTTCAACATCAAAGTAAGTCCTAATTCTGCACTCTGCTGTTTCCATATAGGAATGTGCCAGAAAGGCAGCTCTCAGGATGCTGAAAAGAGGGGAACAAGAGTTACTAACCAAGTGAGGGATGAGAAAAGGATTCATTGCATATAAAAATGCACATGCGGGGAATGTGGGAACAAGGAAGAAACTGATACAACTTTGTGTCTTTTAACAAAACAGCAGTCCTAATGACAGGGTCCCTAGGACCAGGCTGGCCTCAGATTTGCTAGGTAGCTATGGATGACCTTGAGCTTCTGACCCCTCTGCCTCCAGCCCTGACTGACCAGATTGAGAAGCGTCCTACCACACCTAATTTAAGCAGTTCTGAAGCTCAAACCTGGGGCCTCGGGCAGCCTGTGCTGCCCCCTCCCCCTTGCTTATAGCTCTTCACGAGGGTCCATTTGTAAGTGTGAATGAATTCCCTCAGGTGGCCTTTCCTCCTCCTGGCTGGAGGAACACGGTGGAAACACCCGGCTCAGGTTGCCCTGATATGCAAATCACTCACCTGAGCTTAACCAGTGAGAGTTAAGGTGAGCCAAGTCTATTCACAAGTACCTAGAAAGAAAGGCCAGGAACTCAATAGAGGGTGTTTAATAAAACTCCTGGGAGGAGGGGGAGGAGGGATAGGAGAGGAGGAAGGGAAAGGAACAAAAGGATAGGAGACAGAGAAAGAGGAGGAAAGAGAGGGGGATATAGTTTATATATTTTGAGTATTTGTATATTTATTTTTTACCTAGAAATTATGCTATGTCCATTGCACAAACTGTTCAATGCAAGTGAACTATTTCGGTAAGCGTCGCAGGCATATAAAACTGTGAGATCTGCACAAAGCTTGTAGGCTTGCCCTGTAGGGCTTCAATATCGGTTTCCAGACGGAAGTACAAAATACAGACAGCACAAGATGCACGGCCACTGTGAAAGATCAACAACAATAAATATTAACGTTTACAAAGCAAAATCTATGTCCCTATGAATCGCCATGGTCATTCGCATTTGGAACAATTTTTTTGATTGGCACAAATAAAGCATTAATATTGAATAGGGTCAGTGTAATGTGACAGCAGGCAGGTGAGACTGGGGAGGATAAGAGGCGTGTCCTTCTGGAGAACACCTTGTTCATGCTGGTCCGCTCCTGGGTCCTGGGATGTGCTATATAGATGACTGCAGGGCCTTTAGACAAGGAAGACTTAAACATGTTCAGGGAGAATGCCTCCGACTTCAGTTTTTCTGGAACCATGCTGTGTGAAATTCTGAGAAAGAAATTTCCTCATCAGCTCTGCGGGAGGGAGCACGCCTCTCTGGAAATTCACCTTCAAGAAAAGCTAAGACGTCACGCCTGGCAGGTGACTCACTCCTCCAGGTATTTTCCGCTGAACTCCGTGTAGGAGGACTTGAGTGCCTGGCTTGTTTTACCTGCCCTGGGGAGGCGGGAACAAACATCGTGTTCACCCCAGATCCCCACCAATGAAAGGCCAGAGGAAGGACCCCGCCCAGTCCAGCTTGTGAACCCCTGAGTTTACTTACAGGAACACGGGTGAGAGGGTGCCCGTATGTGGGGAAGTTACCCCCAGAGAGCTGGAATACAGAGAAGCCCCACATCAGCGTGGGTAAGGGCCCCCTTCTAGCTGTGGAGTCTCTCCTAAGAGCTCAAGCAGAGGTAACAGAATTAATCACAGCAGGGGTATCAGGTGAGAATCTAATAAGAACCCTAACCCCCCAACCTTTTTTTTTTTTGTTGTTGTTGTTGTTGTTTTTTGTTTTTTGTTTTTTGTTTTTCGAGACAGGGTTTCTCTGTAGCTTTGGAGCCTGTCCTGGAACTAGCTCTTGTTGACCAGGCGGGACTCAAACTCACGGAGATCCACCTGTTTCTGCCTCCCGAGTGCTGGGATTAAAGGCATGCTCTGCCACCTGGCTTCTTTGATGTGGAAGGCCAAAAGGCTAATCTTGTTGGGGAGTGAGGTCTCCTGCCCATAACCATAGTTACTCCACAAAGTGGACAACACGGGTCCACAATCTAGCATGTGGAAGGACCTGGGTTCCAACGCCAGCCCCACACATTAGAAAACAAATAAACAAGCAAACACATAAAGGTTCACTTGTTTTCCAAAACAGAGATAGCAAAATTTAGTATGTAATTGCTGCACACAAAAATGGCGTTCTTCACCAAATGTGTGTCCACTGCTGCTTTCAGACCCTCAAGGAGAGACAAATCCGGTTCTATGCACACTGGTTGATTGGAGTCCAGAAATGCTTTATCAAGAGCATCACTTCTAAACCCTGGCTCGGCTTAGAGCACACGCAGGCCAGTCTCTGTCCTGCTAGGTGCCCCCATGTAGCCTGCGGGAGCTATACAGAAGATGAGCTACAATCTCAACACAGCTAGGTGCTCCCATGTTGCCTATGGGAGCTACATGGAAGAGGAGCTAGGGAAAGACCCTTGTGCCCCTACCTTTGGCTGTCAGACCATTGAAACGAAGGAGGGACCCCTTTCCCCCCTCCTCCCCAAGGAATTGGAATTGTTGTTCTTCCCAGTATGGCGTCTTTGGATAACTCCCCTTTCTCTGCTTTAATTGCCCTGTCTAACTGGTCTCTTTAATTATTGAGAACAGGTTTTCATACCTACTTTGTTAGGGCTGCCAGGGCCCAGCTTTGACCCTAACAGCTAGGTAACATCCTGAGTCAATTTAAAACTGCCGATATAATTCACACTATCACTAGCTCCCTTCTAAGAAGGAAAATAACCAGCCCATATTGAACCTCTTCTCAAGAAACAGGTAGGCAATCCGAATCTAAATACAGTTCCTTTGTGATGTTAGCACTCAAGACCCTGCTTGCCAATTGCCCAGGATTCTCCTTCCTGGCTTTTTCTTATGGAACGTAACAGATTAGAAAGAGACATGGCCTGAAAGAGTCTATGGTGAGAGGGGCAGCTCAGGGGTCAGAACACAATGACTGTGTCTAACAGCCTGTATTAAAAAAGAAAACTCTAAGCACAAGCAACTCTTCTAAGGTGGCGTCCTACCTCAAAGTTCTTCTGTTTGGGTCATGTGCCTGTCACCTCCATTCCATCCCACCTCCCCTCCACTGGACTCAGGTTCTGGTAACCATGATTCTATCTGCATCTCAGGGCAAACTGTGTCAGCTCCCACACCTTTAGTTTACACAAATATTAAGATATGTGTAGTTTACACGCACTAGGATACGTGGCAGCTATATACTTGGATTAGACAGATTCCAAAGTGTTTTTGTTCCACAGTTCAGCTGCCCTGGTTCTAAAACATGACGCCCTGACAATGGGAGATTACCTTTCTAAGACTCAAGAGGAAAAGCAAGCACACACACACACACACACACACACACACACCATAGGCATTTATTTGTTGCACAAATGATACCTCCACCCTCAGCTTTAGGCTTCATCCCTGCACTTCATGAACCCTGTTCACAGTGCTCTGAGGAGCTGTACCATGATCACATTCTTTTTTTAGGGAGTGGGGAAGGGGAGCACAGAGTTTCTCTGTGTAGGCCTAGGTGTCCTAGAACTTGCTCTGTAGACCAGGCTGGCCTTGAACTCAAAGAGGTGCCTGTCTTTGCCTCCTGAGTTCTGGGACTAAAGGTGCCACGCCCGCTTGTGAGCACATTCTTTGTCTCCTATTTTACTCACTTGTTTGTGCCTTTTGTCCTCTACGAATGCACAGCCCATTAGGCAAGCATCTCATCTTGAGTCTCATCTCGCGTGCCTTGGTCCCTGGAGCAGCACTCTTCACATAGGAAAGTTCTCAGTACCTACTTTTAGAAAGGAAAAGCCTGTTGTCGCCTTTGGCAATTTTTTTCTTACATTCGTATTCAATTTTATAACCGATCTCCCTCCCTAGAAATGATTTACTTTACTTTCTTTAGCCCGCATTGCACGTTTAGCAGGTACCTTTCTTCCAGGAAGAAAAAGTGTATTCCTTTCCTAACCTCTTCCCGTTATCATCCCCTCTCCAGCTCCTGGGGCCGCGATTCTCTCACTACCGGGATTCAAACCCCAAGACTTGGCATACACTAAGCATGCGCCCTACTGCTGCTCCCCACCCCAGCTACTAACACCTTTATATCAAAGCAGCGCCTTTTCTTCAATTTCCAGCGTTCCTTCTGTCCCCCAGTAATGTGCCAGCTCCACCCGGACTCCCCCAGATTTTCAATAAATTGGGCCTAGAAGCACCCCATGAACACCGCGTTCTATTCCTACTTCCGTCTTCAAAGGCTTGGCAGAGGAGAGCTCTATTTATAGAGTTAGCAGTCCTTCACAAGATCTACACACTTAGAGAAAACAAAAGGCAAATCCTCACGCGCTGGAGTCAGTAAGATAGCTAGAGAATGGGGAAACAATTTATCTTAAGAAAACACAGCTGCCCCAATCTTCAGAACACCTCTCCACGCAGTAGTAAGGACCCAGGCTCTGGGCTGGGTGAGAAATTACTGAGCATGTGGGAAGACAGAACTATGAAGTGCAAAATCAGGCCCCTTGGTTTTCGTAGGCAGCTATTAATTGAAGCAGATGTGGGGAGAGGGGAGGCCAATGTCTTATCGAAGGAACTTGAACATGACGGGCAATATTTAGCTTTCTTCTGTTTTTAGTTTTTGTTTGAAACAGATTCTTAACAGGAGGGTCCAGGCTAGTCTCAAACTCCTGGCTTTCCTCTGGACTCCGCATCCCCACTGCTGGGATTCCAGGCATGCGCAAGACCCTTGCTCTGATGTGAGTTCTAAGAGAGTTCAGAATCACGGGGGTCTTTCTGAGGGATGGACCAGCAGCAGCATCTTAACCGAGGAGACTGGTCTAAAATTGAGTCTAAATGCAATCTAGACACAGATTTCTATTTGCGCAAGATGGGGACGACCCAGAAGGGCCTGAGAGGCAGGTTTAGGCGACTACTGCCACAGTGAGAGCCAGACCTCAAGCTGGGAGAAAGCCGCGGCTGCCAGAAGGTGACCTCCAACTTTTAGAGAGGGAGCGGGGGAGAGCGTGTGCTTACTGCAGCCTTGTCCTTGAAGGGGATTGAGCGAGCCGAGGGGAGTGGTAGACCCAGCTCGGGTTTCCAATCACAATAGAGAAAGCTAGGAGGCTGGAGGGCAGCGGCCCCGCCTCCTCCACCTCCTCCTCCTTGCAGATCTAGGATCTGCGGTGCAGTCTGCTGACTTTGCGGTGGTTTTCCTTCCTCAGCCCGAGGCCGAGTCTCTTCTTGTCCGGTAGGTTTGACCCAGGACCCCAAAGCCTGACTCACAGAACAGCAGGGTGTATGTTGGGGGTAGGGAGCGAAGAGGCGTAATCGGTTGGCGGAACAGGAGGAAGGAGCTAGGACACATCCACCTTCTGGGGCCTTTGCCTCTGAGCATCGCAGCTCCAGCCTCTTTCTGACTGGCGGTTTTTGGCGAGCAGGGAGCAGAGGTGGGCAGGAGGTTGGGGCTGAACTCTGGGCTCGATCTGCATCCTGCAGGCTGGTCCCAGGCCTGTGTGCTATTGGGGGAGAGACTTGTACAAACGTAAGTGAACCTAGTCCTACCAAGTCCTTGGTTGGCAGGTGGCGGACGCATCACTCACCTGCTGGGGTGCAGGCTGGGGGCACGCGCCTAAGTGCCAGGGACTCCAGCTAGACAAGTTGGTCCTGTGAAGGTTAGAAGGCCTTGCACCTAGTGATGGATTAAGTTCCCTGCGATTGTAGGAATGGGAATAAAGCAAAGTTCAGTCCTAAACGTCTGGCTTCATCCCCGACTCACGCCCTCCCCCCCCCNCCCCCCCCCCCCCCCCCCCCGGGTACCTGCGCTTGCTGTGCCTCTTAGATGCACTTAGGTTTTGTTTACTTCTTGCGTTCAGTGTGCTAGGCCTAGACTTGCCTCTGGAGACTTTATCCGAGATGTGAGCTCTGCTGCCTCCCTCGGGACCCGCTTTGCACAGGAGAGGTGGCCTGTGGGCCGCGAACCGAGGGAGCCCCAATCTGGGGTGGAAATTAGAGGAAAAACCTGGGCTTTAACAGTTAAAACAGAAAGATCCTCTCCGGAGGGGATCTTAGTCCCTGACTCTTGTTCAAGTCCGCAGAGGAGTGGATGTGGGGGACCCTGAGACTGGCGTGTTTTGTTTGTTTGTTTCAATTTATCTCTCCCTACAGTCGCTTCTCTGATTTGACGCCAGGCCTGCTACAATGCTTACCATTTCCTTTTTATTTTCTACCACTGTTGGGCGCTGGGAGGAGAATGTGTACTTTTCTCGACACAGCTGAGTCTGCCTGTGCTTGCTGGATCTTCAACAGTGTGGCTTTTGAAATTGCCCAAACCGATTTAAGATGTTTTCAGGACAGCCCAGCTGGAGAAAGCTTCTGCTTTCCCTTTCTGGATTCACACACACACACACACACACACACACACACACACACACACACGACAGGCTCTCAGGAATCTCAAGATTTCACTGTGTGACTGTGTGATGGAGTCTGACCTTGCCCTCCCCTGATCCTCTTGCCTCTGTCTCCTAAATGCTGGGATTCCAGGCCTTCCTAATGCTTTCTGGAACCTACCTAACAGATTTTAAGCCAATTAACAAAAATAAACTTGGTGTGGGCAGGGGTTGGGGAGGCTGTGCTTTTCTTACTGGAGAAAGACAGCCGCTCTGTTGAAGCCGCTTAAAATCCAGGGTCTGTTTGAATTCGTTAAGTGCTTTGTCCCAGCCCTTTGGAGACATTTGTCTTTGTGTCCACCAGGAAGCTGCAAACGTGATTCCCTAAGGCAAAATAACCCCTGAAGTGGTACAGTTTGGAGAAACGGTTTAAAATAAACTAACAAGCTACAGACTACAATAGTCGTGATTGACTCCAGCTACTTCCTTCCCAACTAAGGGGTCTTCACACAACAGTTACAAAGCCAGGTTTTGCCACTTGGCTCTTCAGGGGTTAAAGGTGAAAACGGCTGTAGGATGAACAGGATGGGCTAGGAACAGGATGATGACCAGCACCTCAGCTGTGATAAACTTAGCTAAAGAGCAACAAAGTAATCAGCATAGGTTACTAAATTTGATACTTGGTGGTGAAGGAGAAACTTGTGAGGATGGCAGGGCAGCACCGAACATTTCATGAGATTTAAAGCACAAAACTCAGGCTTTGCCCTCCCGGAGGGAAAGTAATTATTTATAATGGGAATTATAATCATTTCTGTTGGCTTATGAAAAGCTATAAATATAAGTTAGCCAGTTAACATGGTGGTACATAAATTTCTTGTAGGGACAATGGAAAGAACTAGCTTATTTAAGTCCAAATGTCCCTACCCTTTAGCCAGTAATGAGCGGTTATAACAAAAAAGGCCATTGGAGTGATGATGGCAACTTAATTGCGTGCTTGGAGTCCTCTGCCCAGGAAAGAACTTTTATTTTAAGCTCCTAGAGAATTTTCCTGTGTTTAAATCATCCCTTAGGTGAGATGTGGTTCCCGCAAATGCATTCTTTGTTTAGACCACCCTGATGTTCCTTGTTGCGCTGCACTTTACTCTGGTATTGAAGCTCTGCCGTTTTAGGCTGTTTCTCACTCAGATTCCACTCCTGGAAAATGCACTGATCACCTTTTTCTTGTAGGCAACATGTCAACCCTTAAGGAAAAGCTCATTGCCCCAGTGGCGGAAGAGGAAGCGGCTACCCCGAACAATAAGATTACTGTTGTAGGTGTTGGACAAGTTGGAATGGCGTGTGCTATCAGCATTCTGGGAAAGGTATGTTTTAAGAGCAAGAGAGGTCACGCGTGCTGTAGGAATGCATGTTCCAGCTGCACAGCCTAAAGACAACCCTCAGCAATCTGAAATAACTTGGAGGGTCACGCTGGCTTATCTTTCAGTACTTGAACACTACCAGAGGGCTCTGGCCACTCTGTGTGACCACCCAGGGATTTCTTGACAGTGCCATAGTCGTGTGGTGTCCCCCATCATATTCATATTTAAAATCCTCCATGTTGTCAAAATCACATCTGTTATAGCTGGTTTTGCCTCGATCCAAGACAAGTATTTTATATCCTTACCATGCTTCTTTTTCTCTGTCTTGCAAGCCTTTGACTTTTTTTTACTGGTCCAGGTCAGTTTCGGGGCATCAGTATATGCTTTTTGGGGACTTCTTTGTGATTAACCCAGTTGTATCCGTTGGGTGGGGGTCATATCAGGAGGACAGCATGGTAACTTGGCCTCATTTCTATGGCAATAAACTGAGACTTGTGGTTGAATGAGTGACTGGAAAATTCAGACGCCGTGGTCTCTGCTTTCTCTTCTTAGGGAATTTTTATAGAGTGGCTTGTTGAAGGAACGTCTTACTAGTCTCAAATCTTAAACCTATGGCTTTATTTAGAAATGATTTCAAACTTAAAACAGAAAATTTGTAAAAAATTATCTTAATAAATCAGCATTTCCATGTATGCATCGTTCAGATTTGCCAGCCCTCTGCATTTTGCCGTCTTCTCCCCCCTCTTCTCCTCCCTCTCCTTCCTTTCATCTCTCTTACCTCCTCCATTATGTGTATATGTATGTATACATATATGTATGTATGTGTATA
Organism: Alexandromys fortis; assembly: GCF_014885135.2. Lineage (NCBI taxonomy): Eukaryota > Metazoa > Chordata > Mammalia > Rodentia > Cricetidae > Alexandromys > Alexandromys fortis. The sequence continues at coordinate 1,586,121 of NW_026067905.1, forward strand.
TGTATCATGTATGTACTATGAGTTTCCTAAAGCATTTGAGAATATCTTGGTGAGATGAAGCTTTCTAAGCCCCCCAGCATGTCTTCTAAGAACAGGACAAATTCTTACATAATCATTGCCGTCCACAGCTCTCGGCATCAGTTTTAAGGCTGACTTTGTGTCCCCAGACTTACTATTCCTTTCGCCGCCCACCTGCCTAGACTCTTGGTTGCGCTTACAGATAGCCCTTGTGGTTCACATCACTGTTTCTTTCCTTGTTTCTCTGACTTTAGTGACTTGAGGCCTTGCTGGTTCTGAGAGCGTCCTTACATGTAGGAAGAGAGAAGCAATGCTTGCAAGCAGCACCTCCCCCGCCACAGAGTACACTGACTCTTTGTGCTGAGGCTTCCCGAGTACCTCTGAGCAAGCATATTCCTTCTGTTTGTGAAGTTTAATGGGCTGTTGTTGTTTTGTTGGGGACTGAGCACAGGAACTCTTCTGTATGCTAGATGAGCATTCTACAGCTCAGTTCCTGGGTGCGTTCCCAGCACTTTTTATTTTCATTGCTTTTGAGATTCTATGTGTATCCCACACTGGTTTCAAAGTTGTGGTCCCTCCTGCTTCCACCTCTTGAATGTTGAGATTAGGGGTATGTGCCGCAAGACCTGACCCCAAACTTTAGGTTCTTTCTCTTATTTATTTTATGTGTATGAGTGTTTGCCTGAATGTATGTGCATTCATGCTTGAGGAGGCCAGAAGAGGGTGTTGGATTCCCTGGAACTGAAGTTACAGATGGTTGTGAGCCACCATGTGAGTGCTGGGAATCTAAACTGGTTCCTCTGCAAGAGTAGCTTGTGCCATCTCTCCAGTGTGTAAATTTTAAATTCTAAAGGATCAAATTGTGAATCTTTTAACTGACAAATAGTTATCAAAGAACTGATCAGTGTGTGCTGTGCCCTTTTGCTTGTTTTTTTCTAGCTGCTTTTAATTGGCTAGATACCTATGATGTGTGATAGTCTCCTGAATTATAGGGGTTGTAAATGGTCTTAATTGAGTGTTCACTCTTTAGTCAGAACAAAAACAGTTGAGCTTACATTTTTTAAAAAAAATTAAAAAAAAATAAGTGCATGCCAATGCTAGTAAACTGCTTTATTCTAAACAATTGATAGATTAAAAAAACTTTGTGTGGGGGGGGTAGATGCTACTGTTTTGCTGTGGGGTCTCCTTCAAACCAGGCTGGCCTCAATCTCATGACAGTTCTGCATCAGCTCAACCTTCCAGATGCTGTAATTCTTGGCCCATAACACTGCATCCTCCTCACAGAGAACTTTTCTTTTCCTTGTTTTGAGACAAAGTAACTGAGGCAAGAGAAATAATGTCACTTGTCCATTGTCACATGAACTGTGCGTATGGCTATCCCTCCACGTATCTGACAAAAAACTCTAAAGTTGACCATAGAGATAACATGCGCTCAGATAGAGAGCATTCTTGCAGCGCGCAGGGCCTTGGATCCAGTTCCTCAGCATCACAAAATAATGAACTTATTTGATGTGAATAACCCACCCAGTGCCACAGAAGCACAGGACATGGGAGAGAACTGTAGCCCTCGGTCCTGCAGCCCACTGCGGCTGCTCAGAATATCTTAATACATATCCCTAGGCTAGGACAAGCTCAAAAATGAAAATTAGCAAATGGTACTTCCCCATTTGGTTAATTATTTAAAAAGTTATATCTTTTCCTCCCATAAAAATCTCATACTTAACCAGAACTTGAATATAAAATTGCTGGTATCAAATACCAACCCATTGATGTGAGTCACTTATTAACTAAGAGGCAGAATTCATAACTACATCCATTCCTCTTGAGATTAAAAAGATTTCTACATTAGCATTCTTGGCTTCCAACTGGTCTTGCTCCTTAATAGTTTATTTATAGTCACAGGAAATGCATGAGCTATGGAAATGTAGGTAGAGAGATTTGAGTCATCCGCAGCATCAGTCCTTGGCCATGCATCTCTTTGTGTATCTCTACTTGTGGAGGGTGTGCGGCACACACAGTCGGCTATATTCAGCGCTTTGGTTGTTTTTTTAGGTGCTGACTCTCCTGCTTCCTTCAGCTAAACATGCACTTCAAAGCTAATTCTCTACACCCACTGATGCAGAGGCACTGACATCCTGTGGTGTGCTTTCTGACATAAGCACTGGATTGTGTTGTACTGTTACTAAAAGACGATTGGAATTGCTGGTGCTGGGTGTGGTTACAGACTATATTAGGTTATTATTAAGTGAGAAGGTCCTAATTTAGAATTAGAAAATGAAAATGAGGATGTTGTGGGCTTAGATGCTGCGTGTAGAAGAACAGTTGTCTTTAAAAGTTCTCCAAACACGTATAAGTAAGAAGGTATATAAAAGTTTGTGTCCATATTTGATACAGAGCTGTCTCCCCGTGCTTAGGGATTGGTTCCCGAGGACTGGCTATTTATCCTAAGACTTGACTGCCGTTCCTGCCAAGTTAAGCATTCTAGGGTTCAACCACATTCAACTCCAATGTGAACTCACCTTTGGAGATTTAAATCGATTACCCCTCCCATAAGCCCTCTGAACTATGATGACATCAAAACACACTTCAAATGCTGTTCTGAGTCAGTCTTTATCATCTGTCTTTGTCTCTCTCATAGATATGTGTGTGTTCATATATGTACATATTTGTTCATATATATATATATGTTCATATATGTACATAATGTGTAGGCAATGTATCTTTTAATGAACCAACTTAATTTTCACGAGGAATCTTTGTAATTTCTCTTGAATGTTATTGAAGACCAAACACCAAAGTTGAGGATTTTAGACATTGGGTGCTTAGCCATTTGTAAAAGACTTCTTTAGGATATATTAGTGCTAAACCTTCCTTGTGTAACTTAGGGTGCTATTTTTATACTCAAATTCTTGGTGAGCAATTCAAATGAGAAGGTGTGTTACTTTCCCTCACAGACCATCATGGCAGAGAAGGCATGTTTATTTATATCTCTGTAGATCAGGCTGCAAAGATAAGGTGGGAAGTAAAGCCAGCTATAATGTGGACCCCAAGCCTATCCCCAGTGGCCCCCTTGTCCAGTGAAGCTTCATGTCCTCAAGGTTCTACTTTCCACAGACAGCTCTGCTAGCTGGAGCCGCGTATTCAGAACATACAGCCTGTGGGAGACTTCATACTCAAACCGTGATAGGAACGAATGTCTGCTTTTGTGTTTCTAGTCCCTAGCTGATGAACTTGCCCTTGTGGATGTCCTGGAAGACAAGCTCAAAGGAGAGATGATGGATCTGCAGCATGGGAGCTTGTTCCTTCAGACTTCCAAAATCGTGGCAGATAAAGGTAGGTCGTTTCTTTGCATGCTACAAGGGATCTTACGTGAAAGAAATTTTATAATGGATAGATGGTGGGGATGTACCCTCCAGCATGACAAACTGATCATTTACTTTTGATTTATTGCTATTACTACCTGTGGTGCTGATGCCCAGGGCCTTGCTGGATGCGGAGTAAGTGCCCAACATCCCCTGAGGTATACTTTATCCTAAATTTTGTTTGTTTGTTTTTTGGGTTTTGTTGTTGTTGTTTGGGTTTGGTTTTGAGGCAGGATTTCTTAGAACTTGCTCTGTAAACCAGGATAGCCTTGAACTCACAAATCCACCTGCCTGTGCCTCCTGTGGGCTAGGATTGAAGATGTACGCCACCACCACCCAGTTAAAACTATTTTTTTAAACTAGAAAAAGTTGCAATTGTGGGGTGATTGTTTTTATAATTGCAAACGACAAAATGCTCATGATCTGTTTTAGTAATTTCATATACTACAAAATTGCCATCTACCTAGAAATGGTCCCCTATTTAATTTACAATTTGTTCTCAATTCTACTTCTTGTAGAATGTATAGTCATTAAAAATGAGATTCTTCTCCATTTCTACTGTGGCCATATCACCAGGAGAGAATCTCAGGCTGTGATGTGTGGAGTTGTTTACTGTCTGTATTGGCCTTGGACATGCCAACCTTTTTGCATCAGTTTCTAGAAATCTGTTTTCTGGAGATTTTGCTTTAGATGCACAGAGCGTGTGAACACGTTCTGTCTGAGAATCCCTGTAGAATGTGGTCCTGTGTGCCACATACCAGCAGTCATCTTTGTCAGCTTTACTTTACAAACACATGGTTTTTATTCATTTCGCTTGCTTGAGACAGAGCTCATGGAATCCAGGTTGCCTTGAACTCACTATGCACTTGACGCTGGCCTCTTCTAGCTGCCAGGATTATAGGTGTGCAGGGCTGTGCTCAGCAGTGCAGTTTGTTTTCTGAAGTAAAATTTGCGTGTTTTCTTTTCTTTTTTTTTTAATCATCTTTACCTTTTAAACGATTATATGTAATATCTGTTTTCAAGTAATCTGCATTTCCTTTGTCCCAGAATTGTTCTCTCGTCCCTCAGCTCCCATGGAAGAAGCTAGCTAATGGCTGTTACTTATGTAGCATTCAGAGTCCTGCGTCCTGTGATTGGTTTGTCATTCCACCTTCAGAACACAGTCGGAGATAAGACCAGTCCTTGCATCTTATGGGAAAAGACTGTTAATCTTCTGCATTAGTGATGGGAATGAGCTGTTGTGTTAGAATTTGCTGACTGCATCAACACTTCCTTAGCAGAAGAATAAAATATTCTACGAAAATTAATACCACTAGAACATAAATAATCTTCCCTAACAAATATGTGACAACCAGGTATGGTGGCACACATCTATAATCCCAGCACTCAGGAGGCACAAGCAGGCAGTTCTAGGCCAGCCTGGTCTACATAATGAGTTCCAAGCCAGACAGGGCTGCAGAGTGAGTGATGGGGAAGCTCAGCCAATCACATTCTGTCTTGGGGGTGTGTTGTCCTAAGGCCAAAGAATACAGATAAATCTTGCGGGTGCGCTCTCCACTCTCTTTGGTTCCCTGCGCTCATGGAGTTCACGGGATCTTTGGTTGTGTAAGTTTTTCCTTTTTCCTCAATTATTAAAAACTCAATCTTTTGTATTGAGCTGGTCTGATTATTTATCAATTGACCACACACCTACAAGTAGACTCTTAAACACGCGTACATGCACGCCTTTACATACTGTAGACGTGTGTATGTATATGTATAATACATATGTGTGTAACTCACACTGGCCTTGAATTCATGGCAATTCTCCTGGCACAACCTCCTGAGTGCTGGCGTTAGAAGTGTGTCCCATCCCTTGGTACACGGACTATTAGAAATCAAAATTTGATTTCCAATCCAAACTTAACACTTTTCTTTTCCTTTAGAGATATCAGCAGCATTATATGGCTGAAGAGAAACTTAAAATTGAGTTTTGTTTGTCTTGCGTGTTGCTAATAGGAATATGCAAAACCGTAATTTCATGGCGATTGTGGAAAGCCTGTCTGCTGGGCTGCCGGCTCACTGACATGTTTCAGTTGTTCATGGAAATCCAATGGACTTCTTAGCCACAGACATACTTTAGGGCATTTCCCTGGTTCATCATTCGCCAGTTTTAAAGTGGGGTTGCTTCATTGTCTCTCAGGGAAGAAAAAATGCAGCTGCAGAAGCTTGAACCTGAAAATCCTTTTTTCTTTCTTGTTTGTTTGTTTTGAGACAGGGTTTCTCTGTAGCTTTGGAGCCTGTCCTGGAACTAGCTCTTATAGACCAGGCTGGCCTCAAACTCACAGAGATCCACCTACCTCTGCCTTCCGAGTGCTGGGATTAAAGCCGTGCACCACCACCCGGCTCTGAAAACCTTTAAATAGGGGCTGGAGGAATGGCCCAGTGTTTAGTTGACTACTGTGTGCTGCTCTTCCAGAGGACCTAGGTTCGGTCCACACTACCTGTGTGGGCAGCTCACAACCACCTGCCACTCCAGCTTCAGAGGATGCCCTCATCTACACACACACACACACACACACACACACACACACACACACCTTTTTAAACACAGTCTTTTAATACAGAAACTTTAACTCGTGTAAGTTCTGAAGAGTTCTGCATGGTGAAGCTTCCAGAGCATGCCATAGATGGTCTGTTTGGCCCAGGAGTTGAATTTAAGGTTCCTTCTCTTGCCATATCTCTTCAAGATTACTCTGTGACAGCCAATTCTAAGATCGTGGTGGTGACCGCAGGAGTCCGTCAGCAGGAGGGAGAGAGTCGACTCAACCTGGTGCAGAGAAATGTCAATGTGTTCAAGTTCATTATTCCTCAGATCGTCAAGTACAGCCCTGACTGCACCATCATTGTGGTGTCCAACCCAGGTACTAACGCGGGGCTTTAACTGTGACGGTGGCTTGTCTGGTTCTGTTCTGTCTGCTTCGCCTTTGGGGACTTTGTTTTGGGTTCGCTTACCGGCAGAGTTGGTTCGCATGTCTTCTGTTACTGGTGCAGAAAGATGGTGTTTGCAAAACAGATGGCTCCATCCCAGGCCAAATGTTTAAAAATGTGAGTTTTGTATGGTGGGGTTTCAGCTTTTTGTTTCATCCGTTGTGAGCTGTAGAGCTGGAAGGCATTTGCTAATGCTGTAATGATGGAGCTGGGCAATGACCCTGCAAAATATATGTTATGAAAGTGTAAGGACCTGGGTTTGGATCTATAGCACCCACGTAAAATGCCATGCTTGGGGACACACAGTTTTAATTTCAGTGCCAGGAAGATGGCAACAGGAGATTGCCTGGCACTCATTGGCCAGCCATCCTAACCAAACTCGCCAACTCTGGATTAGTTAATAAGACAGGGAGCAACTGAGGAAGACTCATAGACCTTTGGCCTTCACACTCGCACAGGTGTGTGTGTGTGCTCTTGTGTGCACACACTCCAGTCCCTGACACCACCTCTTTTAGCCTAATAATAAAAAGTATATGATGCCATTGTTTACGGATTCTGCTGGGCCATCAGACTAGGGTAAAAGTCAGAGTGGATTCATGAAGCAAAATCTACACCACCAAGTTGCCACCGAGCCATTCATTTGAATTGATAAATCAGGACAAGAGACAAAATAGTCACATCTCCCAAAGGGGCTTGGAGAGAATGACTTGGCAGTTAAGAGCCCGCAGCTGCCTTTGCAGAGGACCCAGATTCAATTCCCATCACCCACATGTTGACTCACAACCATCTGTAACTCTAATTCTGGGGGATCTGATGCCCTTTTCTGGCCTCTGCGTGTGGCATATGGATGTATAGGTATATAAACACACATAAAAGAAAAATAACTAAAACTTTCTAAAAACAGAATCAGCTTGTAGAACCTGCTATCAATCGTTTTTCTGTCACCGTCTTGCAAAGAAAGTGATTTTGAAATGGCCGAGCTGGTTTTTGTTTGACATTTTCTTGCCTTAGCTTTTTTTCTTTCTGTTTCTAAAAAGAACGTTTTATAAAAACAATTTCAGGTTTCGAAGGTAAATTTTACTTTATCATGTGCCATAACAAATGGCTAAAGTTCCATCTCTGTCACATGCACACACACACACACACACACACACACACATATACATGCACATGCACACACGCTTGTTTTGGGGTGCAGGGGGGATTGAACTACATGGTAGGTAAGTATTCTCTCGTTGAGCTGTGTCCCCGCTCAGGTCAGTGTCACACATCTTTGGTCTGTAGTTTATCATCCATGTTACTGCGTGATGGGTGCGCATACACAGAATGCTGATAAAATGGTAGCGCTGTCTCTGACCCTTCCTTGGAGGATTGTGAAGAAGCTTGGGGATCACTGCAGTTCCCTTAGTACTGGGAGTTGGGACCTGTTAGGAGACCATTTCTGTATTCTTATTCTTTATGAGTATAGATTGGGGCTTCCTGAATGGTTCAGTCATGTATGTAAACATGTGCACCAGGTCACTGTAGGACAGAAGTGGCAGAAAGCTAGCCATATTATTCCATATCCACGTCCTGTTTCAGTAGTCACTAATTATATCACTCCCACAGTAAACCTTCCAAGTCTGAGTCTTCAGGGAACTTCTATAGGGTGGGAACAGTGTCTGCGGGGTGGGGGACCACTTCTGCATGGGAGGAGGAACCATGTCTGCAGGGGGGAATCACTTCTGTAGGGGGAAACCACTTCTGCAAGGTGGGACCGCTCCTGCAGAGTGTGTGTGTGTGGGGGGGCCATGTCTGTAGGGGGACCACTTCTGATGCATTCAAGTTGGCATACGAAGGCATTATCCAGTCAGAGTGCACTTAAAATACCTTTGCGGGGCTGCACAGAGGAGTGCAGTCGGGGGGGATAACCAGATGCACTGTGGGCTTCTTTCAGACAGTGTGCGTATTTCCTTTTCTTTCCAACATAGCCTTTACCTTCTGTGACCCAGCAAACGTCTTTACCACTCTGCCACACGGGGGTGAAGGTTACACAGCAGCTGTCCAACCATGAGACAGTGAAGACATGAATTTCATGATAACTTGTTAGACAATATCGTACTCAAGAAAATGCATCCTGGCAGCCCTTGCTAACCTAGAAGTGGCATTGTTTGTGATGACAGCCCCCACAGCCATAGATGGTTAGAACTGGGGGCAATCTAAGTGAGTACGTCAGTGTCGTGTTGCTGTTAGAGACATGACTGAGACAACACTTATAACAAAATAAAGCATGTAATTGGGGCTGACTTACAGTTTCAGAGGTTTAGTCCATTATCATAGCAGGAAGCATGGCAACCCGCAGGCAGACACAGTGTTGTAGCAATAGCTGAGAGTTCTACATCCTGATCCATAGGCAGAGCGAGGGAGCCTGAGCCTGGCATGGGCTTTTGAAACCTCAAAGCCCACTCCCTACTGACGTGCTTCCTCCAGCAAGGCCACACATACTCCAATAAGGCCATACTTAGTCCAACAAGGCCATGCCTCCTGATTCTTCTGATCATTCCCTGGTGACTAAGCATTCAACTACATGAGCCAATGGGGGACATTCTTATTCAAGCTATCCCAGTGAGGGCTGAACCAGCCCTTTTTCTTTCTTTCATGGTAAAGTTCATTGACTTGTAAAGTTCCTAGGTAATCTTATGTCAAATAATAATACAAGTGCACAGTTTTTACATATTTTACATTTACATTTTCTTTACTAATGCTTCATTCTAATCTGTCTGAACCTGAGTCTGAAAAGTTAAGTTACAGACTTTTTTTTTTAGGTCATATCTCATGTGAGAGATGGGCATGTGGAGAGGGAGAAGCCAGAATACCTTCTAATTGGTTCAGCCGTTCAAATTTACTTTCCTTTTTCTAAAATATCTAGTGGACATTCTTACTTATGTCACCTGGAAACTAAGCGGGTTACCCAAGCACCGTGTGATTGGAAGTGGATGCAACCTGGATTCTGCTCGGTTTCGCTACCTTATGGCTGAGAAGCTTGGCATTCATCCCAGCAGTTGCCATGGTTGGATTCTGGGTGAACATGGTGACTCCAGCGGTAAGAAAATGATTCCTTTGTGCTTCTGGCTTATGCAGACTATTCTTTTTTTATTTCAAACTTTAGTTTTATATGCTTTGCTATATTTCAGAAAGAATTCAGAAATAGTATAGTTGTATTTTTGACTCTATTCCAGTTTGCTTTTGCTGTCATCTGTTCATCCATCCACACATCCATCCATCCTCCCATCCATCCTTCCATCCATCCATCCTCCCATACATCCTCCCATCCATCCATCCTTCCATCCACCCATCCATTCATGCATCCATCCACCTTGCTATCTTTTTTTTTTTCCTTTGGTTGTTTTATAGACAGGGTCTTACTATGGAACTTTACAATGTAGCTGTTCTGGAATTTGCCATGTAGACTAGGTAGGCTTTGAACTCACAGAGATCTGCCTCTGCCTCTCTAGTGCAGGGGGTAGAGGTATGTGCCACCATGCCCAACTTCATCGAGCTATTTTTAAAACTATCTGTATGTGAACATCTGCACACATGTGGAAATCCGAAGACAACTTTGGGAGTTGCTTTCCTCCTATCACAAAGTTAGGCCATCAGTCTTGGCAACAAACACCTTTACCTGCTGAGCCAGCTTGCCCGCCTCACTGTGTTTGCTGTCCCCCATTATATCATAGTCACCATGTTATTTTCTCCAAAAATCCTTGAATTTGTGATTTTTTCTATTCTATCTTTCCCTCCTCCTTCATGCTTTACTTTGTTCTGTGGTTTTGCTTTTGTTTTTCATGCAGTCCAGTTTTGCCTAAAATTCCCAGTATCAGAAGATAACCTTGAGCTCTGATCCTCCTGTCTCTGTCTCCAGATTGCTGGGATCAAAGCCTGGGGGGGGGGGTCTTTTTTTCTTTTATTTTTTCCTGTACCACAGTGCAGGAAGCAAAATCAGGAAATGTAACACTGAGCCAATATTTAACCCATGGGCCATTTGCAAATGTCACCCTCTGATGTCCTGTGGGCCCTTTTCCCCACCTGGATCCATCCTGACATCTTGAGTTGTATCTCATTCTGTTTCCTGAGTCTCCTTTAGTCCGGAGCAGTTCTTGATCTGTGTGTCTTCATGATGTTGACATTATTGGAGTACAAATATCCATCCATGTCTGTTTCTGAAGAGTTCAAGGTTATGTTTCCAGATAAATATTGCACAGGTTCTGGGGCCTCTGCCGTGTTTTCCCATGGGTGTGCAGTACTTTGGTCTCCTTAGTGTGTCAATTTTGTCTTAGAGCAGTGTTTTTTTTTTCCTATTCCCTTATTGACCTGTATTTATACAGAATGAGAGAAAAGTCATTCTTGCTTGGGCACAGTTAAATAGATCCATGGTTGTTGGAAGGGGGCCGCTTGTTTGTTCCAGCCTCCCAGAACCAAAATAATTACACAGAAACTGTATTAATTTCATCACTGCTTGGTCCATTAGCTGTAGCTTCTTATTGGCTAGCTCTTACATCTTATTTAACCCATCCAGGATTCAGTTTAGTTTTTCCCACCTACCTAAGTTCTGCCCTAACAACAGGCCAAGGCAGTTCTTTTATTCACCAATGATAGTCACAGCATACAGAGGGAAATCCCACATCACCTCCCCTTTTTTGTTTAAATAAGAAGGAGGGTTTTAACTTAAGCAAGTAAAATAACATATAGCAAAGCAGGTATTAAGCAATAATTACAGTTACAATATTTATATCTATTTTATCATTTACCATAATTAAGGAAAGCTATATTATTACTATCTACTCTCGAACTCCATCAAAGACTCCAGTAGGATATATTACCTAAGTAAACAGGAAGTGCATTAAAAGCAACTTCCAAAACTCTAGAATTGACAGAGACATCTCACTATCTGGAAAGTCACCCAAAGTTCTTCTGTACCATTAGGGCATCCATCTTTAGCCTACAGAGCCATGGTATCCAGCAGAATTTTCCATAAAGCAGAAAATTTTAAAGATAGATCTGCTATATTGGCAGTTTGCTAGTCACATTTTTGTGTCCTGCAGAATGTCTGGCAGACTGTTTCATGAAACAAGAACTCCAAAGGACAGTCTTACCTTTAGGCAAGTTTAGCAGTCATTTTTCTGTGGGTCCTGCATGTCCAATTAAGCAGTCCAGGCAAGAGCAGTTTCTTATCCAAATTGCTAACAAACTCCATAAAGAGCCTCTTTTGATGCCCATCATTTTTTTTGAAGTAGATTGGTGCTGCCAGGAGCAGATGTGTCATAAAAGTCCTAAGATTTTAAACATTTTAAATGTCATATTCTGTAGTCTTTGAAAGTTTTGAAGAATGCCTACCCATCTGAAATACATAACTGTCCATCCAGAAAATCTAACATGACTACAAGCTTGACTATTATAGATGATTATCTATTAACCTTTATTTCTTAATTATACATTACATTTTAAAATGAACTACACAATCACAAGATATAAAAAAATTGACCTCAAATTTTATCAGTAAACCAAGATCAATACCAATGCAAATCTCTAGCATATCCCCCTTTAAATGTAAAAAAAAAAACATTTATAAATAATATTTAGGAATATGGGCACAATTCTTCTCTAAACTGCTTTCTGCTGTTTATTGGGCAAAATAATTTTTAAAGGGTTGTTTAAGGCAACCTTTTGGGCCTTGGTCCATCAAACCACATTAGTCTGGAAGCAATCCATAGATTCTCATTTTCTGTGGAAACGAAAGAAGAACCTTTTTTCCAAAGCAACATATCCTTAGAACCATATTTTGAATTTAAGATACTTTTAAAATATATATGTTGGTTCAGCTTAGAAGCCCATACAGTGAAATGTCTCTCTGTACTTAGCTCATTCGCAATCAAAACATAATAATATACATAATCCGTCTCTCTTTGTATATCTTATCTTTACATGGCTTATTTATTTTTACTCTGTTACCTTTTTTTACAAGTTTAATACTTATTTTATTATCTTTATTCCTTTAATCTATTACTATCTGTACTCTTTTATATTGCATTTACTATCTCTTTACTCTTTTTTTCTCTCCCAAGCCTATGTACATTTTTAAACACTGTGTCTCATTTAGATGTCTTTTCCATCTTGATTTGTCTTTATTGTATATCTGTAATTATTTTTTGACCAGAATTGCTTCTTAAAATGTTAAGCCCTTCTTATAAACTTAAGTGGCGCCATTGCTAGAGGAAATACAGCACTGCCTGCTTGTCCTGCCCAGCCCAGCATGGTGGAGCTGTTTGCTGCCTCTGAGAGCCAGGCTCACAGCTCCATTTTTAGGCACACAGTGGGTCTATGTCTCCACAAAGCAAGTTGTAGCATTCTTCTCACAGACTCCATTTAAATGCTCCTTGGCTGGATCTCCTGAAAGAGCCAGAGGTCATGCTAGCAGCACAGCCCAGAAAGCCTGCATTTCAAAACCACGGCTACCACTGAGTCAGGAAAACCTCTCTGTAAGGAGCTGCGGCATACCACCAGCAAACAGTGAGAAACGGTGTTAAACTCCGTATTTGTTTTCTCCACCTACCTAAGTTCTGCTCTATCAACCGGCCAAGACAGTTCTTTTTTTCACCAACGGTATTCACAGCACACAGAGGGGAATCTCACATCACATGGTGTTCCTTAAAGTCCATGAGGATGTCTAGTTGGCCTGAAGCAGTAGAAACCATGGACCATGAGGGTCTTACTTGGTCCCTAGCAGTTTAGCTGCTTTCTTTGTGTAATTGCACTGAACTATACCTGAACCCTCGTTCATACTGTGAGTCACACTTTTGGAGTGTGAGACTGAGGTTTCAAAGTCCAGTTCCTATGTTTGTTTGTAGACATTCTCCCCTAAATTATGGAGACCCTAATTTATATATTAGTGTTCTTTTATAATAACTGTTTTTGTGTATAATTACCATAGATCTTTTTTTTTTCTTAAGAAGAATTGGGCTTTTGTTACCAAACAATCCCCAGTAGAGATGTTTATATTTCTAAAATTGAGAGTTTAGGATGGTCCCAAACTATAATCTCTTGTGATTTTTTACCAACCTAGAGATTTGGAAAGAATTTCAAGTTCTCTGTAAATTATACAGTGACTGTTTTGAACCACATATGTTGAGAGTGAAAAGGTCAGTACTAGGGACTGGAGGCATGGCTCAGCAAAGAGCAGTCGCTGCCGTGGCAGAAGGCAGAGGACCAAGTTCATAGCACTCACATTAGGTGGCTCACACCTGCCTGTCACTTCAGCCCCAGTTGCTTCGACTCTTTCTTCTGGACTCCTCGGGTACCTGTACATGCTCATACAAGTATATACATACATACATACACACACATACATACATACATAATAAAAATTATATATGTGTATGTACACATGCATTATATATATATGTATATATATAGAAGGTCAGTTTGTTGCTAGTTGAAGCCAAGTATGAGAACAAATACTCCCTCCAAAGGGGATGAAAACTCTACTAGAGTCAGATGCCACTGAATATAGTACCAACTGGTGTTGGGATAATTTGCATCAGAGTTGAGATCTGAGATAAGAAAGTTTTGTTTTTCCCACAGTGGCTGTGTGGAGTGGGGTGAATGTGGCAGGAGTCTCCCTTCAGGAGCTGAACCCTGAAATGGGAACAGACAATGACAGTGAAAACTGGAAGGAAGTACATAAGATGGTGGTGGACAGGTGAGTAGAGGTGACCCCACCTTGGTGAGTTCTTGTCCTGTACTGGAAGGTAAAACTCTAAGCTGTTTCCAGACAGCCTGCTCAGGAAGCTCCTCCCCTGATGAGTCTCTTTAAGAAGTAGGCAGGATTAATTTAGGCCAGTCAGATTTGCTGTGCAGGTATCTAGAGAAAGCTGCAATACAAATCCAGCTGTAGCAGTCAACATGGAGCTGCCTAGAGAGAGGGCCTTCACTGTGTTACCTGTCAACCAATAAGGTAAACCTGGACCCTGTTAGTCAAATAACCATGTGCACACACAGTCAGGCAAATTGCTGAAAGTATTTACACAGCACTGGTCTTACTGCCCTTCACCATACCCCACCCCCTTAAAAAAGTCTCCCACATTAATTTTGTTTTCTAAAGCCATTCCTCTCGGTTTCCAACTATTCTCTTTCATGATTGTTGTGTCCCAACAATGTATCACTTTGAAATGCAGCCAAAAATGCAGGCTTGGATTCTTCTGGTTCCAATACCCAAGCTGACTATCATACTGGAAGCCATTTAACCTTCAGAGTTATCTATCACCCCTCTTCTCCTAGATGCATTAAGTATAGGTTATAGTCATTGATAATCATGTTAGTTGTGTATAGTGTAAGACCCTGGAGACTTGTCAAAATGAAGCCACATGTTACATACAGGGCTTTATCACTGACAAGGGTTCAGTTATTTGCAAAGGGTTATTATTTGCAAAGTTCTTGCAGAAAAATTGCTACCTCAAATATGGAAGTTTTACTTAGAATGACTCTTCTTGGAGATTTTGACTGAGTAGTAAAAATAAATCTACATGTTAAAAATTCCTCAGATTTTTCAGTGCTTTGATTTTATGAATGAAGTTACTGCTCATTTGAGTGATGGCTTGTCTTGTCTTTCACTGTTTCCTAAGTTGAAATACACATCTTTGTAAATCAATGGTCGTGGGAAATGTATGGTTTTAGGGACTGGAGAGATAACTTATCAATCAAGAGTATGTACTGCTCTTGTAAAGGACTGGAGTTAAGTTCCCAGCACCCACAGTGGGTGACTCATGATTGCCTATAACTCCAGCTCTAGGGGCATCTGATACCTCTGACCCCTGGATACTGGCACTCATGTGCACATGTACCCACCTGCACATACAAACGCACAGACAGATGGTGCACATGCATACATTTTTAAAAAATCTTGAAAAGAGAGTGAATATTCATAACCATCATGGCTTTGTAAATATCCACTGATACCTGTGTATCACTCTGCCATGTAGTCCTTACATTTTTACAGCTTTTATTTGTATATTAATTTACTTAGTATTCATAAAACAACTTACAAAACAAGTGTATGTTCTCCTTTACTAAGAGGAACTAAAGCCAGAAAAGTTTAGAAATTGGCCAAGATGACCATTAGAGACAGAGCAGGTGTCAATTCATTGTCAGGTTCAATGATCTCTCAAATGGTTTCTTTTCCTAAGTGCCTACGAAGTCATCAAGCTGAAAGGATATACCAACTGGGCCATTGGGCTAAGTGTGGCTGACCTCATTGAGTCCATGTTGAAAAACCTGTCTCGGATTCACCCTGTGTCTACGATGGTGAAGGTGAGAGAAACCGCTGCGGGAAAAAGTAGCAGCATGTCTAGTCTCATGTTGTATAAAGAGATTCATCTAGACAAAGACAAAGAAGCTTCAGTCCACAGTTACTTCTGCATTTACAGTTTATAGAAACATAGTTGATCTCTTCCCAACCAAAGTCTAAGGCAAGAACACTTAACTTTGTAGGAGCTAAAGTGTCTGGTAACGTTTTCTGAGAAATCTTCCTTGTGTGCCGTAAAAACTATTAACCATGAGTCCTGTTCAGAACCTGCCTCTACTGTACTATTAAAGAAGCATATACGAGGTCCATTTTAAGCTTATGTAATAAACCGTAGGCAGTTTTTCATGGCGCACTTGATAATGTAGCAAATCTAGTTTAATTCAAAAACTATGAAGCAAACATACAAAAGAGGCCAAAAGAACCTGAAGCCAGGGACTGGATGTAGGTTTGGTTTCCCAGTTCTGCTGAAATCAGGTGTGGTTGTGCAGATCTGAGCACTGCGGATGTAGAGACAAAAGGATCAGAAGTTCAAAGTCATCCTCAGTTACATGGCAAGTTTGAGACGAACCTTTACTGCATTACTTAGTTGGAATAAAATCCATCCAAGAAAAGCAAAGTTATATTAAAACAGCATATGTAGCAAGTGAGTTGTTTCTACATGTCAGTGCCAAGAATGGAAAAAAAAATATGGCAAGTAAGTGGGATCCCCAAAAGTAAGCTAGCTGGCTGGGGAGCTGAATTGACAAGCTGTCATTTCAAAGGGGAGTAAAGTGAAGAGCCATCAAGGAAGACACCTGCTGCCAACTTCTGACTTCTACATGCACACACTGAAACACGATGCACACATGCATGCCCACACATACAGAAAGGTAGTTAGGTGTACAGCATGGCACCAGATGTTTGGCTTAGGGTACTATGGGCAGTTTATAAAGTGAGTATGGGTCAATTTGAGTAATTGTTGACTTCTTTAGGGTGCCTAGAGAAGAATGTTTTTATTTTATCTACTTTGGTGTATGTACAAAAATGTTTGAGGTTAATAGTTTTAAAGATTAAGATAACTATAATTAATCAATTAGTTATATAGGGAAATTGAACCCATAATTAATTCCCTTATTTAAAGAACATTTGAGAGAGAGTTAAAACTGTTTCCTCAGCACCTCTTGATGGTATTGTCACTCCAGTTCCAGGGGATTTGATGCCCTCTTCTGGCTTTTGTAGACACCTGTACTCATTGGCACACATAAATTCACAAAAGCACACACAAGAAATAAATTTTTGTTGTTTTGTTTTTCATGACAAGTTTCTCTGTGTAGCCCTGGCTGTCCTGGAACTTGCTCTGCATAGTTTAGCTTCAACAATCTGTGTACTTTTGCCTTCCGAGTGCTGGGGTTAAAGGCATGTGCCACCCCAGGCACAAACAATATAAAAATGAAAAAAAAAATGAGTTGATGGAAAGTTATCCATTAAGGGACATCATTGAAAGTCATTTAAAGACTCCTATAACAAAGCGTATTTAAGCAGAATGTAGTATTTGACTTAAAAACTAGGTTCTGACTACATTCTTGTAACTAGTTTTTTTGCAGTGTAAGTTTGTATAGTCTATAAATATGAAAATGATTTCAAACCCCAAAGATATATGGACATATGGACCAGTTAAATGAAAAATAGGAGAATGTGTTCACCAAATCTACAGTCATCTGTATTCAACATAACTCCGCTGATCATTTTGTACCATGACCTCATGCCTTGTCTGAATGCTTTTGTTGCTCTCATAGGGGATGTACGGCATTGAGAACGAAGTCTTCCTCAGCCTCCCATGCATCCTCAATGCCCGAGGACTGACCAGCGTCATCAACCAGAAGCTGAAAGATGATGAGGTTGCTCAGCTCAGGAAGAGTGCAGACACCCTGTGGGACATCCAGAAGGACCTAAAAGACCTGTGACTGCCAGGTTCTAGGCTGTAAAATCCAAGCCTCCAAAGTCACTAACCGTGAACCTTTAGTCTTCTGCCTTGTCCATAGGTTACAATTTGCTTCTCCTCTGACATGTGATATGAGCTCACAGATCAAAACCCAGACTTGTTTGATGTTTGCACTAGAAGCTCTTGAACAAATAAAGTTAGACATTGCAGCATGCTTCCTTGTGTCCTTTCCTCTAGGCTGTTTGAGATGGTGTCTCAGGACCTTTGTAGCTAGGGCCAGCCTTGAACTTGACCTTCTGGCTTCTGCTTCCCTGGTGATGAGATACAATATACAAGCTCACTTTGTATGCTTCTCCTCCTTTTTTTAAATGGCCCTTCCTCTGCCTTCAATGTCCCTAAATTCTGCCATCTCTGTTTCTGTAACCTGTCTTAGAGTCAGCACTAGAATATTCACTCATAGTGTGTTCCATGATTTTCCATGTCTTGAGAATATGGTTACAAGTTTTGAAGAGTTTTAATTATGGCTATGTGTAGATATGTGCACATGTTGTCACAGCCACCAGATACCGTGAAGCTGGAGTTACATGTGGTTGTAAGTTAACTGATGTCAACCCTGGGAACCATGCAAGGGTCCACTGCAAGGGCAGGCAGAACATACTCTTTGCCCCTGAGCTATCTTTCAAGCTGTGGCTACAATTTTGATGGTATAACTAGAGAAGTAATGCATATAAGTGTGTGTGTGTGTGTGTGTGTGTGTGTGTGCTCACATGCTCACGTGCGTACCTTTTTTATAAAATCTCCCATTTTAATTCTCTGAAAGGAAGAAACTGTTCTGTGAAATTGGGAAAGACTTATGTTGGAGTTGCTTTTGATAGTGAAGGAAAACGAATGTTTAGGTTGAGTCACCCAGTCCCAGGTGTCAAGAAGACAGCACAATAGAGAAATGAGACAGAGATAGAGACTGATACACATGGGTTATCTAAGACTCAGCTTGGGGATGGTTAAGAGCCATTATAACAACCCTGGTGTGGTAGTTTGAATGTGTTTGCCCCACATAAGCTCATGGGGCTATTAGGAGGTGTGGTCTTGTTGGAGGAGCCTGGATGACACACATCTTTAATCCAGACTTAGAGGCTGGAGCACACACCAATCTAGACTGCAGTGGACACCTTTAATCTGGGCCACACTTTCTGTTGGAAGTGTCACTGTAGGGGTGGGCTTTGAGGTCTTTTTCTCAATCTTTACTCAGCATGACACTCAGCTGACTTCCTTTTGTCTACAAGATGTAGCACTCTGAGCTCCAGCACCAGGTCTGCCAGCATGCTACCATGCTCTACTTCATGATCATAATGGACTGAATCTCCAAAACTGCAAGTGAGCCACCCTCAATTAAATGGTTTTTTTTTTTATAAGAGTGCCATTGTAATTATTCAGCCACAGATAAGGCTGCACTTCCGGGTTCTAAAGGCAGGCATGTGCGGACAGGCCCTCAGGCACAAAGGGCCCCTGCATGACCCATGTGCACACATGCATGGTTACATCTACGTATGACTCAGCTAAAACCCTTGCACACATGTATGAGTCGCTCATCATCTGTGTCATCAGTGTATAACATAGTCACGCCCACCCCCTGTGTGCATGTGCTAAGCAGCTTTTAAAAGCTGGACACGCCACCCCCCCACCTCTCTGCACATGGATCCCGAGGCCTGTATGCACACCCTCTAATAAACTCCTAAGTGGGTTTGTGTTCCGTGTTTCCTTCTCACTCGCGCCAGGTAATTTCAGTCATGGTCATGGTATCTCTTCAAAGCAATAGTAAACCCTAACTAAGACACCTGGGTTTGAGAGTCAGCTCTGTTCTGGACTGACAGTGGTCTGAGCACATTACCTGCCGTCTAATTGAACTAAAGCCTTAATTCCTTCATCCATGTGCAGTGGTGGTAATGGTTCCTTTTCAATATGAATGGTTTACCCTATTTTGAAGCTAGGCAAATGCTTGCCATTGAGCTGTATCCCTAGCCAAAGATATGTAAATAAAATGAGAAAATTATATAGAACTCTTAGTACAAGGTGTGGTCACAGTAGGGGCTAACACCCAAGTAGGGCTTATATTGTAGGTGTTATGCACAGAGTTTGATCTCCCAAGTTATAAGGTGTTTCTTCACCTTGGCACTAGTGATGCATTGGCCTGGATGGTACTCACTCTAGAAAACTGGCAGTGAGATGTTTGGCCTCAGCTTGGCTGGTCACCTGACAGACCTGACAGATGTCCATGGACACCATTTCTCAGGGCACTCTAAAGATTCCTGTAGTTATCTCCAAATGTTCCTGGTGGAAGGAACAAAGTCACCCTGATTAAAACAACTACCATGAAGATTTTCATCTCTGTTTTACCATGAGGAAAAATGAGAGGTGTCAAAAGATGACAGCCAGTCACTGAACAAGTAAGATTCAAGCCAGACCTTGGAGATTCTAAATGACTTCTCTTAACCTTCGTGTGTTCTGAAGAAAACACCACTTCTTCATAACATGTTGAAGTTTTGTTTCATGTTCTAACATACCTGAGGATGTTTGTGTTATGGTAACAGAGACCAAGACAGGTATTACATGTATTTTTTCAAGTCATATTTCCAGAATATATGTTTGCATCAAGACCATTTCTACAAGGAGAGAGGATAAGTCTCAATGCCATTTCTTGGTCATAATCCCCAAGTAGATGCTGAATTCATAGTAAACTATTGGTTTCCAAAATTCAGCTTACAGACCAGTTAAGAGTTTAAATGGGGTTCTTGTTTCTGCTGGAGCTCCTACATCCTGCCACGGAAGTCTGCAGGTAGGGACAGAGTAGGAAGCAGAAGCTGTTCGCCAAGTTTAGGAACAGTGTTCAGTGTCAAATAAAGCAAATCAAAGCAGGAAGCCATGACACATTAAAAGAAAGAAGCAACAAGTATTCAAGTATTGTCTTGAGTAAGAGTTACATGCCAGAAGAGGTAGTCCATGACCCATGAAAACAAAATGTGTAAGTGTGCATTCTATTTATACGTTCCCATTTTAAAAAAAAATTATCGGTGGGTATGTGCACATTCGTGATAGTTAGGAAAAGGTGCGACACCCTCTGGAGGTGGAGTCAAAGGTGGCTGTGGGCGCTGGGTCCTCTGGAAAAGCAGAAAGTACTCTTCTGTACCATCTCGGCCCTATTGCATGTTTAATATAGAAAGGGGACACTAGTCCTGATGCTAAAGATCCATAGATCTCCAAATGCTTGTAATCATGGTGTCAGGTTTTTCCACTTTAATTTTTCTTAGTCTTAGTTGATGTAGGAAATTAAATTGAGGACCTTGCTCGTGCTAAGTGTGTGTCCTGCCACTGAGACACAGCTCTCACCCCATAATCAGACTCTTTAAAATGTGGCAAGCGATATAGACTGAGTAACATTTGGAAATGACCTCAGTTGTGAACCTGGATGCCTTTGTTGTTATGGCAAGAATAGCACAGGGATGAAGTCCAAAGTGCTGCGCCCGTCTTGGAAAACAATCTGTGAAATGATAGGGAACAATTTATAAACATTTAGGAATGTGGAGGCGGTATGAATACCCCGGAAGCATGGCTGGGGAAAGGTCTAACATTCATGAGTATCTCACCCTACACAGAGGGCAAATATCTATACATGGAGGCTTTAATGTACCTGGTAAGACTAGAGAGATAGTCCAGAGGTTAGGAACATCAGCTCTCTTCTAGAGGACCTGGGTTCAATTCGCAGCACCTGCATGGCAGCTCACAACTGTCTGTGACTCCATTTCCAGAGGCTCTAATTTTCTTTTCGGGCCTCCTCTAACACCAAGCACTTATATGGTATGCAGACATACTTACACGCTAAGCACCCACATACATAAAATAGTATTTATTTTTAATTAGGAAATAAATACATCTGGAAAATACTTTTATTGCCTTAAAGTTTGAAAAAACTTCTCCAAGGTTCAAAATCTGGCTTTTTACAAGAGAACCAGGTTTCTTCCCAGAGAAACAATTCCCTAGAAACAGCAGCTGACACAAGGAGACACAAGGCAAAGACCCAGCTACTCAGCACGTAAGAATTAAGATTTAATTTTGAGAACAAATTAAGGAAAAGATTCTAGGTGCTGTGCCTCTAAATAGAGATAGTTCTTTTGTTTCCCTGACTGCTCAGACTTGAATAATCATACAGAAACTATATTAATTACAACTCTGTTTGGCCATGGCTTATGCACATTTTCTAGCTAGTTCTTACAGCTTAACCCATTTCTATTATTTTACATTTTACTACTAGGCTCTTGGTTTATTTCATCTTGCTTCTTGGGCAGCTACGTGGCATCTGTCTCCTTTGGCAGCTACTTGGCGTCTCCTTGACACTGCCTACTCTCCATCACTGTATCTCTGTTCAGAATTCCTGCCTGGCTTTACTCTGCTAAGCCAATAGCCAAAACAGCTGTATTCCTCAACCAAAAAAGCAACACATATACAGAAGGACAGACCATATCATGTGCTTAGGTAGATTATTTCTAAAAATAACTATTCAAACTGATATTAAATATGTGAAAAACTATCCATAAGTAAAAGAATATCGATAGGCTGTTTTCACTCACAGAATAGAAGAAAATAATACAAAATATTAATTTATTTCTTAAACCTTTACATTTATTTATTTATTGTGTGTGTGTGTGTGCATGTGTGAGCATGCAAAAACACACATGCCACAGTCCATATGTGCGGAGATCAGCGAACAACTGGCAGGAATTGCTTGTCTACGTCCATCACGTGTGTCCTGGGGACTGAACTTGGTTCACGAGGCTTGGCCACAAGTGCCTTTACCTTCTGAGCTATTTCATAGGCCCTCAGTCACTTTTTTGAACTCCATAATGATGTGTGAACCATCATTTTCTTTTTCTATCCCTTCTTAACTCATTGGTGCTGATAGCAAAGAAAGACTTTACAGTGTCAAAACCAATATCTCTTATTAGTTGACAGAGAAGGAACAAATACTTGCATCCCCGAGAGACTGGAGTAATTTATTTTGAAACTGAGAAATCCCAAGACTAAGAGTCAGAGAAGAGCAGACATATAAGCAACACAGATGAGTCTAGATTTGAATAAAAATAACTTTCCAGGAAATATAGAAAGCATGAAGGGTTTAAAGGGTTAAATAACAGGGAATTTACATCCCAAATAGGGTGTGGGGTGGGAGGAGGATCATAAAAAAGCTATGGTGCATGCCCCAGGTTCCCGTTGATTTTGTCTATAAGATATTTAGTGACCTGTATTTCAAAACACCGATGGTTGTCACTTGCCCCCTGGCCTTGAGGAAGGTGAAAGCTGCTTGGAACATGAGCCTCCCACATCATCCCTGCAGCTGTTGCTTTCAATTCCCCTGGTGACATGAATTATTCTTTCTAATCGGCTGAATATTTATAAGAATGACGTGTGGTGTATTTTTAACAGTGCTTAAAAATAGCTCCTAGCTCCTAGCTCTGCCAACAGGCACCATGAGCTGCTCCCTTAACGTTTAAAAATGTATTTAAACTATCTTTATTATTGTTTCTGTCTTTAGTATTAACATATAGCCAGGGGAATGGAGAATGTTTCACGGTGCTTATCATGAGCATGCTCAATGGTGTGTTAACAAAAATGGTCTTAATATTAAAAGTCAGTGAGGTGGTACTTGCAGGGATGGGGTTGGCAAGGGTGGGAGGCAGATGAGATTGGGTGGGGATATGATCAAAATGCAAAATCTATTTGTATAAAGTTGTCATAGGATAAATTTATTTTTTAAAAGCCCATGATAATTCTACAAGTCAAGGTAATATTCATAGAGATGATGACAAAGCATAGTTTGTCCATGTTAACTTTTAAACAGTTTTCTGTTTATTCTCTGTACATGAGTATTTACACCTGCATGCATGTCTATGCAATACATGTGTGCCTGGTGTCTACTTAGCCCAGAAGTGGATATCAGATCCCTTTGAACTGGAGTTAAAGATGGTTGTGACCACCATGTGGATGCTAGAAATTGAGCCTGGGCCTCAGAAAGAGCAGCCAGTGCTCCTAACCATCAAACCACCTCTCCAGTCCCCTTCATTTTTAATACTGTGTAAGTTCAACAATACATTTCTAAATCATAAATGGCATGACTCATTTCAAACACTTCCTTTAACTGCCTTGATTGTAATAAATAGTAAGGCCATTTGTATGTTAATAACACAACTCTATTTGGGCAGCCAAACTCACTTAAGGGAAAGAACAGGATCTACTGATAAATTGATTTTAAACTTATGAACATTGAGAATAGGACACAATGTTTTCTTCTTTGCTCTTTCATACAGACAAATAAGAAACATGAAGCAGGAGCTGAAGAGGTGGCTCAGTGGTTGAGAGCATTTGCTGCTCTTGCAGAGGACCTGGGTTTGGTTGCCAGCATCAACCTGGCAGCTCACCACTATCTATATCTGCAGTTCTAGGGGATCTGATGCTCTCTTCTGACCTCCATGGATACCAGGCATGCACTTGGTACACATGCATGCATGCATGCAGGCAAAACACTAGTACACATGAAATAAATAAGCTTACCAAAACAAGAAAGAAAAAAGAAAAAGCATGAAGCAAATTCTGATGATAAGTTGTACTATATCATGTTGATAGAAGTTTCTGTTCCATCCAGTCCTGCAGCTGTTCAGTCCCAAAGAAACACAGTTTAGCCTATTAGCTCAGGCTTACTACTAACTACCTCTTGCAACTTAAATTAACTCATAATTATTGTCTATGTTTAGTCACATGGCTTGGTACCTTTTCTCAGAAGGCAATCTTATCTTGCTTCCTCTATGTCTGCCTGGTGACTGCATCTCTGCCTTTCTTCTTCATGGAATTCTCCTAGTCTGGTTACCCCACCTATACTTCCTTCCTGATTACTAGCCAACCAGTGTCTTATTAAACCAATATGAGTAACAAATCTTTACAGTATACAAGAGTATTATTCCACAGCATAAATACTCCTACGCTTCACTATCCTCAGAAGTACCTGTTATTCTGTAAAGTTTCATTAAACAATTGGTTCTTTGAGTTGCATAATTCAACACAGACCTTGTTAGTATATAAATTAATACTGCCCATAGCCTAATGCAACACAGCTTGGGACACAAGGACTTTGGATCATTGTTAAGATGAAATTGTTATTTCAAAATCTAAACAAAAGTCAGAGTATTATCTAAAACCATGCAAAGAACATTAGCAGCAAACATCCCCAGACTCTACTGAGCATTTTGCTTCACAGTGTGTGTTAAGGGATGGGTGGTAGGTACAAGGATGAAAACAACACACTTTTGTCTTCACTGGGTTTGGCACTGAAGCCAGCATCAAATATTGCTGTGGAATATGTACAACAAAAGCAATTTTAGATTTTCCCCAGACCATGAAGGAACATCGAGATTCAGCAAGGCTCATCTCTGGAACTAGAATTTAGGAAAGCTTTGGTCTAAGTGACATTTGACTGAGTCTCAGAAGGTAAAAGATGAATTGGCCATCTGTAGGATTAATGACACACAGACTATTCCCAGCAGAAGGAATAATATCAGGGCAGGAAGAAAAACTGATGTGGGATATGATGGGCCTGGGACCACTGGGCTGGTGACTCTGAGCATTAGATGGCAAGGCAGGAGGAAGGGGTGGAGGCAGTACTACAGAGATGGGTCACTAGGCATAACTATAGTAAGCTAACCACACACAGAGATGGGTCACTAGGCATAACTATAGTGATCTAACCACACACAGAGATGGGTCACTAGGCATAACTATAGTAATCTAACCACACACAGGCATTTTACAGTCTGCAGGGAATGCTGACAGATTGAGAACTTGAATGTTATGACTTTCAGGCTCACTGAGTTTGTATAAAAAATGTACTCCTGGTAAACTCTGGGAGAATGGTATTTACAGGTTTCATCATTAAAACACAAGTATTGGGGCTGAAGAGATGATGGCTTAGTGGTTAAGAGCACTTGTTGCTTTTGCAGAGGACCCTGGCTCAACTTCCAGCACCCACATGGCAGCTCACTACTGTCTGTGATTCCAGTTTCAGAGGATCTGGTGCCATCCTCTGATTCTTCCTGGGCACTGGAGAACAGAAATACCTGCGGACAAAGCATTCATATACTGAAAATGCAAATAAATGTAAAATTACCACATAAATGATGGGGAGATGGTGTGATTGAGGTAGATGCCATGTTTGTGTATAAGATTAAAGAAAATAAACTATTAAATAAAAATTAAATTATCTTCACTTACTGCCACGGACCGTCCCTCTGTGAGACTGCTATCCACGGGAGGACAGGGTTGAAGGATAGGATAGTCAGGATACGACGCAAGGGAATGACAGACAGACACACTGGTAGTGAGAATCTGCTGCAATTTTACTTCTGCAAAGCTTCAGTTTTTGTACAAAAACAGATCAAAAACTTGGCAGGCTCACTACATCACCCCACTTAGGGTTCCAGACATAAATCAAGGCTAAGCATAATCAAAATAGAGCTCCCTCTACGTGCTCAAGATGTTGGCAAGGACTTTCAGTTTTGTTTTGTCTCACACCATTAACCACATTCTACCGTGGGGGACTAGTTCTCAGGGTCCTGGGTCTAGCTTTTATCTATATAGTCTTTTATTCTTTGCTCCATATCCCCTAATAGTTTTCTTGTTTCCTCATGATAGTTCCTATACCAATATATTAAAGCTGGTCTCATGTTTTCAATAATTTCCTTTCTTTCCTCCTTACTATAAAGACACCAGGGCTTCTGGGATCTAGCTAATCTTTCCATAAAGGGGAATTTTCTCTAACTCTCCTTTTCTCTCTAAATCTGATTCACTATGACGATTCCCTC
>NW_026067905.1:1621410-1664194 GCF_014885135.2 Alexandromys fortis
GGTCAGCTGCAAACAGGAAAATTAAGAAATACAGAGAAAGATCATACAGGGTGTCAGGAGGGCTCGCTCTCAAGGCCATCTCCAGATATGAGATCTGCCTACGGCATCAGGTCCTATCTTGACCACTGATTGCCAGGGGACCACCTGGGGCTTCGCTCCAAGAAGCTCTAACCCCAATCCTTCAGCAGGCAAAGACCAGCGCAGAGGCATTTTGTCACTACACGGCAGTCACTGCTGTGGACGTGGCAACTTACAGTAAAGCTTAAGCATCAAATAAAAATACAAATATCATCTTCCACTATTCATGATCTGGTAAGCAACTGTTCTGGCTTGGTTATAGATAAACACCCTTGACTCAAAGAAGAAACACTTGGGTCCCAATATTATGGGCTTCCCCAGAAGGAGGCTCTTGATTCTACCTGGCAAAGGGTTATCATTCTTCTTCCAAGCTGATTTTGTGTCTCTGCATTTTCCTTCCCCCTCCCTCCTTCTTTTAATGTTTTTCAGATCTTCTGTTTTCCCTGTGAGTAATTGTGGCAGTTGATATTTTACTCACATGACCAGAAGGTGCCCAATCTTGTTGGCAGTATTTCTATGTGAAGGACTTAATAGGCACCAAAGCATGAGTCAGGTGAAGGGTAGAAGGTACAGAGAAACCCAGTGGCTAAAAATCACTAGTGAGATAATTACAGAGTGAAGTAATTGCAAATGGCAATCATTGTAAAACACAGCAAGATAATTATAAACAGTAATCATTATGAGAGACAAGATTTGGAGGAGAATGTTCAAATTGCCAAACAAGAGACTTTAAGAAGTGAAATGCTCTATTTGGGAGATCTCCTCTGAGATTACACTGGGCCTAAATCATTTGAGGCAAAATGCACCTTAGCGGTCAAGTGGGTGAGCAGTTCTGGAAACCATTGCCAGGGTCCAGTAACATAATAATGATGAGACTTAAATTAGGGCAGTGCCTCCAAAAAAAAAAAAAAATACAGAAGTAGGAAGTTCTGGAGAATCCTACAAGACTAAATTAACAGAACTCTAAGTGACACAAGCAATTGGTGTGGGAAGTCCTTCTATCTATGTGTTGCTTTTATTGGTTAATAAAGAAGCTGCTTTCAGCCAACGGCTTAACAGAGTAGTGCCAGACTGAAAGAAATATAGAGAGAGAGTAGTCAGAGAGAAGCTATGTAGCCACCAGAGATAGGCACACTGGAACCTTGCCAGTAAGCCACAGTGATGTTGCAATCCACAGATTAACCGAAATGAGTTAATTTAAGATGTAAGAGTTATCCAATAAAAAGCTAGAGCTAATAGGCCAAGCAGTGATTTAATTAATACAGTCTCTGTGTGATTATTTTGGGTCTGGGAAGCTGTGAGAGAATGAGCAGCCATTGCCAACAGATAGGCATGCCAACGTGGGGCAAGAATTCCACATAAAATCTAAGAAAGCTTTTTTCATTTAAAAAAAAAAGGCTTTTAGACCTACAAAATGGGTGCCAAACTCAGTCTCTTGATAACAGCATTTTTTTTTTTTTCAGACAGGATCTGTTTGCAAAGGAGATGCAGTAAAAACCGCATGACTTCTTTAAAAAAAACAGTGGCTTCCTGATTCACCATCACAGATGGCTCTAGCTCTTTGAGAGGCCTGGCTAGAAAACATTTAAATGAGGTTTTTGAGCAGAGTGCTACAACTTGCATAATGGTAACATAGACCTACTACGTGCCTGGAAATGAGGCTGTAGCATGACTCCCTGAGCTGGCACTAAACATGCCTCCGCCATGTTGGACTGGGTGGAGCCAAAAGGTAAAGCATACTTAGTCCTAGCTGCTCTGCTTAGTGTTTTAAAAAGTGGTCCTGGTCAGAAAAGGATTACAGACACATAAAAAAAAAAGAAAAGAAAACAGATTCAGATTAAAAAAAAATAAAGATCTCAAAATGGTCAAAATAGGTCACAGTGTTGGAAAAATGTATGTAGGCTTGGGAAAGAGAAGAAAAAGAGTATAGACAGTTATAAATGGAAATAATAGTTTCAAAAAATAAAACAAAGTCTTTAAAGAGACAGAGTATAGACAGTCATAGATTAATGGAATAAAGAAAAAACCACATAAAGATGAATATATACACAAAGACTATGGATTATGGATATTATTGTGTTTTCTTTGGCTTTTTTGACTGTGAATGAGCTAAGTACAGAGAGACATTCTATTATACAGGCTGCTAAGCTAAACCAACATATATATTTTAAAGGTATCTTAATTTTAAAATATGGAACTAAGGATATGTTGCTTTGAAAAAAGGGTTCTCCTTTTGTTTCCACAGAGAATGAGAACATGTGGATTCCATCCAGACTAACATGGTTTGATGAACCAAGACCAAACACCTCCAAAAATTACTTCACCCAGCAAAATGCAAGAAGCAGTTTGGAGAGAATTATGTCCAAATTCTCTAGATGATTGTTTATACATGTTTGTTTACATTTAAAGGGGGATATGATATAGAGATTAATACTTTTCATTGGTATAGATCTTGGTTTATTGATACAAATTTAAGGTCAATTTTGTTATATGTATATATCTGCTCTTGATTAAGGTATTGTGTTTGTACAGTTTATTAAAAAAATGTAATGTATTTCCCTGATCACTAAGGAAGTTGAGCATGATCTTAAGTGTCTTTTGGCCATTTGAACTTCTCTTGTTGAGAATTCTCTGTTCAGCTCAGTGCTCCATTTTATAATTGGGTTGATTAGCCTTTTACAGTCTAGTTTCTTGAGTTCTTTATATATTTTGGAGATCAGACCTTTGTCAGTTGTGGGGTTGGTGAAGATCTTCTCCCAGTCAGTGGGTTTCTTTTTTGTCTTAGTGACAGTGTCTTTTGCTTTACAGAAGCTTTTCAGTCTCAGGAGGTCCCATTTATTCAATGATACTCTTAGTGTCTGTGTTGCTGGGGTTATACGTAGGAAGTGGTCTTCTGTGCCCATGTGTTGTAGAGTACTTCCCACTTTCTCTTCTATCAGGTTCAGTGTGTTCAGACTGATATTGAGGTCTTTAATCCATTTGGACTTGAGTTTTGTGCATGGTGATAGATATGGGTCTATTTTCATTCTTCTACAGGTTGACATCTAGTTTTGCCAGCACAATTTTTGAAGATGCTCTCTTTTTTCCATTGTATACTTTTAGCTCCTTTATCGAAAATCAGGTGTTCATAGGTTTGTGGGTTAAAGTCAGGGTCTTCTATTCAATTCCATTGGTCGACTTCTCTGTTTTTATGCCAATACCAAGCAGATGGAGAGAGAACACAAGCAAGGAACTCAGGACCACGAGAGGTGCACCCACACACTGAGACAATGAGGATGTTCTATTGGGAACTCACCAAGACCAGCTGGCCCGTGTCTGAAAAAGCCTGGGATAAAACCAGACTCGCTGAACATAGTGGACAATGAGGACTACTGAGAACTCAAGAACAATGGCAATGGGTTTTTGATCCTACTGCACGTACTGGCTTTGTGGGAGCCTAGGCAGTTTGGATGCTCACCTTACTAGACCTGGATGGAGGTGGGTGGTCCTTGGACTTCCCACAGGGCAGGGAACCCTGATTGCTCTTTGGGCTGATGAGGGAGGGGGACTTGACCCGGGGAGGGAGGGGAAATGGGAGGCGGTGGTGGGGAGGAGGCAGAAATCTTTAATAAATAATTAATAATAAAAAAATCTAAAAAATGTAATGTATAATTAAGAAATACAGGTTAATAGATACTCATCTATAATAATCAAGTTTATAGCCATGTTAGTTAGGTTTTCTAGATGCACAGAGATATATTTCAGATGGATAGTTATTCTTCAAACTGTCCAGAGACCTTTATAATATAGCAATTAAAATGTTTTAGGAACTTATATTTTTTTATGACAGTGAGACACATCTGCTCCTGGTAGCGCCAATTACTTCAAGAAGAAGATAAGTATTGAAGAGGCTCTTTATGGAGTTGGCTAGCCATTTGGGCAAGAAACTGCTATTTCCCAGACTGTTTGATGGTATGCTGTATAAACTGGACATGCAGGACCCACAGAGAAATGACTGCTGTAGTTGCCTAAAGAAGGTAAAACTTTCCAAACAAGCAGAACCGTGTGGATGAGCAATGTCTCACTGCCCTTGACAGGAGAGTATTCAGGTCTGTAAAACCCACCCATACCCCAGATTGGGATCCCTCAGAACAGAACCACACTATAGCTTACCAGGAGAGGGCTCTCTAGATGCCTGTTGCTTTCTCAGCACAGCAATTCACATCCTGTCTACGAGAACTGAAAGCATACCTCAGAGCCCTGGACGTCTCCTGAGGGCGAAATTCATTGCAGAATTCCAGAGTAAAGATCTGGCTGTAGAATTTGGGTGGATGTTCTGGATCTTACTGGGCCTCCACAAATGTTAATTTTGCTCAAGGAAAATAACTGCTCTTCGGACTGGAGATGGAGGGGGAGAGGAGTGGGGAAAGGGGGAGAGGGGCGGGAGGAGGGGGAGGGAAATGGGAGGCTGGGAGGAGGCGGAATTTTTTTTCAATAAAAAATAAAAAAAAATAACACCACTACCACAGTTTCTGAGCCAAATTTGATGTATACTGGCCAGGACAATGGACACTGGCCAGGTCCATACCCAGGATTTTCAGAGAATACCTGTGAATTATGTTAATCAGGTGTGTATAAAGGCAAAACCAACAAGACTAAGTACTTCCCACCTTTGTACAAACAGGGCAAGAATACATCCTGATGTACTTCCTACCTATGTAACCTTCACCTACATTTGAGCAAGCACATCCAGTACAGTTTGGGCAACCAACCTTGTCTATAGAAGTGAAAACATGTGGCTTGTGTTCTTACACAAATAGCCCCTGGGATTCCAGAAAGTAATCTGTCCTCAGGTAAGTGAGGGTTGCTGATTGGAGGCATTTTTGTTTTATAGGTCTGTCAAGCATAGTAATTAAAACTTAAATTTAGCCCTCATAATACGTTGCCCTGGTCCCTTGCTGCATCCCCCATTCTGTGTTCCTGACCTCACTGTGAACCAAGGACCATGCCTTCCTGTCATGCTGTACTGTCAGCTGTAGGACCAGAGGTGAAAATCAGCCCCTCCTCCCTTCACCTGTTTCCATCCCATGTTTGGTTACAGAAGTAACTAATCCAAGGCCATTCATTTATTTCATCAGCATCTGCTTTACATGCTATACTAGAAAACCCACAATAGCACGGCTTCTATTCACAGAGCCTGGCATTGCACTCTTGATTTCGTCATCACAACCCCGGCAGATGTGTTGTAAAGGGCACATATCGAACAAATGACAACATGGAAATGAAATATAGAGCTATGTCACATTGGAAAATTGAAATCTTAACATTCAAACGCTAAATATCTTACTTTAAAAGTTTTGAAAACATGAAGATGATGCTTCCCTCAGGAGAGACAATATTTTACACTATAGAATTTGTCACTGAAACGTAGGCTTTATAACCTCTGACTGGACGCATCCTGCCCTGTCCTTCTCAATGTTACCTTTTCTATAAAGAAAATTCTCTTCCAATGTCATACTGTTAGTGACTTGGATAAAGCCCACTCTCTCAGTTTTTCTGTGGTCCATTTGTTTTTTGCTTCCTCTTGTTTGTCTTCCCTTGACTTTCATTGTTACTTGAGTTCCAGGCATGCTGGTTTTCCTTTTGTTACCGTGAGAATGGAAGCCGTCGTCACCACTTACATAAGCTCTGACATTCCTTCCTGGCCTCCACAGGTTTCCCCCTTCTATCTGGTGATACTGCTTAGCATTTTATAATCTTTTCCAGAAACATAGTGTTTTCTGATCCAAAATGACTTATCTATACTTCACAAGATTAGAGTCCCTATGTTCGCATGGAAGCAGAAACTACTGCTTAGTGAAAATATCCTGGGCCTCTGGGCACGGTTGGCAGAGACAAGAGGATCCCTGAGTTCAAGGCCAGAGAGACCTTGTCAAAAAAAGAAAAGAAAAGAAAAAAAAAAAAAACAGGCCTATCGCCATGGCCGCCTACAAGCTCGTCCTTATCCGGCACGGCGAGAGCCCCTGGAACCTGGAGAACCGCTTCAGTGGCTGGTACGACGCCGACCTGAGCCCAGTGGGCCACGAGGAGGCGAAGCGCGGCCGACAGGCGTTGCGAGATGCTGGCTATGAATTCGACATCTGCTTCACCTCCGCGCAGAAGAGAGCAATCCGGACCCTCCAGACAGTCCTGGATGCCATTGACCAGATGTGGCTGCCAGTAGTCAGGACCTGGCGCCTCAATGAGCGACACTATGGGGGTCTGACTGGTCTCAATAAAGCAGAAACTGCTGCTAAGCATGGTGAGGCACAGGTAAAGATCTGGAGGCGATCTTACGATGTCCCACCACCGCCAATGGAGCCTGACCATCCCTTCTACAGCAACATCAGTAAGGATCGCAGGTACGCAGACCTTACTGAGGACCAGCTACCGTCCTGTGAGAGCCTTAAGGACACTATTGCCAGAGCACTGCCCTTCTGGAATGAAGAGATTGTCCCCCAGGTCAAAGATGGGAAGAGAGTCCTGATTGCGGCCCATGGCAACAGCCTTCGGGGGGTCGTCAAGCATCTGGAGGGTCTCTCAGAAGAGGCCATCATGGAGCTGAACCCGACAACTGGCATTCCCATTGTCTATGAATTGGACAAGAACTTGAAGCCCGTTAAACCCATGCAGTTCCTGGGAGATGAAGAGACGGTGCGGAAAGCCATGGAAGCTGTGGCCACGCAGGGCAAGGCCAAGAAGTGAAGGCGCGCAGACAGACTTCTACCCCGAGACCCTCTTCCCTGCCTGTCTCTGCCTCCTGCGGCCTTCCCAGCACCCATCACCGACTCCATGTTTAGGATCTTAAGTTTAAGTTGTAGCCGCAGATGGGGACCAGTGGCTCCCATTTTGTTTTAGTATTTTATCCCCTGCACCCACTCCCTTCATAGAATCTAGTCAGAGTAACACCTCTAGGGTGCAGGTTCTTGGTCCACATCCAGGTTCTTGGTCCACATCCAGGTTCTTGGTCCACATCCTCTTCCCTGGAGAATTGAGAGGTAGTAATTACAGTTTTCTTAGTCCTTTGTTTACAAGGGTCTGCTTTAGGAGGTCAGGGAGGAACCATGCTGTGGCCTGACCAGGGTGAAGCCTGTCCTGCACTCTTCTGCAGTTAGGTAGGGGCTGTAGTCATTCCAGTGGAAGGTGAAAGTAGCCTGCATTTAAAAGATGAACTACCTTCCTCTCTGAACCTAAAGGAGCTGCTGGCCCCTGAAGGTTGGGATCAATCCTGTCAAGTCTATGTGTTACATTTACTTTTACAAAAACAAAAGTACATATATATTTATCGGCACACAAAAACCTTTCTGAGGTTTCTAGTGGTGACTGAAATGGTCGATGTGGTCACCAGAAAATAAGCCATTCCTCATATCAAGTGGAATAAACTCCTTGTCCTCAAGGGACAGGAGTGTCTCTATGTGTTAGGATCCCTCAGCCTTGTCTTGTAGAGGTGAAGTGCCCCTTGATCATGTCCAGGGTTTTGTCTTTCGCTGTCTGAATCATGTTCCAGCTGCTTGACCCTTCCATGTGGGTCCAGAACTTGTTTTGGGCATACTAAATCTTCTTTTCCAGATCAGTATAATAAAGGAGTGATGTGCAATTAAAAAAAAAAAAGAAAAGAAACAAACAAAAACAAAACAGAAAATGTCCTGGACTGCTAGACTAGTGCACACACTAAGTGGTTCATAAACATGTCCAGAATCAGCCAGGAATGGTGGTACATGCCTTCAATTCCAGCACTTGGTATGCAGACACAGGTGGATCTTTGCATTCAATGCCAGCCTGCTCTACAAAGTGAGTTCCAGGACAGCCAGGGCTACACAGAGAAACCCTGTCTGAAAAACAAACAAGCAAACAAAAGCCAACAAAACAAACAAACAAAAATGTCCAGAATCACCCTGGAGATACAGGTGAGTTTTTCAAGCCTCAAGGCGCCCAGCCAATGGTGCTTTCCTAAGTGTATCTGGTGACCCCTGCTGGCCTAGTTAACACAGGAGCTAAATTGATCAATTGCGTCCAACTTATTCTCATGTCTTTGCACCAAGTGGCACAGCTGTGAAACTGGGTCTCAGCATCCTTCAAACGTTCTTCCTCCTCTGTCCCTGTTGGAGCAGTTCCTCTCCTTCAAGTGCCTGCTCAACACTTTCTATTTCTTATATAAACAGAGAGGTTTGTGAAGGAGAAGACTTCGCTTAATAAAAGTCTCTCTCTCTCTCTCTCTCTCTCTCTCTCTCTCTCTCTCTCTCTCTCTCTCTCTCTCTCCCTCTCTCTCTCTCTCCTCCACATTGAGAATTAACAGTAGCCCACACATGCCTCGGAGGCACCATTAGGAGATGTCACTGAATGTATCATAACTTGTCATGAGAAAGTAAAAGGAAAACCAGGAATTTTAAAACAAAATCAAAATAGGGCTGGAGATATGGCTCAGCAGTTAAGAGTGCTGACTGCTCCTCTGCTTCCTAGTAATCACACTGGGAGGCTCGCCAAGATCTGTCACTCCAGTTCTACAGGATCTGAAGCCCTCTTCTGGACTGTGTGGGCACTCTTATACACATGCATACACACATCCAACCACAAATAAGAACAAACAAATCCATTAAAAGTTCAAAATAACAAGAGTGGACATGTATGAAACAGCCATGAGGTGCTGTGGTTGCACTTTTGAAAGCTATTTTATTTATTTTGTGATAGTGTATATACATGTACAATTTGGTGAGCATGACGTCCTGTATATAAGACATTACCACTACCACTTAGAGACAATCACTCTCGAGGTTTAGCACAGAGCCCCCTAGCCTGTTGATTGGGCTTCCCTTCGTACATACATATGCATGCTTACAGGCTTGAGTCAGCCTTATGGTTCACTCTAATTTATATCCTCCTGATTATTTACATGATGTGCCTTTAAAAGCATGTTCATTCATCTAAGGTCATCACCTCAACTGTTTTATGGGATTAAGTATCCATAGCATGATATTAAAAATAACTTTTAAAAAAAGAAAGCTTTCTCTCGCTCCTTTACCCTCCAGTGCGGACCACTGTCCTTAGGGGGAGGTTTGACTAGATCATTACAGACATCCTGTAACCAGGATGGAGCATAGTTAAGACCCTTCTCCATCTATTCTCTAGCTTCTCCTGTGACTTTAGTCCTATGTTGAACACTTTGACATACATGGGATTGTTCTGTATCAGGTGGATAGAAACTAAACTTAGTAAGCATCGGCATATGGTCGCATAACTTGAGAAGGGGCTTTTTGGACTTGCCCCCACCAGAGACTGATTCACATCTGAGTGGCTGCTGAGATCACAACAAACATAAGCTCTGACTCCTCCCTGGCACCCCTTTCTCACTTCTTGTCAACATGACCTTCTGTTCAGTTTTACTGGAATTTGTATTTGCAGAACCCTCAGTGGTTAACCTCGTGTGTCAATACACACAAGCCATTTCTTCAAAGACACAGACATGTTGAGCATGTGGCAATATGCTACTGTAGTACCTGATTTTCTTTAAAATTATTTGTGTGTGTGTGTGTGTGTGTGTGTGTGTGTGTGTGTGTGTAGCAGAAAGTAGGAGTGCATATCACAGTATACATGTGCAGGTCAGAGGACAAATTTGTGCATGTGGCTCTCTCCTCCCACCTTTTGAGAAAGTCCCTGGATGGAACTCAAGTGCCCTGGCTTGCTGCAGGATCCTTTACCCACTGCACCATCTCACCAGCCCTTTACTTGATTTGTAAAGTTACCATATAAGCTTTATTGTTGGACTTCAAATAAATAAGCAATAAACAATGAAATTACAAGTATAATAATAGGTAAGGATAAGAATTTTTTAGATGTCAGTGAGTCCTGGAAAACATATTTTTAGACGGAGACTGCTCGTTTGTTCCTGGTTTCCCAGACCCAAAATAATCGCGCAGAAACTATATTAATTAAAACACTATTTGGCCAATAGCTTAGGTATATTTCTAGCTGACTCTTACATCTTAAATGAACCCATTTCTATTAATCTGTGCGTCACCATGAGGTTGTGACCTACTAGTAAGGTTCTGGCTGGCAGCTGGCACCTTTCTCCTTCAGCAGTTACATGGTGTCTCCTTGACTTTCTCTTCTCTCTTTCTATATCCCTTCCAGCCTGGTTATATTCTACCCTGCCATAGGCCAAAGGAGCTTTATTCATTAACCAATAAAAGCAACACATATATAGAAGGATATTCCACATCATCTCCCCTTTCTTTTACATTTAAAAAGGAAGGTTTTTAACTTTAACATAATAAAATTACATACACAAAACAGTTATCAAGCAAGAACTATAGTTGCAATATTTAGTATATTTATATTTGGTAAATTAAAGAAAATACTCTATCATTTATCCTGTCTTTGTGAGTCTAAAGTTTTACATCAAATGTATCTTTTATCATAACTAAGGAAAACTTTAACTATCTGTCTTCAACTCTTCAAAGATCCCAGAAGATTATAATATTACCTAAGTAAACAGGAAATACATAGTAAGCAACTTCCAAAACTCTAGAACTGACAGAGACATCACCCAAAGTTCTTCTGTAATATTGTGGTCACCCATCTTCAGCCTACAGGCCCATAGTATCCAGCAGACTTTTCCATGAAGCAGGAAATTTCAAAGACAGTTTTGCCTATATTGGCAGTTTGTCAGTTACTTTCTTCTGTGTTCTGCAGGACCATCTCACCTTCTTTAGGCAACTTCAGCAGTCATTTTTCTGTGGGTCCTGCATGTCCAGGTCATACAGCATACCATCAAGCAGTCCAGGCAAGAGCAGTTTCCTGCCCAAATGGCTAGCCTTGTCACTTTGAAGGCAAATTCCATAACGAGTTTCTTCAATGCCCATCAACCTCTCTGAAGTAATTGGTGCTTCCAGGAGCAGATGTGTGTCATTGTCATGGAAAGACTTAAGTTCTTAAAACATTTTAAATGCTATATTTTGCAGGTCTTTGAAAGAGTTGAATAATGCCTATCCATCTGAAATATATCTCTGTACATCTAGAAAACCTAGCTAACATGACTACAAGCTTGACTGTTATAGATGAGT
The DNA here is from genome assembly GCF_014885135.2 of Alexandromys fortis. NCBI lineage: Eukaryota > Metazoa > Chordata > Mammalia > Rodentia > Cricetidae > Alexandromys > Alexandromys fortis. Next base: position 1,632,567 of record NW_026067905.1, read on the forward strand.
ATCTATTAACCTGCATTTAAAATTAAACATTACTTTTTAAATGAGCTGCACAAACACAATACCTTAATCAAGAGCAGATATATACATATAACAAAACTGACTTTAATTTTGTACCAATAAACCAAGATCCATACCAGTTCAAAGTATTCATTTCTATAGCATATCCACCTTTAAATGTAAACAAACATTTAAAAACAATATTTGGGGATTTGTTCATAGTTCTCTCCAAACTGCTTCCCTCTTTTTGTTGGGTGAAGTATTTTGGGGCCTCATGGAGACCTACAGGGGGTTTTGTTCCATCAAACCACATTAGTCTGGAAGGAATCCACAGGTTCTCATCCTCTGTGGAAACAAAAACAGAACCACTTTTCCAAAACAATATATCCTTAGACCCAAATTTTAATATCAAGATACCTTTAAAGTATATATGTTAGTTTTTAGCTTAGCAGCCTGTATAATGAACTATCTCTCTATACTTAGCTCATTCACAGTTAAAAAATTCAAAGGAAACACAATAATATACATAACCCAGACTTTTTGTGTATATACCATCTTTATGTGCCTTATTTTTCTTTACTCCTTTGATCTATGACTGTCTCTTTTTAAAGACTTTACTTTAAAAAATTGTTTCTTTTTATAACTATTTCTTCTCTTTCCCAAGCCTACATACATTTATCCAACACTATGACCCATTTAGTGGTCTTCTTCATCTGAATCTGTCTTTATTGCAAATTTGTAATTATTTTTTGACCAGGAGCACTATTTTTTTAATGCCAAGTGGGCATGGCTAGGACCCACTCCATGGTCCTGCCTGTTTGGTCTGTCCAACATGCAGGAGGCATGTGCACCATGTCTGTGAGCCATGCTCACCACCCCAGCTACTGGAGCACAGCAGGTCTATGTCACCATTAGCAATTTATAACATGCTGCTCACAGACCCCATTTAAGTGCAGGACTTCCTGAAAGAGCCAGAGTTTGTTCTGCCATCATAGACCAGGAAGCTAGATTTTAAAGAAGCAGTGCAATTTTTTGCTACTAACACTGGAAGACTTCTCATAAAGGATCCTGCATCTGCTTGCCACCAGCAAGCACATAGTATCTGAAAAAATGTGGCTATAAAGAAGCTGTACTTGGCTCCCATTTTTGTGAGTTTAGAAGCCCTCTTTTTTTTTTTTTCTTAAGCTTTCTTAGGTCTTATGTGGAACCATGCCTCAGGCAGTGGGTACCATTTTATAGACAGAGACTACTTGTTCATTCCTGGCCACCCAGACCCAAAATAATCACACAGAAACTATATTAATTAAAATGCTGTTTGGCCAATAGCTTAGGTATATTCCTAGTTAACTTTTTTTTTTTTTTTTTTTTTTTGGTTTTTCGAGACAGGGTTTCTCTGTGGCTTTGGAGCCTGTCCTGGAACTAGCTCTGTAGATCAGGCTGGTCTCAAACTCACAGAAATCCTCCTGCCTCTGCCTCCCGAGTGCTGGGATTAAAGGCGTGTGCCACCATCGCCCAGCCCTAGTTAACTCTTAACATTTTAAACCAATCCATTTCTATTAATCTTTGTATCACCATGAGGTTGTGGCCTACTGGTAAGTTTCTGGCTGGTGGCTGGCATCTTTCTCCTTTGGCAGCTACATGGTGTCTCCTTGACTCCATCTACTCTCTTTCTAGATCCCTTCCAGCCTGGCTATATTCTGCCCTGCCATATTTGTTAACCAACAAAAGCAGCACATATACAGAAGGACATCCCACATCAGACATATATACATCTATAGATGTAATTATGCTTTACAATGTAATAGGACCTTACCCACCTTGAGTCATCAAAACAGGCTTAAATAAATTAGACCAAATCTAAATGATGTTGTTAAAAACATGAAAATAGTTTCTATTCTGTATTAATAATTAAGTTGTTTTGTGAGAATTTCAAAAATTCTATTTTTAAATTTTCTATTACATTTCTTTGAGGGTAGTGTGGGCATATGTGTATGCATGTATGTGTATGTGTGCATGTGTGTATGTGTGTTTGTATGTGCATGTGTGTATGTGTGTGTGAATGTATGCATGTGTGCATGTTTGTATGTATATGCATGTGCAAAAAAAAATAAATATGAAGGTCAGGTGACAACATTTCTACCATGTGGGTCCTAGGATCAAACTCAGGCCATCAGACTTGACAACGAGCTCTTTTATCTCCTGAATGATCTTACTGCCCTGACAATTCTTAAAATTCAAACATAGAAAATATTTGGGGGAAAACATCAATAGGAAATCTTCAGAAAGAAGAAGAAAAGCATAGTAATACAGACATGCTGACAGCAAACTAAAAAAAAACTATAAAGTACATGGCTCAAAATTGAGCATACTTGTGACTGTCTGTGGATGTGGTTGGTGGGGGTGTCTGTATGTATATTTGTATGCATGAATAAGCAAACTGTCCCACACATAGCTGCACACTGACAAACACAGGGAGAAGCAATATATGGCATTTACTGGTGATGCAATCCTGGTAAAAGTTCAGAGCCTAACTTCTTTCGCAACTTTCTCTCATATTTGAATACTTTCATGTCCACCAAATTATCAAATACTATCAATCCCACGGTACCTGACGTGTAAAATCTACAAATGTGACTAAAATTCATTTCTATTCTGCCATTAAAATGGGGGCTGACAATCATCAAACAGCCCAAATTGCACTCATTCTGTGTTATGCACAGAGGCACGGTGGTTTATGCTTTCGTATAAGGAAAAACGACAGTAACTAAGGCATCTCAATAGTCGGGCTCTCAGCACAGTGCAGTTTGCACAAGGAGAGTAAAACAGGGAGGAGTACAACTCGGAGAGCCGAAGGGGAGACTGTAGCAAGGCGCCCACTGCCCCACAGTCTGTAGGTGCTGGGAGGGAAAGTCTGCTCCTGTGTCTGCAGATGATGAAATACGTATCTAGGGAGCACTTACTCCAGTAGGAGTTTGGTCTAAAGGACAGGGGCTAAAGGGCTGGACTCTTGTCACTCTCCGTCTGTCCTCTGGCTGCCTGCCCCGCTGTGAACAAGCAGGTTTCACTTGCGATTTTTTTTGGGGGGGGCGGGGGGGAAGGGGAAGTGTCTGAGTGGATTTTAACTGTGGGTATTGCCTTCTCCAGACGTGCCCCGAAAAGCAGCAGCACAGGAGCTGGGCACGCTTCATCCGGCTGCGAGTTCATGTGACCTCACCTTGCCAGTTTGGCCTGCAGAGCAGAACCCAAGGCTCTCACCTCTTAGCCTGTGCTCCGTGCTCAACTCCTGCGACTGCAGTTAGCTGAAACAGGTTCCCAAAGGCACCACAGGCTGGGAGAAGAATGCTCAGAGGCCGGTCCTTGTCTGTGACTTCCCTGAGTGGGCTCCCTGTGTGGGAAGCCGAAAGACTCCCCGTCGAAGACTTACTGCTCTTTGAAGTCTCTTGGGAGGTGACCAACAAAGGTTTGTAATGCCCCTAACACTGGCCTGTGCTGGGTGTGGAGGAACACAGATTAGAAGACATGGGTGACCCCAGTGACAATGAACTACACTGGGGCAGAGTTGGTTCGTAAGACGCCTGCAGAGCTCCTAACTTTGTCTCAACAGGAAATGAAAACATAAACTTACCCACGGGGTGAAGGGGGAGAGAATTGGACAGGGTAGTGGTGGCTAAATATATGCGTTTATGTCAACATTTTAAATTAATGTCATGACAAAATAGGAATTTAAAAGTTATTTTTTGTTTGTTTGAGCATTTTCCTCTGGCATAAGAAGCAAATTAGGCAATTCTTTTATTTGATGAAAAGCTGTATGTGGTCAGGATCAATAGATAACTTAGCTCTTTATACTATTAGTGCTTCTATAAAAAATTCAATAAGTGTTCTAAAAATTCAGGATGAGATTGTATTAGGTTTTAACTTAAATTGTGTTCTATTAAGAAGGATAAAATTAACCTTTCTCCAGCTCTATTCATATAGAGAGAATACCAAATAGGGAAGAAAATAAAATTGGTTAAAAAAAAAGCAAAGCAAAATTGTTTTAAAATGAAGTAAATCAACCTAAATGATTTTCATAATACAGATATTTGTAAGACTATGTAGAAACCAGATCCTATAGATTGATATCTTCTACTTTAAGGGTGCACAGACAGGGGGTCGCTGTTCAGTCATGGCTGGCCTGGAATTCACAGAATTTCAAGTGCTGGGACTAAAAGTGTATGCCATCACACCTGGCATGAAACTCTAGATTAACAGGCTGAATTCTCCAACATCATACAAAACCAGGCAGAGAGACGAACGGCAACAATAGGCCTTTGAAATTTGAAGATGGGACCCGAGAATGGGGATTCTATTTCTTCCTTGGACCACTTGAGGGTCAGCGTAGTGTCAGAGGTAGAATTATATTTGCAGAGCAGCTGAGATAATTCACTCAGTAAAATGCTAATCTTGCAAGCATGAGACCCTGAGTTGCACCCTCAGAACTCATCTGAAAAAGTTGGGTAGGTGGCACATGCCTGATGTCTCAGGGCTGGGGAAGTGGGGACGGGTGGACCCCAGAGGCTACTGGCCAGTCAGCCTAGCAAAACTGCTAAACTCCAGGCAGCTGAGAGACCCTGTTTCAAAAAGCGAAGCTCCGAGAAAGAGGCCTCTGTTGACCTCTGGCCTCCCTGTGTGTGTGCTTCTGCCCTCACACAAGCACCCCTGGGAACATGGGCCCACAAGTGTGCCACGTGCACCACGTGCACCTACACACACGCGCACGTGCGCACTCACAGCTGTATTTGAACTCTGTCCTGGTTTCCACCTCATGCTGACCGTCCAAAGTTCTCTCATATGTATTTAGAAAATGCGCAAAAGAAGGGTTAATAACAGTAGGTTCTTCTGTTTAGAAGCGCCCAGATGAAGCTCGGAGAACAGCTCTTCTTCCTCTGTATTAGCAAGGAGGAGCAGAGAGGACCCCATCTTAGCACCGAGAAGGGGAATGTTACATGCACAGCTCTTTCAAATGCCCCTTTCCAGCCACCAGTTCTTTCTCTCCAATTTCTGAGTAAGGCCAGGGCTCCTGGGAACTGGGCCGCTTCTACTACACACGAATCCAGGTGTCCCGTGAAAGAAAGGTTTTTCTCTGCAGAGTAGGCAGGAATTCAGTGAGGGAGCTTTGGGGGGGGGGGGGGAGCTGGGGAGAATTAGTGCTGGGAATCAGTCCTGAAGAGCCACGCACAGGCCCTTGACACCAGCAGGGTTCTTCTCTCCATTGAACAAACATGAATGGGGCCTTAGAGATCATTCATGAAATTGCAGTCCCGTGGGTCTATGTGACATTTGTGTAGATATCTGTCTCTAGGGAGGTCCCTGGCATATAGGACATGTTCAACTGACTTTTTTTATTTTTTTGGAAACATTTTATTTATTTTTGTTTCTATGGACTGTATGAATGCTTTGCCTGCATGTGCAGAAAGGGCCAGAAGAGGGCGTCTCTCCTCTTGGAACCGCAGTTGCCAAGGGTATGAGCAGCCATATGAAAGCTGAAATTGTACCCAGGTAGAGCAGCGAACGCTCTTAGCTGCTGAGCCATCTCTAGCCCCTGTTAGTTGGCTTTAAATTGCCATCTACTCATGTTGACATCTTCAACATATATTTAATATTTTCAATCTAATTTTTAAAGTTCTATTTAGATAGATAGTAATTCTAGCCCTCCCTGACAATTCATTGCTACCGTAGCTCCTTTGAAAAACCTAGCTCGAGGCTGTAGTCCTGTGCAGTTTGTGGTTACGATGTGAGGCATCTTTGAGATCATGACGCCCCCCCCCCCACTTCATAGCTGAAAGGACACATAGGGGCACCCAGTGACCTCACAAATGGCAGAGATGGGAAAAAAACACTGTTGTCTCTTTCAAATCCATATAAAAATTAATTATTAAAATGTCCACTGTCTAAGGAAATATTCCGTAGATGAAAAACTTTGGCTGTCAAATATTAAAGATTTTTGAAGCTTTGGAGTTAAAAAAAAAAACCCTTAGGATATCTAAATATCAGGTACTCCGTGAGTAAAATGATTACAGCATACTCTGGCTATCCTACAGCGATCTGTGGAGGATGAGAAATATTCATAGCCAAGAAAACAAGACTTTAAAAAAGTGTTTCCTTTTTATTGAATTTATATGTATGAGTGCTTGTCTGCATGTAGGTTACCATGTGCACAAAGTGTCCATAAAGGCCAGAAGAGGGCATCTGACCCCCTGTAAATGGAGTTATGGATGGTTGTGGGTGCTGGGAAATGAAATCAAGTCCTCTGCAAGAGCAACAATTGGTCTTATCCCCTGAGACATCTCTCCAGCTCACAAAAGACATCTGAGGGGAGGGGGGATAATTCTTCAGTGCCATCATTTTCCAATGAATGACATGAATGTGGAAAACACAGGAGAAGGAATCACAGTTATTATAGGTTATGCTCAGGCCCCAAAACAACCAGTCCTACTTGTCCACACTAGCCTCAAATTGTTGTTTTTTATCCATTGATCTGCATATTTAACTACCCAGCTATTTAATAAAAAGCATCAAGTGTCTACTAGGTGTCGATCACTGGGAGAGTAGACAGTCTTGAACAATGTAGAATTTGCTCAGTGCTCTGACATGCACAGGTTTGCGGGAAGATGGTCATGATTGCATTTCCTAACCCACTGTGATGGGTGTGAGAGCAGAAGAACAAGGTTGTGGACTTGTACTGTGTGTTGGTGGTTAGGGTGAAATTCCCAGCCTACTCTAGAGTTAAGGGAAAGTTGTCTACTGGAGAGACGTCTGTGCTGAGACCTATGGACTGAATCACTTTGGGCAAAGACAGTGAAGCAGGCAATAATTCAGACAGTGTTGTGTGTGAGAACTATACTCCCAAGACTCACTGTGTGTAAACCAAGATACACAGTATGCTCTGTTTACAGACCTGAGAGAGAAAATAGGAGTCTGTGGAGAGATGAGAGGCTAGTCAGGGTTAGATTGTGAAACTCCCAATAAATTATTAGCTTAAGATAAACATAAGATCCACAGATGATGGAAAACGTGTAATGTTTTGTTATCCTGAGTCCGGTCTGTTTTACGCATGATAATCTCCAGTTGTACCAAATCTCCTGCATCGTTTTGTCTTTCACTTCTAATGTACATTTTTCATTAATTAAATTTGTTCTTTAACAATTCTGTTCACATATTTTCCTTTTACTCTTGCTCTCACTCTCTTTTCTCTCTCTCCCACCGTCATCTTCCCCCTTCCTTATAGAACATTTGTGCCTTTTTTTTTGTTTTCTGACCACTGATTTTAACCAAGATTGTCTGTGTTTGGAAATGTATTAGCTTCTTTGTAAACAGCTGTAAGGGTTGATTTTTGAGACAGGCTCTCATTGGCTTGATAAGGCCAGACTGTCTGGCTAGAGAGCACCAGGCGTCTGCCCATCCATCTCTCCTGTGAGGATCATAAGTCTGCGTAAGACCCTGCATATTCATGTGGGTCTGTGCAACACCCTGCATATTCATGGGTCTGTGCAACACCTGGCCTATTTGTGTGGGTCTGTGCAATACCCTCCATATTAGTGTGGGTCTGTGCAATACCCTGCATATTCGTGTGGGTCTGTGCAACACCCTGCACAGGACCTCATGCTTGCATGGCAAACTCTTTATTGTCTGGGTCTAATCTAAGACTTTTTCTGAGAAGAGGACCTGGTATTTTTTTTTTTAAATCAGATTTCCAGATGACCCAGGGATTGATGTAGGAGCAACTGTTTATTAGAGAAATGTTCATTTAGGTCTGCTGCTCACCATATGGAGGTGATGAGTCACTATTGAACTGGGTTTCTTACATACTCTTGGTATTAATTCCTTATCAGACTAATATTCAGCCAACTGTGTCTTGCGCAAGTCTCTGCTGCTCTGTCAACTGTTTCTTTTGCTGGTTGCTGTGAGTTTTGATGGTATTAAGTGTTAAAATTTTATTTTATTGTGAATAGGAATGCTTTCTTGATTTCTTTACAGTCAAGTTACTTTTAGCCTATGGAAATGTTACTGCTTTTACATGAGGACTTTTAATCTTATAACTTTACTGATTTGTTAGTTCTAGTAGATTTTCTAGATAGAATATCATGCAACCCCAAATAGCAACAATCTGACTTTCTTTTCTCCAGCTTGAAAACTGGTCATTTCTTTCTCATGTCTTACTACTCTGGCATTGGCTTCTGTCACAGTATTGAAGAGAAGTGATGATTCTATGAGCACTTTCTTATGCAGAGATTACAGAAGAACTTTCAGAGTCTTTCCACTGAATGCAATATGACTTGTGGGCACGCTTCCCTGACTTCAACATTACATAATATACACGCACTAAAATGTCACACACACTATAAAAATGTGGTTATTTAGAAAATAGAAAAAAAAGCTGTGGCTCTTTTTGTTATTCCAAAAGTATATAGAAAACATGCATACATGCATATGCATACACATATACATGAACATATGCACACATGCACACACAAATATATACACTCATACACATAGATCTATACATTCACACATATGTGTACACATGCACATGTATATACGTACAACTACATTCATGTTGTAATAAGAGCGGCGGGGCTGCGTCCCCAGCACCCCGGCCACCTGCTAGCTTATGCCCCGAAATAATTACATGGAAACTGTATTCTTTTAAACACTGCTTGGCCCATTATCTCTAGCCTCATCTTGGCTAACTCTCGTACCTGGACTAGCCCATTTCTAATAATGTGTGTAGCACCCCAAGGTGGGCTTACCGGGAAGATTCTAGCCTATGTCCATCCTGGGTTGGAGCTTCATCGCGTGTGCCTCAGAGAGCAGAGCTATCGAGTCTGCCCGGGAGAGGGGAGCATGGCCTCTGAGCTCACTTCCTCTTCCTCCCAGCATTCTGTTCTGTTTACTCCTCCCACCTATGTTTTAACCTATGAGGCCAAGAAGTTTCTTTATTACTTAACCAATGACCTTCCTCCATCACATTCACACATGCAGACTTATATGCATGCACCCATGCATTCCTCTATGTATATACACAAGTTTAACCAGGGATAGCAAGAGGGCTCAGCAGATAAATGTGCCTGCAACTAAACTTAGGACCCACAAGGTGAAAGAAGAGGACCAACAAATGCAAGTTTGTTGTAAAAGGAGCAGTGGGCTGCGTTCTCAGTGCCCAGCCTTCAGCCACCTGACTAGCTTATACCCCGAAATAACAACACAGAAATTGTATTCATTTAAACACTGCCTGGCCCATTAGTTCTAGCCTCTTATTGGCTAGCTCTTACATATTGATTCAACCCATTTCTAATAATCTGTATCGCCACTTGATTGTGGCTTACCAGCATGAGTCTAACCATCATCTGTCTCAGAGAGAAGAGCCATGGTGTCTGTCTGACTCTGATTTCTTTCTCCCAGCATTCTGTTCGGTCTATTCCACCTATCTAAATTCTGCCCTATCAAAAAGCCAAGGCAGTTTCTTTATTTGACTAATGAAAGCAACACATAGAAAGAAGACCCTCCTACACCACAAGTTGTCCTCTGGTTTTCATAAATGTGCTATGACACACATGCACCTCTCATACATAAAAATAATAATGTAATTTAAAAATTTTATGAAAGCTAAGCCCCAACTATCTCATCGGGCTCTTGTTTTCCATGTGGGTTTTTGAGACCACAACAGGAAAACCTTCCATCATCACACCTGTGAAACCCAATGCCTTTTATCTTTTCACAAAACTGCTCATTCTTCCCCTTTATCTATCACCTTTTGGGGACTTTCAAAGGCCCATCCATTCACTGCTCCATGTCTTGAGGTATGATCTTACTCTGCTGTCTGGAGGTTGTGGAGTCAGACTGAGCTGGAATCCCAACCCCTGTGTGATGACGGGTCCATCACAAAGTCTCTCCGGGCTTTGCTTTACTCACTTGTGAAATAAACACAGGATCGTCCCTATAGTGTTCTGTAAGACCTGTGGGAAACTGCTCAAGTGGCTGAGAATAGGCCCAACATTGAACTCTTCAAAACACCTTAAATCCTGCCCTTTAAAAAAGTTAAGTCAAATGCGGACTTTAAATAGTACAGTAATAGATAGTAATTCATCTCTTGCATCACCAACTAGAATAATAATAGAAAGGTTTCTCCTTTACAGTTGGGGGCATCTATACTGTGATTCAGACCAAGGCCAAAACAACAGCAGATGAATGGGGAGAAAACTACTTTCTGATAGGTCCATATTTTGAACATAATATGAAAACTCAAGTAGAGCAGTGTGAACCCACCAACGATGCTGTCAAAAGAGCCATGGATGCAATGAATAAACACGGCTGCCAGGTAAAAGATTCTGATTGTCCCTTGCCTCTATATCTCTCAATGAACTGTTATCAGAAACCAGAATATACACACCTTCCAACAACTCACCAGAGATGGCCATCTGCCCAGTTAAGGAAGAAGAGCAGATTTGCAAGAAAGACACCGACTGTTCTTACAAAGAGGGAATTTGAGGCACCTTGTAAAGTCTAAGATTCTCTAACAGGGCAATGAGTGGGAGCTCCAGGAAGATTCAGAGTTGAGACAGTCTTAAGAAAGTTGTACATAAAGTGTGGCTAGGTCATAGGAGTTGATGACATTCAACACCAGTTTACTAAGTGCACACTTTTGGTCAAATGGCTTCTGAATTTTTTCCTTTTCTTTTGCTGTGACAGGGCTGGCAATGTAGTTCAATGGTAGATTATTGGCTAGTATGCATGAGGCCAGGGGCCCTTGTTAGAACCTCACAGCTGCAGAAAGTGAAACAACATATTTCATTGCTGAGATAAAATGCCCTATCAGAGAGAAGCTAGGGGAGAAAAGTCTATTATGCCAGTTCCAGGGGACCCAACAGCCTTTCCTGGCCTTCTTAGAAGCCAGGAACACATGACACACAGACATACATTCAGGCAAAATGCCCAGACTAGTCATGCCACATGCCTGGCCTCCCAGCACTTCATGGTCTAAAATAGAAGGCTCCCAAACTGGAAGCCAGACTATATTACATAGCAAGATACTTCTCACATATGATATTAAATCCAGTATCTATGAACTCAGTCACAAGAAGATAATAAGGGACAGAAAAGCAAAAATTATATGATCCAGACACCTGACTTTCAAATGACCTCACTTAATGAAGAGCAGAACTTGTAGATGACAGAGATAAATGTGTGCTCCCTCCAACTTCAAGCTCAAATGCCAGATATTATCACCACTCTTTTCTGTGTAGCTTGATGAGTCAATCACACTTTTTGCCATGGTGACAAGTACCTGAGAAACAATTCACAGGAGAAAATTATCATTTGGGTTAACAATTTTAGTCTGTGTTTAATTAGTATCATTGCTTTGGGGATGTGTTGAGATGTAATATCATAGTGGTGGGAATATGGTTAGAGGTGAATATGGGTTAGAGGTTGTTCATCTCATAGTAGACCCAAGCAAAGAGCACCAAGGAAAGGCTAGGAATTGATAAAATACCCCCATATTCTTATAGGTATTTAGTTGTGAATTCATGAACAAACTCATCCATTGAGTCAGTTAGTTCCTTTGTGATCCAAAAGCTTAAAGTTTTCTAAGCTCTAAAACAAGAAACATACACAAATTTTATTACTTTTATGTGACCTAGCATTAAAAGTCTTAGCTAGAGCAATAAGAGAAAGAAATAAAGGACATCTAAATTAAAAAGAATAAAGCCAAATTATCACAATATTTCAGATGGCATGGATCTTATATACAGAAAACTCTAAAGAATACAAACTTCCAAAGGCATTTAACATATGAACTTGTTATGGAATATTATTTTAACTAGGCAGATATGTTATATTTGTTTATGCTGCAGAATATTACTTGAACTATGTAAAGGTGTGTTACTTTTGTTTATGCTGCATTTGCCTAACAATGTATGGATGTGTGTTTAATTATGTAAAGATGTGTTACATCTGTTTCACCTTGCCTGCCTAAGGCACCTGAGCTAGACAGGAGAAAATGTAGGCAAGGCTATCAGGCAGAGTGAATAGGAGGAGAAAGCTAGGCTCAAATAGAAAAAAAAAAGGAGAAGGATGAAGAATGAGAGAAGTAGGAGAGAATGAGGGACATAACCAGGCAAGAAGCCAGCAGATGTCAGCCAGCCAGACATAGCTAAGCCGTGAAACTAAGATATAGAGAAGAAAGAAAGGTTATAAACCCCATGGAAAAGTAGATAAAGACAAACAGGTTAATTTAAGTTAAACAAGCTTGTCAGAAGTGTGCCTACACTAGGCTGAGCATTCAAAACTAACGATAAGTCTGTGTGTCATGATTTGGGAGCTAGGTGGTGGCCAGAAAGAAAGAGTTTGATACATAAGCTTTTGTCTTTGGAGAACAATTTCACATTAACCCTTGGTCTGCCACTGTTCTGTCTCTTAGTTTCTTGGTTATGATAAAACACTCTGACAAGAGTGAGGTAGAAAGGGCACATTCGACCTGCAGTTATAGAGGGATCTAGTCCATCGTGGCAGGGAAGACAGGGCAGCAGACAGGACAGCCAGGGCAGTGGGCAGCGCAGGCTACAAAAATCCAAGGTTTACCTCTTTAGTGAGCCTCTACCTACAAAAAGCTCCACAACTTGTCCAAACAGAACAACCAGCTGGGGACAAGTGTTCCAACAAATGGGCCAATAGAGGACATTTCACATTCAAATCCTAACCTTCTGCAAATAATGTTTACATCTTCCAAGCCCAAGTGCACATTCTTCTCTTATGTTGTACTTTAAAAAACACTGGCTATGTTTTCTTTCTGTATCAGGTGTACTTTGGAAGATGGCTGATAGAAGGGAGTCCCTACGTTGTGCTTTTTGACATAAGCTCTTCAGCATGGAACCTGGACAGGTGGAAGGGTGACTTCTGGGAAGCATGTAGTGTTGGCATCCCTCATCATGACCGAGAAGCCAACGACATGCTTATATTTGGGTCTTTAACTGCCTGGTTCTTAAAAGAGGTACAGTTTGCTGTATAATGACAGAACAGAGGGCAGCCTCCTGCACTGAGGATCCAGCAATGACCTAAAAATTTGGAGATAGTCTTCTACTGATTGTTATAATGCATTTTAAAAATGATTTCAAGGAAATATTTGCCATTCCTTAACGACCAACCTTTGCAACAGAATAGTAATACTTATTACTACTTATCTCATGAATATTTAAATGAAGTCATGCATATAAAACACCCAGCTATATTGCCTGCTCTTATAGAAGATATGCAAAATATATGCATAAAAGAGATATTTCATGAAAAATACATATAAATTCTATGTTGAAATAAGAAGCGGCGGGGCTGCGTCCCTAACACCCCAGCCGCTTGGTTAGCTCATGCCCGAAATAACAACACACAAACTATATTCATTTAAGAACTGCTTGGCCCATGAACTCTAGCCCTTACAGGCTAATTCTCGCACCTGGACTAGCCCATTTCTAATAATGTGTGTAAGCACCCCAAGGTGCGCTTACCGGGAAGATTCTAGCCTATGTCCATCCTGGGAGAGTTGAGCATGGCGTCTCTGCTCCAGCAGAGCTGTCGGGTCTCTCCGGGAGCAGAGCAGAGTCTGACCTCACTTCCTCTTCCGCCCAGCATCCTATTCTGTTTTCTCCTCCTACCTATGCTTTAACCTATCAGGGCCAAGCAGTTTCTTTATTGCTCAGCCAATGAAATCAACAGATTGATATGACACTCCCACATCAATTCTAGGCAGCAGAAAAGATTTGAAAACAGTCTGTTTTGTCTATGTATGAGCACAGCTGGACATAGAGTGACTGCTTGATATTTCCTTTATTCACTAAAGCCTGAAGTAGCCTCAGCAGCTACCGAGCAGTTCCTAGCAGCAGGTTAGTCTAGAGAGGTACAGAGGGAGACTACCAGAAGCCAGTTTTTAAATGGGTCCAGCCTCTAGTCTTTTACCTTCTCAAAGCACGGTACTTGGATTTCCATGCATGCTTCTCATCACCTCCAGATGGTTACACCTAACAAAAGTCAGATCTTAAGGAAGGAGACCCCTAGTAAAGAGGGAGCTAAGATAGTATTGTGATGGTGCTCCCTTTAACACATCTGTCTGATGCAGTCCTATGCAGTACTCACCAAGGGTTAATTGGAAAAAGTGGACAGGCGGCTTCTTAGTAGTAGCAGAAGTGAAGACAGGTTAGTGACTTGGGAAAAATCTGTCGTAATGACAGATATGCAGTCCCGTGGTACCAGTAAGTGCCACCAACTCATCCTCTATAGTCTTCCTGCCTGAGCCGTGGCTCCAAGTTAGAGACCAGCTACCAAGTGGAATTGTGTGTAGTGTGCATATCTTTAGTGCAGGAGTGTGTGCATGTGTGTGTGTGTGTGTGTGTGTGTATGTGCGTGCGTATGCATGTGTTTGGTGTGGGGGTATATTTGTATGTGTATATATGTGTGTGGTTGTGGTATATGTGGTAAATACGTGTTTGGTGAGGGGTGTATTTATGTGGGAAGGTGTGTGTGTGGTGTGTGTGTTTGGTGTGAGTGTATATTTGTGTTTGTGCGTATGTGTGTGGTGTTTGTGGTAAATATGTGTTTGGTGGGTGGGTATATTTATGTGGGAAGGTGTGGGGGTGGGAGTGTATATTTGTGTGTGTGTGCATGTGTGTGTGGTGTATGTGGTAAAGATGTGTTTGGTGAATGGGTGTATTTATGAGGGAAGGTATGTGTGTGTGTTTGGTGTGGGGTGTATTTGTGTGTTGTATTTGTTGTGTGTATGTGGTGTGTATGTACTTACTGTGAATGTGTATTTGTGTGTGTTGGGTGAGTATGTTTGTGTGCGGTGTGCACGTTTGGTGTGGGGTGTGTTCACATGCAGGGATTTGGGTGTGAAAGAAGCTCACATGGGTAGAGTCAGTGGAGTCCCTTGATTTCCTCAAAAGTATTACTTCTGTTAAGAAGGATACGATTTATACACCTCACGTCTGTCCTTCTACTGTGGGCAATGCTCAAGATCAAGCAACACCAACCACTAAAGGCTTTTCTCCTGATGCAGGTGACAGACCATGCGGACGGCAAACATGTCATTGCCCAATTCCATGAATGGCAGGCTGGAACTGGGCTGGTCCTTTCCCGTGCCAGGAAACTTCCCATCGCCACAATATTTACAACCCATGCCACGCTGCTTGGGCGGTATCTCTGTGCAGCAAATATTGACTTCTACAACCAGCTCGACAAGGTAAAGCACCCACCGGCCCCACTTGTCCCCTTTCTTTCAGGCTGGCTGAAGCCCAAAGATGAAAGATATTGATCTCTACATTTCAGCTAACAACCGCATGGCAGCAATGCCCTTTTAGCTCATCAGAATTCATGGAGCAGTCTCCCCTGGGTGATGGAGGTGGAGGAAGTTTAACTTTGTTTGCGGTACAGGCCCGAGTTCTGCTCCCTCTCCGAAACAGGGATTGAGACGGGCATAGCAGGAAGGTGACACTGTACTGTGAGGTACAGGCTCCTGTTCCTCCCCAGATTCAGGGTCTGATGATTGACTGACTGGGATCTTGGGCAGACCGGGATCGGAACCTGAGCCTTATCTCTTTATCCCCTGCATGAGTTATTTATTGACAGATACTTTAAGCAAATGCCTCAGCTTCTTTCTGGAATTGTCGAGTGCACGGGGCAGGGGGGGTGGGGGGTGCTCCAGGGCCAGGGAGCAGATGTCACAAGAATTGGAGGTAGGCACCTCATGGCCTGTTTTACCGAGTGCCCAAATCTGTGACCTCAGTTCATTTAGTTTTTAATCTTTCTTAAATTTTCAGTTGAACTGGCATGATAAAAGTGTCTTCTCAATTTTAATTCTATTTATGTGTCTGTGTGAGTGTGTGTCACAAGTGTGCAAGTGCCCTTGGAGGTCTAAAGAGGACGTCAAATCGTCTGGAGCTAGAGTTGTGAACTGCTCAAGTGAGGGCTGGGAATTGAACTCGGGTCCTCTGTAAGAGCAGCACATGCCTTTAGCCATTGAGCTGTCTCTACAGCCCCAAAGCATTTTATATTATAAAGTCAGAAAGATTATCGAAAGCACACATTCGATGGCCATTAACTAAAACAGTGTGTGTTTAATATCTAGTTTACTTATCGAGTCAGTTTAGGGCTTAAAGGTTTGGTTTCACTATTAGGAAAATCAGGAAATTGAAAACTTGAATTTTTAAAAACTTACCCAGACTTAAACTTCTGGGATACTATGAATCAGAATGTGTGTCTGTGAATGCACATGCACGAATAATAATCAGTAGCCGGGGGAGTTGATGCCACTGTCTCAAACACGTTTAGAATGCAAGGACAGGCCTTCTGAGAGCCTCTGACAGTGCAGACAGCTGTGCTAATGAGAGCTGCCCTACAAAAAGGTCATCCGAAGCGAAGATCCAGGCTTTCAATAAGTCAACAAGGTATTTAAAAAGCCGGGAGACAAAGGAGACTGGCAAACAGTGTATGGTAACAGTCAACTAATCAGGGCAAACCAGCGCCCTGTGATGAGCACCCGGCAGTATGTGCCCAGAAGGTCAGGCCTGGATCTTACAGTGACCCCTGGAGTCCGTCACTGAAGGGTGCTTTGTGGTCTTAGAGATCAACAATCAAGAAAATATAATAATGTATTATGGGTGTCTTATTTAGGAACAATTATAGTACGCAGATAGATTACAAGCCTTTTGATTAGTTATTTGCCTTCGATGATAACTACAAATCTCAATCATGTTCAGATATATGCTGTGTATTTCAACCCCTCATTCTAATGAACGGTTCTGCCAGTCACTAGTGGATAACAAGTCGTCAAAAATTAGGTTCTGAGTAATATTTATAAGTATTTTCTTAACCGCAGGAGATTCTGAGCTCACACTAGGTTTAATTTAGGCAACATATAAACATATTAAATTATTCTCCTCAACTAAGACATTTAATAGAAACGTGACCCTGGCCAAGTTCCCTTGCCTCTGAAAGGTTCAGGTTTCCCTTCTGTAAAATGAAGACAAACACGTGAGTTTTCTGAGAATTAAAAGTGACAGACAGCAGAGCTGAACGCCATGCTGGAGACACCTGATGACGCCGTATGTATAGTTATCATACTTTCTTTTAAGATACTGCCAGTGTCACAGGGAGTTTTTGTGAGTAATGACCCCGAGTAAGTAAAATGAAAGAAGCTTAAGGGTTCACTGAGTATTTGGTTTGTGGGCTATTTTGTTGTTGTTGTTGTTGTTTTGCTTGTTTTTACCTAAAATATCCAGAATGCACCCACAAAATCTCATAAAAATATTACACTAAGATCCCGAGTGACAGATCCCACAACCTCACATACTATGAAGTGAGCATAGACTCTTTGAAATTAACTTGGAAGGAGTAAGTAACTGAGAAAAGAAATCTCTCACTTTTTCTCTCTCCGCAAGTTAAATAGGATAATAGTTATCCAAACTTTTAGTGTCAAGTTTGGTGTCAGCTTTGTTCAATTTTTTAATTTTTAATTTTATTTTATCGGTATAGGTGTTTTGCCTACATGTATATCCAAGCACCATGTGTGTGCCAACTGCCTTCTGAGGCCAGAAGAGTGCACTAGATTCCCTGGAACTAGAGTTACAGATGGTTGTGAGCTGCCATGTGGGCACTGGGAATCAAACCTGGGTCCTCTGCAAGAGCAGCCAGTGCTCCTAACCACTGAGCCATTCTCCAGCCCCCATTTTTTTCCAACCTTTTTATTTTATTTTATGGGTCCAACACACTTTTGCTGAATGACTCTACTACACTGCCTCTTTATGGTTCGTTGTTTGTGGTAAAATATAAAATCCTTGGAGGTTAGAATTATCTGTATACCTATAAACTGTGGAATAAGAAAACATGCAACAAAATGTCAAAATTTTATGGGGGATGAAATAGTCTGGAAGACATGAAGCAAACAATATTTTTAAAAATACCAGTTTTATAATTTAGCAAGCGGTGTGATATGCACTAGTGCTTTGATGGGGTTATTATAACTTCAGTCAGCTGTGAGGAAGAACAGCTGTGGACTACGGGTTCTGTTTTGCGTGTGAAGAGGATCGCGCAAGGAACATGTGTTTGTCTTCCACAGTTCGACATAGACAAGGAGGCAGGGGAGAGGCAGATTTACCACCGCTACTGCATGGAGCGGGCCTCGGTGCACTGCGCACATGTGTTCACCACCGTGTCAGAGATCACAGCCATCGAGGCGGAGCACATGTTGAAGCGGAAGCCTGGTAATCCCGGAGGCTGGCTTTGCCATCCCCTAACACACGCAGCACCTTTGCTTAACGGCTGTGATCTTGCCTGGCATTCCCTTGCTTTCAGATACCACTGGGTGCCTAGGGGAGGCTCTTCAATAAGTGAATAAATTTTGTCAAAGAACCAAACCAATCCAGTGGAAAACAAGAGCCCTAGGACAGAGCAGTGGCAGCCTGTTGGGCTAGGAACGTCTTTGTTCTTTCCGAATGTTCCCGTGGATTTGGGGCTCTCTTGGACTTGGTCTTAGTTAGGGCTTCAATTTCTGTGATAAACACATCCGAAAGGGGCTTGGGGGGGAAAGGGTTTGTTTCAGTGTACAGGTCCAGATCACAGCCTGTCATTAAGGGAAGCCAGGGCAGGAACTGAAGCGGAAACACAAAGGAACAGAAACCGTGGGGGAACGCTGCTTGCTTGAGTGCATGCTTTTCCCCCCTTGCTCAGCCTGAGGATTTCTTACACCAGCCAGGACAGTCTGCTCAGAGGTAGCACCGCCCACAGTGGGCTGGACCAGGCTGGGCCTTCTCACATCAATCCTTGATCAAAAAGATGAACCGCAGGGCTGTCTATAGACTCATCTCACAGGAGCAAGTTCTCAGTTACTATTCCCTCTTCCCAGTTATGCTAGTAAGCTGACAAAACCCACCCAGTCAGACTCATTCACACACTCATGGTTCTGAGAGGACATTAGTCAACAATGCCCACATTTCTCTCCTGATCTTCCTGTTTTTCTCTGCCCACAGAGCCCCTCTTTGCGCTTACACAAATGCTTTGCTTTTTCCTGTTCTGAAGTGAAGTTTTTGTTTGTGGAGGCTGCCCTGTTAAAGCGTTGCATGCTGTTGTTTCTGGTTGTTTTTAGTTTTTGTTTTTCCTCACTGCAAAATACCTTGGGAAAGTAAACCACAGTGTCCACTTCGGTTTACCCACCAAGCCTCACGCGCTTGTCCTCCCACACGAACTCAAAATTGTCTTTTTAAGAAACTACAAAGTTTGAGGTTTTATTTATTTATTTATTTAGTCCTCTTGACAAAGGTGACAAAGAATACATATTATCTCTCAGAAAAGAGTCCCAATTTTTTTTTATTTTACTTTTTCAGATGTAGTAACTCCAAATGGCTTGAATGTTAAGAAGTTTTCTGCAGTGCACGAATTTCAAAATCTCCATGCTATGTACAAGGCCAGAATCCAGGATTTTGTTCGAGGCCATTTCTATGGGTATGTTTTTCTTTATTAAAAAAAAAAAAAGAAAAGCTGTGGCAGTGCACAGTTTTAATCCCAGTACTTGGGAGGTGGAGGCAGGTGGGTCTCTGTGAGTTCAAGGCCAGCCTGGTTTACAGAACTAGTTCCACTACAGCCAGGGCTACACAAAGAAATCACCCTACCCCCCTCTCCCGGCACCTGCCAAGAAAAGAAAAGAAGAAAGGAAGGAAGGGAAGGAGGGAGGGAGGGAGGGAGGGAGGGAGGGAGGGAGGGAGGGAGGACAGACGGACGGGGGCTGCAGAGATGCTCCATGATCAAGGACACAGGTTCCTCTTGCAGAGGACCAGGGCTATGTTTCAAGCATCATATCAGATGGCTCACGACCACTTGAAACTCTAGCATTGGGAAGGGTTCTGACTCCCTCTTCTGGTCTCCAAGGACATGTACAGGCACACACACACACACACACACACACACACACACACACACCTTTTCAAGCCATATAGAAAATTCTTCTTTTTCCTCAGTCCCCTTAAGTTTGAAGAGACTTCCTCCAGTCTGTTGTTCTGTTTTATTAGAAATTGCTTTGTTTTGTTTCAGTCATTTGGATTTTGATCTGGAAAAGACTTTATTCCTTTTCATTGCTGGGAGGTATGAGTTCTCAAACAAAGGAGCTGACATCTTCTTGGAATCCTTATCCAGGCTCAATTTCCTCCTAAGGGTAAGAAAGTTCTGGGGTGTGGCACATGGACTTTTCTGCTGTGGGGTATGAAGAACCTAGCTTTCAAGAGGGAATTTGATTTTGGTATTTTAAAATGATAAACTTGAGCAGGTAAGACAGATCAGCCAGTAAGGGTACTTGCTACCAAGTCTGATTTCTACCGCTAGAACCCACATGATGGAAAGAGGGAAAGACCCCAGAAGCTGCCCTCTGAATACACACACACAAACACACAGACACAGACCCACAACCCCCACACACACAAAGAGAGAGAGAGAGAGAGAGAGAGAAAGGGAGAGAGAGAAAGAGAGAGAGAGAGGAAGACGGAGACAGAAAGAAAGAAGAGGAGGAGAAGGAGAGAAATGTAACAAAACAAATTCTGAAAACCTGCTCAGTTTACATGTTGGAATTGTATGTCACTCACAAGTGTCTTTGTCCATGATCTAAAATACCTTTTAAAATCACAATTTTGTACTATACATGTTACATGTTAGAAAACCATTTTAATAGCCCTTTTCTTAAAGGGGGTTTGTTGAAAGACAGATGCAGCAGTGTCAAGCAAACTAAAAGCCACAGATCATTTATTAGAAACCAAATGTAAGTCATGCTGACACACACATTTAATCACAGAATTCAAGAATCAGCAGGATCACTGAGTTCAAGGACAGCCTGGTCTACAGAGTGAGTTCCAGGGCAGCTAGGGCTGCATAAAGACACACTAGCTTGAAAAGTTAAAAAAAAAAAAAAGGAAGGAAGGAATAATGAATGGAAGGAACAAGAAGAAAGCTTGTGGGTGATGATACAGCGTCCTGATAGATACCACCCTTGGCATCACACTTAGCCCCCCGAATCCAGACAGCCCTAGCTGTGGCTGCCCCACTGCATGTGAACCAGTCAAGTGTCACAGCATTAGTCTTCCACAGAATAAAACAGATGCTGCTAATTCAGTTTCTCCCTGCTTTTACCATCTACACCAGCTCCCCAAATTGACTGATCTCCAACTGTTCATCTCTGAAGGGTTCCACCAACATCAGGAAGGTTCTACCCTTTGCTCAGAAAGCAGGCCTAAAAAAGAGGAATTCAGCAGAGAAACCCAGGACAAGGGAGACAGCTGTAGAGAATGGCTTTAGACCATAGCTATTGATTAAAGTGATTGATTTCTATTCCAAATCTATCGCACTAAAATAAAGAACAAATGACACAAGAGTGTGGAAGTTCAGAGCTATCGAGACGCAGAGACATTGGGCGTCCGAGAAATGGCTCAGCAATTGAAGACACAGACTTCTCCTTCAGAGCTGCGTTCCCCCACCCACATGGCAGCTCACAATCTCCTGTAGCTCCAATTCCAGGGCACCCAATACCCTCTTCTGACCTGCTCAGATTCTGTGCTCTTGTGCCCACACACTTAGTTTAAAACAAACAAACAAAGAAACAAGATACTGAGACAATATAGATTTTCCTGAGTTCTGCATTATTGTCTTCAAGTTTTTTGAAATATAGTTCTTCTTTTCCCCTGTTAGCAAAAATATTATACCATGTATGATGAAAGACTTCCTAAAACTGCATTATAAGTAAGTGATTAGTAATAATAACACCATGTGCAAGAAAGATTAAAGTGAAAAGGATCATTCTGGTATAATCTTTGTTCATATTTCCAGACATATATCCATAAGCATGTTTTGTAACTATGCTCATAACTGTGAAGTGTCAGAGGGCAGAGGCCACTCAGCTGATGGAAAGACGTCCCAAACTCAGGACATAGTCTTTCATTTTAAGCCATAAGGATATCCACATGCTCATAGTTTTAACTGAGTTGAGGCTTTTCCTCCAAAGTGTCTTGATATATGTCATTGTCTTGTGAGAGAGAGAGAGAGAGAGAGAGAGAGAGAGAGAGAGAGAGATGTTATGCCCAAGGAATGTGTGGAAGAGAACAAGAAAATATAGATTTTAGATGTTAAAATAAGTATCAGTTTAAGTATTAGCTTTTTACCTAATAGGCTGTGGGTGCTCAGATAAAATATTACACAATCTGTGCTTCCTTAGCGTCAGTAGAATGAGATGGGTCACATGTAATGTGTGTGGTAGTTACAAGGGCAGAGGTCAGTTGTGTGTTTATACTGCCCAGCACAGCATCTGCTACAATCAAAGTGTGAAGCATAGACTTGCTCTATTCCTTTATGTGTTGGCCTAAAAGTCAAAATGCATCATATGGACCATCTAGGAATGAAACAGAAACATGCAAAAAAAAATCCATTTGTACAACTCAGTAAATTAGATAGAGTTAGAAGAAGAATCAGAAACAAATCCTCATTAAATTTTAGACCTCAATATTTAAAAAAGGAATTTTGATTTTTTTTTTCTGTCAGGCCCCACAGAAAAAAAAACACAATGACCTGAGTAGCTATTATTATCTATTTTACATGGCCAATGGTATGGAAATATTCGTTGCCGACAAATCCTGCTTGGAATTCAGTTAGAAAAGTCTTGGAAAGACATCAGCTCCTGTTCTGTGGCTCAGAGCTCGGTGTTCTCCCGTGATACAGGAAAACACTGTTTTCCAGGCTTGCGGTCCCTGTGCCAGGTGCTTTTTGATCTTTGCTAGGTGACGTTACTGTGTTTTCTGTCCCTCCTCAGATGCATAAGAGCAACGTCACTGTGGTGGTGTTTTTCATCATGCCTGCCAAGACAAACAATTTCAACGTGGAAACCCTGAAGGGCCAGGCAGTGCGGAAACAGCTGTGGTAATCTCGCGTTTGTCAGTCAGCCTTCTCCGGCAACACGTGAAGGGAGTTTTGCCTAAGTGTACGACCTCAGAGCTGTGCCCCTGAACTTCGTTTCTCTTTGACGACTGTCGCATAAATACTGTGTGGTTCTCTCCTCCTAGCTTATGCATTGGACTGCGTAATGCCCGTAACACGGTGGGCGGTACTAGGAAAACTTCCTAACAGTCACAGAATGAGTGCGTGTCCATGTATGGGTTTTAAAGATGGGTTGGATGTATACCAAAGCAAGGAGCTGAGTATAACGACTCCCTCTACGCTCAGCCCAGATCAAACAATTACCAAACACTTCACTAAAGTGCTCTGTTCACTGACCCTTCCCTCTCTCAACCATTACCCAGTTACTGCAAGCAAAAAAGGAATTCCAGCTCTCTAGGCTGTTCAAATGTTTTGTGACCTTAGTCCTGGATTTTTTTCTCAACCAAGCTAAATTAGACAGTTGGGAAATAATCGGAGGGGCTTCATTAAAAAAAAAAAAATCCTTGTAACTTCAAGGATTGCTAATGAGACAACAGCACCTTCACAACAGATGGGGTCTTGGTTCCCTTGCTATCCCTGTGTCAAAAGCACTACAACCAAGGCAGCATATAAAGTAAAAATTTAATCCAGTGTTCACAGTTGCAGGGGGTAGAGTCTATGAGCATCATGGTGTGGAGGCAGCAGGCGTGTGATGCTGGAGCATCAACTGACAGCTTACATCTTGATCCTCAAGCACGAGGCAGAGGGAGCTAACTAGGAATTACATGGGCACTTTGACACCTCAGAGCAGAGTCCACCCCCAATGACATACCTCCTCTAACAAGGCCACACCTATGAAATCTTCTCAAACAGTTCCACCAACTAGGGACTAAGCATTCAAATATCTGAGCTGCTGGAGGCCATTCTCATTCAAACCCCCAAAGATCAAAATGAAAAGTTATGATTGCATGTCAATTAGGAATCTGTCTGTGTCAAACAGGGACACTGTGCATTCCTTGAAGGAAAAGTTTGGAAAGAGGCTTTACGATGGGTTATTGAGGTAAGTGCTTAGAACAACTTACGCATCAACATCTAAGTCTTCAGCATCCACACAGCCCAATTTAGTCACTTTTCACGCATCTTCTTCTATACGTAATGGAAGTTTTGTAGCCTTTCAAGATGTCATTTGAGCACTAGACTTTTACCTTTTGTTTGACAGTATTAGTGAACAGCTTTCACGTAGGAGACCATGTGTGCGTATGTGCACAGGTTCTCGTTCACTGGGTACTCATTAATACATCAGTCTGAGACTGAAGGGGATTTTAAGTTCAAATATATATTGACTTAATATAACAAATAAATAGTAAATATTCATATATTAAATCTGTGTTAACATTATTACGATAAATGCGCTATATATGCCTGGCAGAAAGAACTTAACTAGTGCCAACCGTTTTTATTTTAAACACTGTTTTCATCACAGAGGAGAAATTCCTGACATGAATACCATCTTGGATCGAGATGACTTAACAATTATGAAAAGAGCCATTTTTTCAACTCAGGTAAGAAAAATTTAAAGGAAGTTACAATCTCTCGTGATCATTAAAATAAATCTAGGCAAATTTTTCTTCATTCATATGAAGGAATTTGCCAAATTAGGAAATTTCAAATCTGAGAGTTGGAAAACATAATTCTTTTTTCATCCCATGTATATTTGTGGTTGTGAAGCAGGGTGTGCATATGGAGGTCAGGGGACAACTTGAAGGAGTTAGGGTCTTTCTACCATGTGGCTCCCAGAGATGAAACTCAAATAATCAGACTTGAACATTTGACCACCGAGCCATTTACCCACCCAGAACAATACTCTTAGAGGGTCACTTAAATGATTTTATATGTGCTTTTCTGAATTGCTTCTAAGGGATTCTTTAAGAAATCTCACAAAGTCTGCCTTTGAACTTATTTACAGAATTCTTTTTGAGCCAATATACTCAGCTGAAAATTATTTCCAATATAATAACAACAAAATAATTTGTGAAAATCTCCAAAAGTGCATAACCTCCACCATAGTAGAGAAAATGCCAATGCTTCCTTAGTGATCCAAATTGTTGTTTTAAAATGTGCTGTAGTATTCTAGACATGCATGGGGGTCCTGTTAATAGTGTGGTTTGCTAGACAAGTTCATCCTGGGTGCAGTTTCCAAAGTACCTTAGCATTCTAGACGTACCTGGAAGCATTCATGACGTCCACACCTTTCGCACAGTGGCTGCATGGGGGGGGGGGCGGGGAGCAGAAGCTTTCTGTTCACAGTCTGTAAAGAAGATTCTGAAACTCTTTCTCTTCCCCTGAAAGACACAAAGCTTAATCATCAAAACCAGAGTCATCTTAGAGGGCTGAGTAGTCGGAGGGAGCACGAGATGTCCGTGGCCTTTTGCAGAAATGAGTCACACATCTTAATGCTTCTCACCACCGACATTTTCTTCCCCTGTGCCCGCAGAGACAGTCCTTGCCGCCTGTCACCACTCACAACATGATTGATGACTCCACGGATCCCATTCTCAGCACCATTAGACGGATCGGACTTTTCAACAACCGTGCAGACAGAGTCAAGGTGGAACTAACTGGTTTGTTATAAACGACTTCAGAATTGCACAGAATAGGCTGAGGCAAAGACTCAGTTGGTAAAATGCTGGCCATGCATGAGCCTGAGGTCACCCTCCAGCACTCCGGTACAAGCTTGGCCAGGTGCCACATGCTTGTAGACCCAGTGCTCGGGGAATCCATGGGATCTCTGGAGCTCACTAACAAACTAGCCTGGCTTAGTTGGTGAGCTCCAGGCCAGAGTGACCCTGCCTCAAAAAGGAACATGGAACACTCTTTAAAATCAGCACAGCTGTAAGGACATCAAAACACACATGCACACACTAGAACACCTGTCCCTATGCTCACATATACAAACAAAAGAATTATGTAGAATATACTTCGGAGGGAATTTATTACAAGCGCTTCATTGTTTTTTGTAAGTGTTTTCTGTAAAAAAAAAACACTTAAACACTTCTAAAAAATGATTGATTCTGCTTCTTGTTTTAGGTGATTACTCTTAGATCTCTGTCAGCTCTCAGCTTTGATCCTAGTATTTGTATGAATTGAACAATGTTAAGAGCAGGCACAAGGAAATTACCTACTTTTTAGTGATCAAAACATATTCTAAAACTTACTTCAGGAAAGGACTCTGTTAAGAGTTAGATTTTTTAAGTATTTTCATTTTCTTTTGTAGTATTTCATTTTTAAGATTACGTTTATTCATTATTTATTTTATGTGTGTGGTGGAGGATAAGATGTGGCACGTCAGTCATGACGAGGTCAGAGGACAACGGCAGAGTCAGTTCTCTTCCTCCACCCTCAGTTCCTGGGGATCAAACTCAGGTTACCAGGCTGAGTGACACACACCTGTACCTCCATGTATGACTGTGTGCCTGCCCAAGAAGGCCAGAAGAAAGCATCAGATACTCTGAAACTAGAAGAGATGGCTATCAGTCACCCTGTAGGTTCTGGGAATCTAACCCAGTTCCTCTGGTGGAACAATTAGTGCTCTTAGCCATCTAGCCATCGACCCACCTCTTCATCCCCCCGCCCCCCGTTGGATTTCTATGTGGGTTCTGCACACTTGTACAGCCAGCCCTTTTCATATTTCCCCATCTTCCCAGCCCTGTGTATACACTTTAGTAGCCTTTAACCCAAGAGCAATTCTCTGGGAGCCTCATCCAGGCACCACCTCCTTTCTGTAGCATCCTCAGTGGCACTGTCTGTTTGCTGGAACTGATGAGTCTCAATTGTCACATTGTTATCCCTCCATTGTCTTCATACTGGGGCTCACCTTTGGCTTCATTCACCCTGAGTTTGGACAAATTAACAATGATGTGTATTTATCATTACAGTATGAGATAGGAAGTTTTGCATCCTAAACACTTTTGTGCTCTGCATAGGTCCTGACAATTCCCTCTTTTCTAGAATATCATACAGTAGATGATAGTTTACATAGAAGTAGGTATTTATGATTTGACATTGTATTCCTGAACACCGGCACTCCACTGCACATAGGCCTTTATGTACATGTATTTTTCCTTGAGGCAATCATGACTTTTGAGCAGAGGCATGAATAGCATCTTTGCAGAACACTCCAGTGTTATGTGGACTAGGGAGCCTTGGGGAATAAAAGTGAATTCTGGTAGGTGGCAACAGCCTCTAGGTGAGAGAGGATGGCATGGTGTAGCTTGGGCAGGACTGTTCCAGCCTCTTCCCTCCCCTGAGGTCTGTCTCCCTCAGAGGACTCATGTGTAGGTCACAGGTGATCCATCCCCTCTTCCCTGCTCAAGTTGGGAACAGACTCACAAATCAGACAGGGATCAGCAGTTGAGAAACAAGGCTGGAGGAGGCTCAAGGGAAGAGTTTGGTGTGAAAGCAGAGAATGTGTGTGCGACCTCTCCACCGTGTGACCCAGGATTTGAAGATGAAGGGCAAAGTTAGTGCAGAACAGAGACTTTGATTTACAGAATGGAGGGGGTGGAGGGTTTAAGATCCTTACAACTTATTTCCGCTCTATCCATGAACATCAAGCACATGATATCTCTAGGATAAAGTATAGAGGGAGTTTGTCTTTGCTTCATTTTCTTCATTATGACTTTCTTTTTTAGGTGATTTTACACCCCGAATTCCTCTCCTCCACCAGCCCGCTACTACCCATGGATTATGAAGAGTTTGTTCGGGGTTGTCATCTTGGGGTGTTTCCATCATACTATGAACCCTGGGGTTACACTCCAGGTATGTGACATGTATAAGTACAGACAGGTTCTGATTGGGTTGCACGTTATTTAGTATGTGTATGTATGTTAAAGTTGGCAGGAAATCTCTACTGAGACTTTGCTTTCTCAGTTCCTCTAAAAAATGATAAGGGATGGATCCATTCAAGCATGAGTTTTATGCTTTGTAGATTCTGAGAATGGGAACAAACCTATGAGACTGTGCTTAGAATATACAAGGCCGTCCCTCCAATCTCCAGCACCACTAAATAAATAATAAATAAAAAAGCAAACAGTTTGCCTGCATTCCAGAATAAAGGATAGGAATAACTTTCATGTGTCTTCTTGGTAATAAAAAATACCCTTCCTGATCTAGATTAATTCCACTTATTTTAAAACAAGATGCTAAAACAAATTATTGACCTACAACCCAAGAGACAACAGAGGCCAGGTAAAGGGGCAGTTTTAGGTTGAATTATTAAAGAGAAGAACTTTCACAATGTCAACATATTTAATTTTTCATGTGTATAGTTGTTTTGACTACATGTATGTATGTGCATACCATGTGCATGTAATGCCTTCATGGGCCAGAAAAAGATATCAGATCCCCTGGAACTGGAGTTATAGTTGATTGTCAGCCACTATGTGGGGGGCAGTGGGAACTGAACCCAGGTCCTCTGCAAGAGCAGCATGTCTATATTTTCATCTAGAATGTAAATACAGTATCTAGAATTCTAAAAGAAGAGGCTACTGTCGCCCTCACAGTATGAGCAGTCAAGGGCTCTAAAGCTGTTTTATTCTGATCTATTGTTTCAATCCCATTAAATTACGAGACAAAAATTCCATAGTATTGGAACAAGCAAACTGTAAAGGATTTGTTTTTTAATTTTTCCTTTTTTACTTCATTAGAATTTTCTCTTTTAGGTGATTTTGCATCCAGAACTTCTACCTTCCATCCATGTAATTAATCAACAGTAGAAAATTATTAAAACTTTAACAGACAAAATATAACTACTTCTTGAATTTCAACATAAAAATGCATTTAAATCGTTTTTCTCCCTTGTAGTTCTAAAGTTTATTATTAGTGTCATGTCTACATTTTTGAAATCAGTTTTTCTTCTTAGGAGGATATGTCTACAGAGACTATTTCAATTACATATTTAATAAAGTAATAAACAAAACATATTTAATAAAGTAATAAAAAAACAAAACATACCAAATGAGTATGTTAGTGTTCTTCCTGTTGATAAAATACCCCGACAGACAAACAAACAAATTTTGTTGATAAATGGAGCAGATGTTATCCATTCCTGTTCCCATGATTTCTAGTGTGCAGTGCAGTTTTCCTGTAGGGAAACCTACTGTGGACAAAGTAGGAAAAAACAAATGCATGACTGACTGAGAAGGCTGGAAAGACATGCCCATCAGTGTAAAGACTGTTATAAACCTACCCTGCCTTTCCACTGAATGGTTTTGGTTGTTGTTTTGTTTGTTTGTTGTTTTTATTGTTTTTTGAGACAGGATTTCTCTGTGTAGTTCTGGCTGTACTGAAACTTGCTTTGTAGACCATACTGGCCTCAAACTCACACAGGTCCACCTGCCTCTGCCATCTAAATGCTGGGATTAAAGGTATGCACTACCAACAGCCTGGCAAAACATCTTTTATTTAAGGCATTTCACTTTTATTTTAAATGTATAAGTGTTTTGCCTGCATGGGTGCCTATGCACCACAAGCATGCAGTGTCCACAGAGACCAGAGGGGCATTCGTTCTCCCGGGACTGGGGTTACAGAGGGTTGTGAGACACCATGTGGGTGCTGAAAATCAAACCTGGGTCCTCTGCAAGAGCAGCCAAAGATTTTAACTATGGAACCATCTCTCCAGGCTCCCAACACTTCATTTTATAAAACCCCAAATCATAGAGATTTATCTAATGTTCTAAGATGAAGGACAAGGAAGAAGTTAAGGGATATAAATAGGGGAAGGAGGTTATGAGAATTAACACAGCCAGTGAGTTTTTTCTGTACGTTTAAATTGACCAAATGAGTATGTTAGTGTTCTTCCTGTTGCTTTGATAAAATACCCCGACAGACAAACAAACAAACAAATAAAAAACCTAAAACAACAACAAAAACAGCTTATGGAAGAAAGGTGTTTGGGAGACTTGTGGTTCCAGCAGTGTATGGTCTGTCGTGATGGACAAGATAGGACAGCAGACATGAAAGGCCTGGAAGCAGGCGTAGAGGGCTGTGTCTAAGCTTAGGAAGAAGAGAGCTGACAGGCAGAGGAGAGAGACTATTAACCCCAAAACTCTCCTCCAGCAAGACTGCACCTCCTAAAGGTTTTATTCATTCCCAAATTGCACCACCAGCCATTCAAACACATGAATTTATATGGCCATCTTGTATTCAAACCACAAAAGAGAAGTGTCACTCTCTAAATTGGTACTTGAAGAGAAAGCAAGCCTTTCTGTGGCAAGGATTTAACTAGAGTACATCATCTCTAGTTTGTTTTTATAACAATAACATGGTGCTGTTCTAACTATTGAAAGCACTCACTAAAGCCAACTGTACATGTTAAATTTTTCCTTGTCAACTTGAAATCAGCTAGTTATTTGGGAAGAGGGAACCTCACTTGAAAAAACACCTCCATCAGATTGGCCTGTATTGTGAAAATCCCTTCATCAGATTGGCCTGTATTGAGAAAATTCCTCCATAAGATTGACCTGTATTGAGAAAATTCCTCCATCAGATTGGCCTGTATTGAGCAAATCCCTCCTTCAGATTGGCCTGTAAGAAGATCTTTGGGGCATTTTCTTGGTTAATGATTGATGTGGGAGCATCCAGCCCACTGTGGGTGGTGTCCCTCCTCCACATTTGGGCCTATGAAAGCTGAGA
Source organism: Alexandromys fortis (assembly GCF_014885135.2). NCBI lineage: Eukaryota > Metazoa > Chordata > Mammalia > Rodentia > Cricetidae > Alexandromys > Alexandromys fortis. The sequence continues at coordinate 1,663,218 of NW_026067905.1, forward strand.
AAGCCATGGGAACCAAGCCAATAAGCAGTGTGGCTCCATGGCTTCTGCTTCAGTTCCGGCCTCCAGGTGCCTCCCTGAGTTTCTGCCCTGACTTCCCTTCAGGATGGACTGTGAGACCTAAAGTGAAAAAAACCTTTTCCTCCCCAAACGTTTGTGTGCTTAGGACAGCAATAGTTAGGGAGCTAAAATACCAGCACTGGGCTTTGAGAAGGCCTACAAAATGTTTACATTATAAAATTCATTCAAGGGACATACATTGAGCTTCTGTGGTTTCCTGGCTTTTACTACAAAATATACTAGTGAATTACTGAATGCAAATGAAAATAAGGGTTTTTTTTAATCTCACGACATTTTTAGACAAAACTTTGTGTTTATGTAGCTATAAGAATTATTCCCAGGAGGAGTTCCAAAATTTTTGGCAGATATTAAAGAAGTTGGCAATCCCTATCTACCCGTCTTTTGCAACCTCCCTAAAAGTAAAAAGTGCTACCTACTGTGTGGCTGCAGAACTGAGCCAGGAGGAAATACTCACAAGCAGAGGAGACAAAGCCGTGATCTAAACTGAACCACCCTACACGTAATGACAAAACTTTTGCACATATCTCCACACAAGAACCAAGGAGATTTCCATACCCCCGTAAATGTATATTATTTGTTTAAAATGTAGATGTTGGGATAAGGAGATGGCTCAAGAATTAAAGGACTTGGCATGTTGGCATGAGGACCAGCATTCAAATCCCCAAAACCCACCAAATGCTTCATGGGAGTGGCAATAAGCCTGTGATTCCAGCCTCAGAGGAAATAGGAAGGGGTCCCCAGAGAAATCTGGCAAGTTATACCAGCTATGGATTTTATTGAGAGACCTTGCCTAAATGAATAAGGTGTAAGAGCAATTGAGGAAATTTCCTTGACATCAGGAATGTACACACACTCTCATGCACAAATAAACAAAGAAAAACACAGCTATCTTTGATATA
>NW_026067905.1:1664207-1713203 GCF_014885135.2 Alexandromys fortis
TATTTGGTTTTTCGAGACAGGGTTTCTCTGTGGTTTTGGAGCCTGTCCTGGAACTAGCTCTTGTAGACCAGGCTGGTCTCGAACTCACAGAGCTCCACCTGCCTCTGCCTCCCGAGTGCTGAGATTAAAGACGTGCGCCACCACCGCCCAGCTGAGAAAGGTATTTTTATATTTATAAATAGCTTAGATATTTTGTGGGAAACAGGTTTTAATTAAAAGGTGAGGGAAGACTGAAAGAGACATGAATTCCCTGTACCTGTAAGAGATGTCTGGGCTGTGTGTAGAGGAGATTACAGTAGAGGAAAACCTGGCTGTGTCCAAGCACTCACCCTCCCCCACAAAGTCACAAGCAGAGTCACAAGCTCACAATGGAACAAAAGTCAACCAGAAAAATAGGCAGCTGGGCTCAGCCAGTAAAAAGTAGCAGGTCCCAGCAAGAACTCTCAGACTGAATGTCTCACTTCAGGACCAGCTTTCCCATGTCCCCTGATTCTACGGAGAGGCCAAGTGACATCAACTCCTCATGCTTTAATTTCTTCACCTTTCAGAGAGGGATGATGTCAGCATCACTTCATGGAATGCTTGCAAAGATACCTGTGTTATGAGTGCAGATAAAGGGTCTATACCATATGGGGCGGGGAGTAACAATCTGCTACTAAGAAACAGGGCTTTTTCTCCACCATGTGAATGTGGGGATTGAGAGAGTCAGCAGCTCCTCCTTTGTCCATTCTCTTGCAGCCGAATGCACAGTGATGGGCATCCCGAGCGTGACGACAAACCTCTCTGGCTTTGGCTGTTTCATGCAAGAGCATGTGGCTGACCCTACTGCGTATGGTGAGATTTTTTTCCTTCATTGTGTCCTCAGGGTCTTCACAGGGTCTAACGCTAAAGCTGTCCTGTATTGAAATTAAAGCTTATTTCTCATTTAACTAAAGGTTGATTTAAGTAGGGGATCCATAGGGAAGAGTGTTCTTAATGCTCAATATTTTGCTCTCAAGAAGAATCGCAGAGGGGTGGAACTTGGGCAAACTTTGCCTTTAAGTTGTTTTTTGATGTTGGTGATGGGATATTTTTTCCCTTAAGTCCTAGGAGCAATAACACGGTGGGTGTGGTCTGGGAGTATGCATATTGGTCGCTCTATAGAGAACACATTTATTCTTGTAAAGATCCATGTCATGGTATAAAAAAATTACTTTTTAAAGACTGAAGGACAATTTGCATTTCACTGCGTATCTGTTCATGTTGCATAGCAACAAGACCAGGATGGGTTCTCTGCCTGTGCTTGGAGTCTGCAGGAGGCAGCTCTCCTCTGGTAGTTCTCAGTGAGGTTGTTAGTGTGAACACGGAGTGGGGGAAGGGAAGCTAACATAGGTTCCATCCTTTGTTTCTGGTTAGCAGCAATTCCTAGAGAATTACTGATCCAGAGGGCTAGATATAATTTTTAAGGTAAGATTTATTTTGGTGGCAGAATGTTGATGATGATTTTTAATAATAAGAAGATTGTAGAAAATATAGAACCTTAGAAGAGGGGAAAAGTGAAGGTGGTAGCTTAGGCAGGTACTGATGATGGACAAGTTGTGGTCTTTGGTGGAACCTAGGCAATAATTTAGATGTCGTGTTTTCATTTGTGTGTGTGTTCTCCAGGTGTTTACATTGAGAAGTTGGAAGTTGTTTTGATCTCTGTCTGTGTTCTGCAGGTATTTACATCGTTGACAGGCGCTTCCGATCTCCAGATGATTCTTGCAATCAACTGACTCAGTTTCTCTATGGGTTTTGCAAACAGTCACGCCGTCAAAGAATCATCCAGAGGAATCGCACAGAAAGGCTCTCTGATCTTCTGGACTGGAGATACCTAGGCAGAGTAAGAAAGTTCCTCGGGAGCTAGGCAGAGCTCGTTGAGATCATATTACCCAATGAAAACCTTGCCTCTAGTCCCCATCTGTAAACTAAACTCAGTACCACGAGTACTGAAATCTCAGGGTGTGTATCCCTGTACCTTTTGACTGAATGAGAATCCTCAAAGCTATATACCCAAGTCTTCCTGAGTTTAGATATCCATGACATCACAGCTTTCAGGATGTAGCGTGAACCCAGCGTGCACTTAGTTTGATGCCTAACAGGTATGCAGAAGTGCTTTGTGGAGTTGAGAAAATGTCAAGAGCAAAGACCTTAGTTGTTTTTCACTCCACAGATGCTGCAGTCATATTCTTCTCTGATGCAGGGTGGAAAGGACACTCTCTGTGAATGCATTAAGTATAGGCAATGCCTCCACTCACTTGTTCCATAGCCGCAATCATCTAGGTGTCCATATAGTCTAAAACTGAGTGATTTAATACTAAACAAAGTACCTTAGCTTTCCTGTAATATGGGTTTTGCATATTATTGAATTCTCCTGGTCAAGAATTGGTGTAGCTATCTGCTGAGTATCTAATCCAATAACGCTGGTACTCAGGATGACCTAAGCATGACCTAAGCAGTTAATGCTACTCCCTCATTTGAACTGAGAGCAGGAAGGCCAGGGCCTTAGTTCCGTTCCTTATCTAGGTCTGGGCAGGATTAGTGTCCAATATGTCTAGATAAGAAGAATGAGAGCAGTTTTCAGTCATGTTTACATTCAATCCGGATCTCAGCACGGCTAACACAACTGATCTCCCACAATGTTTTGTGGTATTTCTGGACATGTATATTGACAGGTCAAAGAATCATAGATGGTCAGGTTTTTTTTATTTATTCTCAATTTGGGACACATAGGTTCCCCAGCTTCAGATATACAGCAAGCTATCAGTCAACACAATGTCTGATATGGTCAAGTATCACACAAAAAGTACAGTTTTACAGAGCAGTTGATATGGAGATAGATTTCCCAGGCTTAGGAAGATGGGACCTTATGTCCTTACTTGGTTACTGAAATACCTCATATATTTGTAACATGTGAACTGGCTTTCTTGTGACAGTATTATCAGCATGCCAGACACATGACTCTGAGCAGAGCTTTTCCAGACAAATTCCATCTGGAGCCCACCGCACCTCCAGCGGTAAGTATTTAATGTAGTGTGTGCTTTTTTTTACAAAAAAATGACATTTCTTATTTGGAAGTTCTAACAAGACCTTTGAATCCATAAGTAGCTAAATATGCCAGGAGTACACCTTTTGTGGTGTTGGCACTGTGAAGAATAGAGGCGCACAAGCCTAGATGGCTGATTCATATCGTCGGAGGCATCTCTCTTCATTACAACTCTCTCTGCCTTGATGCTTGGGGGTCGCTACGAGGTTCTCATTTTCCTGAGAGTTACTCAACAATAGAGTGGGTTGATTTAGCCGGAGGTAGATTTGCTATCCAAGGAAGTATTTAAATATAGAATGACCATTTGGCAAGAATGAAATAGAGCAAATTCAAGCTCAGAGGGGGAATTGGACCCTAAGAGTGGTTTTGTTCCATTCAGCACAGCCCAGGGGAGTTTTCTTCTAAGAGCCAATTAGACATCTCTATCAGTGAAAACATCATAGTTCACAGGTGCTCTCTTCTAAAGAGAGAGAACAGGGAACACCTGAAGGCAGCGTAGAACCAGGCATTTCTCTTCAGCATGATCCATCCTTGCTGGAATCTACACACTGATCCGAGGGCTACATCTTTTTAACTTCGCATTCATCCAGGGACAGCCTCAGAGTGAGAAGATGAGATCTAGGTGTATCCAACATTTTGATGTTGTAATACTGTGCTGTTGTGTACAAAGTTCACACAACAACTATACAATCAAGTTAACACAGCCTTTAAACAACCACAAAGAACACCTCAGCCTTTTAGAAACATGTTTGCAGTTTTGTGTTGTGCCACTTCAATAGCCAACCCTGTTGGCCTCATGTAGCACATTGGACATATCGGAATCACCATTGAATATAAGATCAGCTAGGGACGTGGACGTAGAGTACCAGTTACTCAGGAGGCTGAGCCATGAGGGTCATTTGGATTTGTGAGTTTAAGGCCAACCTAAGCAACGTGGAGCAAGCCTGCCTTAACAAACAAACAAACAATCAGGCTTTGTGTCCTGAAGAGGTATCTTTTGAGCAAATGTACACAAATTTTCATGATATGCTCAGTATCAAGAGTCATCGATCTTATCACCCTCCCCCCCACCAACTAGCCATTCCCATCAAGAAGGCACAGATCCCTCAAATCCAGTTACACTCTGATTAAAGGTCTTAGGCAGGTATCATTCTTACCAAAACAACTTTAATAATGCAACAACTAGCCCGCCTAGGTCAGATTTCTGGAAAAGATGTAGAAGAAAGTATTAGCCCCTAAACGTCCCCTCGGCACATTCCAACCTCTGGGTTTACCATTCCAACCTCTGGGTTTACCATGCTCTCACTGGAGAGCTGGGTGCCTCATTTATCTGAAGGTGCACACTTCACTTGCTGACTCAGCTCCATTCACCCATTTATATTTTTACTTAACGAACGAGTATTTAGCTCTTACTCTATCTGAGAAACTAAATGCAGGTTCAGCTCTATTCAAAAATCCCTTGACACTTTCATAGATGAGTACAATGTATTTAGATCATTCCCCACCTTCCAACTTCATGTTCTCTCCTCCTCCTCTTCCTTCTTTTTTGGACACTCTGAGTCCAATTAGTGCTGCTTGTATACACGCAGGTGTAGAGCGCTAATCAGTATTTCACATGGAGAGGGATGCGGCCCACCCCTAACTGAGGCAACTGTCAGCAGTTGATGGTCAATGGGAGAGGGAAAGTCTGTCTTCTTTAGCGGCATGGTGGGTTATTCACGCTCCAGTTCCTTTTCTGATTTTAAGCAAAGTACCAGGAGATTGATAGGACTATATTGTATAACTTAATAACAATGTACAAAATGATTGAAATGAGGTTGACCAATGGCTTTCAAGCACACACACTCCTGTGAAGCAGGGATGATGCGGTGTATTCCGAGCTATGCCTTTGGTGGCATTGTGATCCATGATGCACAGCACAGCTGGCGCTCATGTGTTTGCCAATGAGCTTTCTCAATGATTCCACACAACTGGGCAGTGTCACTAAAGCCTTGTGGTGCTTTCCCACCAACTGAAACGATGCAATTGGTACAATTTCGGGAATCAGTGAGGTCACCCAGCCACCAGGATTCTATATAGTGGTGTCTGTTGGTGGCCTGTTGAGCTGCCCATGTCCTGGAACTTTCTGAAAGCATCTGTAAGAAGACAGAGCAATGTGTATGGCCATTGAAACTAAGGAAAGACTTAGGGTTGTCACAAGCCAGCACTAAATTTTGCCATGGCTTCCGCACGTCATTCGCTTTTTCTCTGTCTCTTTTTCTCAGAGAGGAAGCAGGAAGAATTTATGTGGATATTGTTAAAATATTAAATGATATATTATATGATTATGTGCAATTATTATAGACAGTATATATAGTACTTGGTATATTTTAGTGCTCAGTCAAAGATAGTCATGTGTTTAATGAGTCTATTTTAACACTGATAGTACCAGAGTCAAAGTTCCTAAGCTCCTGAAGGATCACAGTAGATTACCTAAAAACAATTCAGTTAGTATCTATACTGTCTGTGTCGTTGAAAATCAAGAAGTTAGGGCTGGAGATGTGACTCAGCTGTTAAGAGCTGCTGCCTTTCTGAAGATCTGATTTCAGTTGTCAGCACTCCTTATGGAGTAACGGCCTATTAATTTAGCACCAGGGAATTTGATGTTCACGTCTGGTATCTGCTAGCAATGTGTGTGGGGTGTGCGTGTGTGTGCCTGCATGTGTGTTTGGATGATTTTAAAACTAAGGTGATTTGGAAAAAGATAGATCATGTGTATGTCATGTACTTGTATACAAACACACACAAACACACACGTAATTAAAATCTTAAAAAGACAATTATATTTAAAAAGAGAAAACCACCCAGGTGTGGTGGCAACATGCCTTTAATCCCAGTACTCTGGAGGCAGAGGCAGGTGAGTTTGAAGTCAGCCTCGTCTACATTATGAATTTCAGGACAGTCAGGGCTATGTATAGAGACTACTTTAAAACCAACAATAAAAACAAAATCAAAACAAAACTGACAATAAAAGAAAACCCAGAAGACTTTTATTTATATTTTATATATTTTATTTATTTATTTATTTATATTTTGTGCTGTGTTCTGCCTGCATGTATGCCTGTAGGCCAGAAGAGGGCACCAGATCTCATTACGGAGGCTTGCACTCAGGACCCCTGGAAGAGCTGCTAGTGCTCTTAACTGAGCCATCTCTCCGACCCCCCTAGAAGTCTTTTTTTAAACATGTGTGTCTTATTTGTCTTCGGCAGACGGATGGGTTTAAGTATCCCAGGCCCTCCTCAGTTCCCCCTTCTCCATCGGGATCTCAGACCTCCAGTCCCCAGAGCAGTGATGTGGAAGATGAAGACGAGGACGAAAGATACGACGAGGAAGAGGAGGCTGAGAGGGATCGGCTAAATATCAAGTCACCGTTTTCTCTGAACCACGTTCCTAAGGGGAAGAAAAAGCTTCATGGGGAATATAAAAACTGACCCCGAGCGAACGGCTCTCCGAGAGAGTGAAAATGCGCGACTCCCTTTTTCTTCTGAAAATCGCAATGGAATATGCTCTCTGCCCATGAAGAATGGAGGAGATTAAGTAAATGACAGTTTTGTAATTTGGGATGAAGCATTTTAATCTTCAAGTCTTGTTGTTCTTGTAAATTTAAAGATGAGGAAGGTTTTTGAAGTGGCAGGACTGGGGACATTTTAATGATAGTTAAATTAGTCGGAGATGGTGACTCATACCTTTAACCTTAGCACTCAGATGGCTGGGGCAGGACAATTGTCCTGATGTCAAGGCCAGACTGGGTAAAAAAGTAAGACACTACACACACACACACACACACACACAAATAGTTAACGCAAGTGATCAGAAATTTTTAGCTGCTTTATTTTTGTCCAAAAATCATCATAATCCTTTGATTAATATTTATGAAAGCTTCTATACTCCAAGCAAACCTCTTCCAGCAAAGACTGATTCTTAACGATAATTGCATGACTCACATATTTTAAATAAAAAAGACCTTGTTATTCATTTGTCGTGTACCTTAAAGCCATGATTTTCTATCTTGCTCTGCAGATTGTTAAAATCCACAAGAAAACAAACTACCCCAAACCCGTGTTCTATGTATTCCAGTGAATATTTGTGTCCAGATCGTTGATAATAAAATGTTACCACCAACGTGTGTCCCCTTATTGTAGCAGGACTTTTGTTGTTTAAATGGAAATTTCAATCTTTTATAGATAATTATTAATTGCCAAATCCAAATGAATAAATATGTCACTATTTACAAATTTTATTTTCTTTGATAATATCTTGCTTAAAATGTTTCAGACAAATTAACATGTGTGAAGCACTTGTCATGAACAGTACCTAACATATGGAAAGGAATCTTCCCCCCCACGCCCCCCACCAGGCAGGTTTCTCTGTGTAGCCCTGGCTGTCCAGGAACTCCCTCTGCTGACCAGGCTGGCCTTGAACTCAGAGAGATCCTCCTGCCCCTGCCTCCCAAGTGCTGGGATTAAGTGTGTGTTCCCACTGCCCAGCTGAAAGGAATTTTAAAAAAGAATTACTGAAAAAAGGAGAAATCTCCTTCAATATGGGAACAATCTCTCTAACATCTGGGATTACTGAAGGGGGTGGTTGAATGGCTGCACAGAAGCAGAGTTGTGTCTCGAATGTAATGATGTAAACACTAACAGCAGAACCCAGATTTACTCCTGGTTCATTTTCATAACAGCCATTCACTGCGTCCCACCCACTGCAGAGTGATCACTTTGATTGGCATATCTGTCGGCCATGCTCTGAAAATGCTCTGTACAAGAGTTGATCTTCTTAGACCTGGGTTGTTGAGAGTAGCAGTGAAAAGGGCGCCATGTCACATGGTTGAAAACAAGGGGAGGCTGCCATCCAGCACCTCTTTCCCCACAGAGAAAGGAGAGCACAGCTACAGAGTCACGCCATTGTGGAAGATGGTTCTAAGTTCACCTTGTTATATACATTGGGAAGAAGGAACATGAATGATATAAATCTCAATCCTGTTAAAAAAAATCCCCACTACGATAACATTAGGAATCATGGCCTTTGTAAGATATCTAGGTCATAAGGTCTTTGAGAATGAAGTTAATGACCTTAGAAAAGAGACTTCCCCACCAAGCTGGGGATGTAGGTCAGAGGCAGACTACTTGTTCAGTTGTATGGGATTCTGGTCTCAGTATCCAATACCAAAATAAGAAGAGAGAAAAGACAAAGAAGAAAGAAGAAAGGAAGGAATCTAGGAAGGGAGAAAGAGAGAACAAGGAAAAAAGGAAGGAAGAAGGGAGAGGAGAAGGAAGAGAGGGCCCAGAGAGTTGTCTTGTCTTGCCTTTCTATCATGTGGAAGTGTAGCCAGAGTAAGGAGTCACCTGTGGGGAGGCAGCCCTCACCCGATAGCCATTCTGCCAACACTTTCAGGACGCTAAGAGGTAAATCTGTTTATGTTAAACTATCATTGTGGGGTATTTTGCCTTAGTGGTCACAGCTAACTGAAACCACCACGCTCCTTCCATGGCAAAGTCAAGGTGAACCAAGCTGGTTTTACACATGCCGTTTTTGAACTGTAGGTCTTACAAATGCTATGCTGATGTTTTTTCAAGGCACAGGGAGGACTCTTCTTGAGGAAGGCCAAAGAGACCTCATAAGCGGAGCTCAACATTCTATGAAGTAAGCATGGGGACATGACTGTATCTTCTTGCAGTGTTTTTAAGAATCAAAGGAATGGAGAAATGAGCTCTTCCTAAAAGAATTAGTCACGTAAACATTGAACTGAATGGAACTGCATTGCCAAGGAAAACAATGAGACTCAAGGATGCTAGTACACACCCATATATTTTTCACCAAGTACAGAGGGAATGTGAACCGGATACTGATCTGACCAAGGTAGAGTGCCTTACAGAAGTGGGTGTGGACTGGATACTGATCCAAGCAAGGTAGAGTCCATTATAGAAGTGGGTGTGGACTGGATACTGATCCAAGCAAGGTAGAGTCCCTTACAGGAGGAGTGGGGACTGGACACTGATCCAAATAAGCAGAGTCCCTTTGCCCTCTTTCAGAATTACAATGGTGTTGGGGTTTGTGGAAACATCTACTAGAAACGCAGAGAGAACAACCAAGCATCAAGGCTGGAGGTAGGAGAGATGCAAGAACAGGAAGGCCATCTTGCATTGTGCAGAAAGTGGCTGGAAATCCTGCAGAAGAAACGGTCAAGTATATGAACATGTACTGAGGTCAGCAATTTCCAACACAAGTCTCACAATATAAACAATTTTTATCTGTGACCTTACTCATTTCAGTTTGTACAAAGGTGGAAATAAAGAGAACTGAGAACACATGCTCTTCTTGCTGGAAAGTAATCTTTCCATCTGTTCATGTCAGGATTTGCCCGCTATTGTGGTCATGTTGGAGGGTGGGGCTTTTTAAGATGAGATTAAAATCCTTGGGTGTGAAGCTCAGTAACACGCACATAGCCTGTGTCAAATTCCCATTGTAAACAAAATTTTAAAAAAGCAATTAGGTCATTAAAAGTGATTAATGCGGTTTTGCAAGCTCAGGAACTGGGCCGTTTCACTAGAATGTGTTATTATGAAAGAAATGTGACCTCTCCTCCTGTTCTGCCTCTCCCACGTGTTCTCTTGCCTCCCACTTTTCTCTGAAACAAACACTTGAGGTTGTACTGGCCGAGTGTGAGAAGACCTACTTCCTGAGCTAGATGTTAGGAACATCCTTAGAACAAAGAAACTATTTAAATGAGAAATCCATACCAGGTATATCCCTTCAGTACTTAATAAGTTGGATATGGGACACTCTAGTAAATCCACTTTTAAGTCAAGTCAGGACTAGTGACAGGTGCCTATCAGAAGGCCACACAGTTTCTAGTACTTGGACATTTTTGGCAAAAATCAATGGTACATTAACTTGAATATAGTTTTATTATTTAATTATGAACTGAGAAGCAGACAAAACATATATACATGGTTTTGATTACTTAACACAGCTGACTTAAAATTTCAGATTACAGAGATATTCACATAAAAATATTCTATAGCTACAAAGTAATAGCCATAAGCTGGGGACGATAAGAATCAGTACTTGTCACTTGGGCACTTATGGTTAATGACTCTGAACTGATTCGGTTAAAAAATACCACAGTGATCATGCTGTAATCCCAAGTTAGTTATTTTGCTGGCTGTGGGGAATCTCACCCTCACACCCCACACCCCCAACTGTGTGTGTGTGTGTGTGTGTGTGTGTGTGCCTGCATGTGTGTTTGGATTTGGAAACATAAATCATGCAGATGGAGTACACTTGTGTCATGGGAGTACCTTAATGCAAAGTCATGATGACATCTCTTTCAGTCACAGAAAGCAGGATACCTCAAGCTATTTTGTACCTTTGGGGAGCATATGCTCTCACAAACTCCATCACCATCTTCCAGCGACTTTAAGGTCCAAGTTTCTAAGTGGATCCTCTTGAAACACAAAGAGACTCCCAACCCTGGGTCTTCACAGACCTTCCAAGGGTTTCTGCATCATGGAGGGTCCTCTGTCTCAGCAGTCATAGATAATATGTGTTTTTATGGGAGCATTATCCCAGGCATCTTCTCTTCGCCTCCCTCCTCAACTGACCTCTCCTCAATGAGTTATAAAAAGCCACACAAATCCTACCATACCTTCTCTCTTACCGGGGATGAGGAAAGGGGGTTGGGAGAACTGTTGGTGAGTGACACCCAAAAAGGTGATAGGATGAGGAACAAACTGCTAAGATTCATCAGGGCCTGACTACAAGGGAAAGAAAGAACAAGTCTGCATTCTCCACCCCGGCATTCTCAAGGCCATACAAAACCCAAGCCTACGTAAGACAGGTGATGTCAACCCAAGACAATAGAACTTGACAGTGTTCAGAATCCCATGTGTCGTACTTCTGAAGGACTAATCCTAGAGGTACTGGTGTCTAGGGTTACAAGTGTGGAAGGAAGGGTGAATGGGCCCTAATCGTGTGGCTACGGTTTTCACCATGAATAGAACTACACTTGAGTGTGCTCTGGTGCATCTTCACCAGTTCAGCAGTCTGTCTTCCAGGAATCTGCTTTGATCAAAATTCCCTCCTTCATCTGTAAGAAAGAAAAACAAACTTAAAGTGAACTCTTATATTCTTGGTTTTAGAGAGAGGAACAGAAGCTCAAGAAAAAGATAGTTGACTCCTAAAGTTGAAGCAATTCAATGGTCTATGCTATTAACAATTCTACTACAAATTGGCTTTTGATTTGTTTGGCTTTAAAATTTCACCTTTCACATCAGAACATAGCTGGCAACTCAAAATTTATACCCAGTGTCTATGCATCTGGGGATGTACTGGAACTCCTGATCCTCCTGCCCCACTTCTCAAGCTCTGAGATCACAGATACATACTACCATACGCTTTTTTGTGCAATACTGGGGATTGAACCCCAGGGCCTCATGTGTGCCGGGCAAACACTCTACCAACTGAGCTACATCCCAGCTCCCAAGATCCAAATCTCTACAACAAATGAAAGTGCCATGGGGCAAGTTTAGCAGAAGTGTAAAGGGTTTGTGTGTCTTGCACTGATTAACATGCCTCCAGTCTAAACACCTGCCTTCATAGCCATTCACTGGCATCAAGGTGGTGTGACCTATGTTTCCTGGTGACATGTCCCTTGCAGGAGAAGGATGATATGGGGGAACACATTTGAAAATACTCATCAGGTGATTTCTTTTGGGTAAGCAATGAGACCAAAGGTAAAGACACTTGTTAGCTGGATGCGAATGCAAAAATACCAGGCCTAAAGTGTCTCATAAAGATTAGAGAGTAGAAAGCTCATGGTACACGAAATATAAAGTAGAAGGGATGGACCCTGAAGTAGGGAGAGAGGAGTGGCTGAGGCAGAATGCATGCCATAGATTTTACTTTCCCCAAGATTGCCTTCTAGATAAAACATTCCCCCAGTCACAATATAATCCCAATCCTGGTGTACCTCAATTACTTATACCCTCAGAAAGATAGGTTGTAAATAATGTGCTTCTCTCTAGAGGGAAGGAAAGTGTGGACACATGGACACACAGATGCGTGAATGGACACACTGGTACATAGATGCACACACACTGAAGGGATAGGGGTGGATCAGGAAAACATCCCAGTGCAAACTCCACTGGAATTTAAGTTTATGATGTAAGAGCCTTCCAGATGATACATACATAGAGACTCTGCAATAAAAATATTACAGATTAGTGATTGACACATCATATGGGAATCCAAAATGCTTCCATTATTTAGATTAATAAAGCTTTGCTTCTTTAGTTAATCTCTAGAGACAAGTTGCTCAAAGCATGTCAATTCGTTAGGGCTTGTGAGGTGACATAGCTCATTAGGGTGCTTGAGGTCAAGCCTGACAACCTGATTTCAGTTCCTAGAACCAACATGGTGGAAGAGAGAACTGATCCCAAAGTTAACCTCTGACCATCGTGTATACAATGTGGTCAGAATGTACCTCACACCTAAGTAAATATGTGAAAAAACCCATTTCAATAATTAACACATTTATGTGTTTCCCCCAAACACTTGAAATGGGGACCTGGAATGGCATTCCTCCTCTCCCTTAAAATGAACTCTCCTTTCTTTGTTGTAGCCTGGTGGCTGGCTCTGTCCATCTTCCCAACACTCACTCCTACTGTCCGTCCATTGCCATCCTTTCTTAGTTCTTTTCCCAAGGACCTCGAGACTTGGTTATTGTTTTGCACCTTTAAGTTAAAGCCAGTCATCTGGACAGAGCATCCTCTGTATATTATCCAGCCTCTTCTCACTTTTCCCATGCCCAAGTGATGATGTCTACTCTTAAAAAAAAGAATCAGAGTTTTCCAGTAGCTATGAAGTCAGTCTGTAGACCAAGCTGGCCTTAGACTCACAGAGATCCACCTGCTTCTGCCTCCCGAGTGCTGAAATTAAAGGCATGCACCACCATCGCCCAGCAATGATGTCTACTCTTAATAATAGGATTGGGAACGGAGAGATGGGCTCAGTCAATAAAGTGCTCATAAGGACCTGAGTTTAGATTCTCAGAACTCACAGAAAAAGCCAGACATGATGACACATACCAGTAACCCCAATGGTGGTGTGTGGAGACAGACAAATCTCTGAAAGCTCACTGACCTGCCAGAGAGCTGAACTGGTGAGTTCCAGGCTCAGTGAGAGACCTGTCCTAAAGACTAAAGTGGAGGGTGATTGACAAGATATCCAGTGACAACATCTAGTCCCCACATATATGTCCACACTTCTGTACACACGCATACACATACTACATATACACACACACTCACTACACACCTAATTACAATGGGTCCCTAGAGTTGCAGGACCACCCCTATGTCAGGGTCATACAGCTCATCAAAGCGGACAGAACAAGCGTGTACACCCAGTTTGTGAACTTCCAAAGACCTAGCTTCCATTATTACCAAGATGGCCCAGTTCCTCCAGTACTTCCTCACCACCTGGACAGAGTGACTGAAGATGACATCCACCCCTGGCTTAGAAGAAGCTAGACAGGGAGGTGCCGATGACAAGGGCCTACAGTCAAAGCTGGCCCTGTCTGTTGTGAGCCATATCTACTGCTGTATGCAAAAGTGAAAAGGAATTGGCAATCAGTACTTTCATTTGGTTTAATTTTGCATAATGAGCAACTGGATTTTGATTATTTCATATTTTTAGGCTTTAGTTATAAAACAATAAAGCTGATTAGAGCTCCTTCAGTTTCCACTATTGGGTGGAGGCAGGAGGATAAGAGGTTCAAGGACAGCTTTTGCTACATAGGGAATCTGAGGCCAGCCTGGAGTACATAAGACACTGTATTTGAAAGCAAACCAACAAATAAATGTCCCTAGGAACAGGTAAGGGGTCAGGAAATTCATATACTACTCCCCACTCTTGTCAAAGTTGTATTTTTGTATTCTTGGGGCTAATTTTAACGGGAAGCACATTGGTTTCATTGAATATGCATTTCTGCAGGTCTAGGCAGAGGCTCGGTAGTTAGCAAAGTTTCTTAGTCCAGAACTGAGAGAGGTCACCACATCTGTACCTTCTTGTGGTTTCTGCAAGGAAGCCAGCAACAGGGCTGCAGCCTCTGGGAGAGTCAGCAGTTGAAGATCCGGGTTTCGTCTTTCTGGAGAAACAGAAATGTATACAGCCTTGATATTCATATAAACACACCAGCGTTTAGTTTCATGCCCATTCAATGTTGTAAATAAATAGCACTCGGATATTTGCGTCCACTGAACCTTCATGTAAAGGAAGCTTGCTCTGCAGTGTGAGATTAGGAAGGCCTCTGTTGAGGCCAACCCTTGATCTGTAAGCAGGCTACACTGCATATTGAGTTTTGAAAATGAAGTAATCATTTATATAGCATTTTATTTAGTGCTGTCCTATGTGTGTGTGTGTGTTGTGTGTGTGTGCGTGCATGCGTGCACATGCATGTGCCCACACTCTTGTGGAAGTCAGAGGACAACTCTGGGGAGTCTCCTCTCTCCTTCCGTACATGCACCCTCTGAGGGATTGGACTTAGGTAGTAAAGCTGGTGGCAAGTGACCACTGATGAGGAAGTCTCGTTGGCTTCATGACGATCTTCATAAATTGAGATATCGTACGTCTCTTGGAAATGACTTCCAGTTGTTTTTGCTGTGTTTACACTCAGGGATGGAAGAGCAATGTACACCGTATGCTAGGGACTATGTCACAACAGGAAGACAGGAGGCCGGACGGTGATGGCACATGCTTTAATCCCAGCACTCGGAGGCAGAAGCAAAGCAGATTTCTGTGAGTTTGAGTTGAGGCCAGCCTGGTCTACAAGAGTTAGTTCCAGTCTCGGGTACTAAAGCTACAGAGAAACCCTGTCTCATAAAACAAAAACAAAACAAAAAACAACAACAACAAAAGGAAGACAGGGTAGGAGCATCTGCACTTCCCCCACTTCGGGGCTTAGAAGGGGGTGAAGTTTCCCTGTGATGGCTTACAGCAGTTGCCTGAGCCAAAGATTCAGGTGTGATTTCATTGGAGCCTGAGTTTCCTACTTTACTTCTCCCAAATCAGTTTTAGATAAACATCTGCCTTCTTGGCCACATATAAGGTAATTAGCTGACCGAAGATACATTTGCTAAATACTCAGACCTATTTCAAATTCCTCAGTTTACACGCACTATAGGTGTACGGTGTCAAACTCTATCTCAAATTTAAGTTGCCAGATGACGTACTCCCAATTCGATGCAGACATTGAGTTTAATTGAGAGTAACAGAAAGAGAAGAAGCATATTTACCCTCACAAAATAAGGTTAATCACACTGCAGACTTGAGGAACACGAAACAAAAACTCGTGAAACGTCTGCTACGGTTATGTTCAGCGGTGTTGAAGAATTCTCAAAATCAGTATAGCTTTTATTCTTAGAATTTGTATACAACATTTTACTAAAATCAAATTTTCTTCTTTTTAAACTGAAACGACATTTAGTTCATCAAGAAAAAAAAGTCCCTAACCCTTCCATTCTTCCTTCCTTCCTTCCTTCCTTCCTTCCTTCTTTCCCTTTCTTTCCTTCTTTCCTTTCTTCCTTCTTTCTCTTTCTTGCGGGGGGATTTCATATGTCATGAATGCTGCATCATTTCCACCCTCTCTTTGCCCCCGCTACTCTGCCTATGCCCCCTCTCAAATTCATGACCTTTTCTTTAGTCATTATTGTTGCCTGCCTGTGCTGCCCTCTCTCCCTCCCTCCTTCCTTCCCTCCCTCCCTCCCTCCCTCTCTCACACATAGTTATCTAGTGTTACTCAGTGTACAAATATTTCCGGCTGACCACTCGAGATTGGATAGCTTAACCTGAACTTGTCCCTAGAAAATAACTGATCCTTCCTCAGTCCTTCACACCTGGTCCTGTTTTAATGACTTACCTAATTATGTTCGGTTTAAAATTTTTTGGTAGCTGTTTCTAGTAATTTAAGGAGGAGGTATATCTGAAACTTTTAAGTAGTTCTTTGATAGTAATTGGTGTTTAGGAGGAAAAAAGAGCAAGGGTCTTAGATCCATAAATAAATACCCGGGTGGACTTCTTGAACCAGGACAATCTCTCTGCCCTCTGTCTGCAAGGCAGTCCTAGCTGCCTGCTTGGGGGGCAGGGGAGAGCAGGTGGGGCGCCCCACCACCACCCGTCGGGCGCAGGGCTCACCCACCTGGAGGCGGCCGGTCAGCGAGCTCCTTCCTGCGGCCCTGGTCGGAGATGAAGCGACGGCCCTCTGCGGGGGAGACACCGGCTGAGCTCTGACCGCCAAACCCCTGGCCAGGAGAGGCCGCAGGTGGCGGCTTGGGAGGCGACCCTGCCTCGGAGAGCAGCCCCAGGAGGGTTCGAACATCTCCCCCCCCCCCCACCCTGCCAATTCCTAATTTTTGTTTTCGTCAAGTTCATTGATTGCTTTCCAGCCCCAGATACCTTGTTTGGAAAAACAAAAGCAAAAACAAAAACAAAAAACAACAACAAAACAAAAAACCCCACAAACACACACACAAAACGACGAAAACCAGTAGTTTTTTCAGTTAACCAACTGAACCCCTTCCCTTATTTTCCTTTCTACTCCCCGTCCCTTTGCCTTCCTTCCCCCATTCTTGAACCCTTCTCCTCCACTTTCTTCCCTCCTCCCCTTTCCCTCCTCCCACCTTCCTTAATAGGATCTTCCTTTGACCTGAAACCTTCTAGGTGGCCCAAGCTGGCTTCACACTCGCCAAGGTTCTCCTGCCTCAGCTTCGAGAGTGCTGGGGTTACCGTAGTGAGCCCCGACACCGGGGTCCTCTCTAGTGGAATCTCTCTGGATATCACGGAATCTTTCTCGGCCCCGCCGGCCCTCGCCTACCATTTCTGGATTCTCTGAGATCCCAGCTATTTACTGGAGCCAACTGTAACCCTGTCTCCCCAGGCTCCAGCTCCCCGGGTGCCTCCCATCACCTCGGTGAAGAGAATGAAGAGTGTGGGACTCACGAGCGCCCTTCAGGTAGAGCATAGCTTGGGGGGTCCAGTTCCTCCTCTCAAAGAGTCTCTGCAGCCCAGAGAAGAGAGAAAAGCAGTTAAGGCAGGGTAGTGGAACGGAAAGGAAGAAAAAGCCAAGACGCCCGCACAGCCCCCGCCAAAGCTGTCTGCTCTGCATGCAATGCGATTACCTGCGGAGCGCCGCTGGAGTTTCCCAGGACAGACAGCACCAGGAGAAGGGCCAAGGCTGTCATCACCAGGCTGCTGGAGCCCTACAAGAAACACCACCCAAACAGGTCCATCGAATTGCGCCGGATTTTCTGCCTTCTCCTCAAACCAGATAATAAGCTCTTCAGTCTAGTATATGATCCTACCTTCTAGATAATCCACAGAAAGTAACTTTAAAAACTAGGAATATATAATTTCATAACTTCACCCAAATTAAGAACTGGGAAATACGTTATTTTACTCATCAAAGCCAAACGGTTAGACTAAAGGCATATTCTTCAAATATCCTGTCGCTAGAATGCTCGTTAAATATAACCTAGGTATAAAGGAACACTTCTCAGAACGGGTGTCTGTGGCTTACCTTCATGTTCTGGCCTTTTCCAGAGCCCCTCAATCGCTGTCCCTCTGCCTGCGAGTCTGCTAACCCTGTTGCAACCTGGGGCTTTTTAGTACTCTTAGTATGAGTCTGTACAGGGAAGAGGAGACTACGGGGGTGAGGCTGTCAGTCTTCGGAAGCAAGCTGATTGATGACTCCTCTGGGGAGATCTAGTTGGCAGAAATAGGACAATGATTGATGAGCGGATATTATTTGTTTAGGAATTGACCACACCAGCCAGGAGACATTCTGACTGGACCAGCATCATCAGCTTTGTTTTCCCTGTTAGCCGCCCAAAGCATTCTGTCATCGTACAGACGGATAACGTGAGGAGCTATGGCTGAAGATGAATCACCCCAGTGAACATGAAAAGGTTAGGGAACCTCAGAGGAACTGGACATCAGCCATTCACTCAAGTATCTGTCTAGTCAATGATTTAACAAATACGTGTTAAATGTCCACCTCTTCCTTCAAGCCAAGCCTCCCCCTTGGTCCTAAGCTAATCCTCTAGTTAGGGGGGGACAGCCTCTAAGCTAGTGACAAACAGTGCTGAGGTTAGTAAGTAAAGGCAGGCAAGATGATATTAAGGGGAAGTGCTGGGCTTACTTTAGAGGGACTGAAAGTCAAAGGGGATTAGAAAAGTAAGATTCCAAGGGATTTGGAATTGGTATTCTGGTTACTCACTACAGACAAATGAAAAGGAATGGAGAGACAGCAAACAGCTTGGTTTCTACGAGGCAGAGAAGGCAGTAACACTGTAGGGGCACAGGGAAGGGGGCTTGGCACTGGTTAGCATATATGAAAATGTGGTCACAGATGAAAGGCTGTGATGGTAGGCTTGAGTGGCAAGGAATGGAGAGCTAGAAATGATTCTGGAGGTGGAAGATATAGGATTTGTGGGCAAATGAGAGCTTGAGAAAATAAATCAGCAAGGGTAAGGCTTAGATTCTTGCCTTAAGCACGGATAAATGAAACAGTTTATAGGAGCAGCAGAGGCTTCCTAAGGAAACAAACTATGAACATGCAGAAACCAAAATATGTATTTGACATCCAAGTAGGAATGCAAAATAGGTGACTGGAAATGCCAGACTTGGGAGCCCAACAAAGAAGCCATTAACTTAGCTTATGCTTTTCTAAACAAAGGAGTAATCCACTGTAGGAACTGTAAGAATTCTATAAAAGCCGGGCGGTGGTGGTGCACGCCTTTAATCCCAGCACTCGGGAGGCAGAGGCAGGCGGATCTCTGTGAGTTCGAGGCCAGCCTGGTCTACAAGAGCTAGTTCCAGGACAGGCACCAAAAACCACAGAGAAACCATGTCTCCAAAAACAAAACAAACAAAAAAAAAAGTGGGGGAAGACTGGGCGCGAATGAAGCTATCAACAAGAGGAAATGACAGAGCTGTGGAAATAGGTGTTCAGAAACTCAACAAGTAAAAATCAAGAAAAAGGGGTGAGGGAGAGCAATCAGGAAAAAGGAGTCCTTTCGGGGGCCTGATATCAAGCAAGTCAGAGAGTGTGAAGTGATAGTGAGAGCCCAAGTGACAGGCGACATAGCTCGGCAGGCCAAGGGCTTGCTGCCACGTCTAATTAATGACTTCAATATTAGCCCTAGGACTGACATCGTGGAAGGAGAGAACAGAGAACAGGTGCCTGTAAAATTTCCTCTGAATGCATACATGGTGATGTACACACACACACATACACACACACAAAGACAAATGTAGTTTAAAATTTGATAGCTCAAGCTAAATGATGCGATAGCCAATAGATTTGAAATTGTGATGGTGTCTGAAGGTGGAGGAAAAATTGGAATGGGTTAAATACCAACTAAAATATAAGGAAATCAAAACAAGCATTAATAACTTGCTAAAAAGTCACATTTTGGGGAGGAGAAACGGCGAGTCAGCGTGTTCTAAGCTGTGGGTTGTGGAATTATGTCATTGGATGGTGGAGTTTTTCTTCTGCGTAGATAGCAAATGCCTCCCTACCTTTGCACCCCCAGGCTTCTCTAGCATGCACGTGTGTTTGATGGAGCCTTTGGCTGGGACAGAAGGCACCCCTGGCACAGCGTGCATAGATCTAGGTTCGAGATTGAGTGGGGCAGTGTTAGTGATGAATTCCAGAGCTCAGGTTTGGGGTGTGATGATCTTTCCTTCATGTTTTCTTGTTTAGAGCAGTTAGATTTGTCATTATCTGCTGATAACAATCATTTGTAAGACATAGAAGATAATCAGAGCACAAGGCATAAAGATAAGAGAAAAAAGTAAAGAAATGTGTTGTAGAATATTTGTTTCCCTGTGTGGAGATGTGTCACTGTGTTTGGTTTAATAAAAAGCTGAATGGCCAATAGTCAGGCAGGAGAGATAGGCGGGAATTCCAGGCAAAGAGAGAAAGAGGAGGAGGGATCTAGGCTCGGATTACGGCAGAGAAACTCTGAAGTCAGACATACAGTACAGAGCAGAGGCAACTGAGCCACATGGCAGAACACAGATGAATAGAAACAAGGTAATTTGAATTATAAGAGCTAGTTGGAGACAAGCCTAAGCTAAAGACTGGCAGACGCCTGAGATTCTGTGTCTGTCCTAGTCACAGTTTCTAATGCCAGGAAGAGACACTGTGACCATGGCAACTCTTAGAAAGAATATTTACTTGAGGTGGCAGCTTACAGTTCAGAAGTATACTCAACTATCATGGCAGGAAGCATGGTAGCTGGGCATATGGCAGTGTGCAGGCAGACATGTTGCTGGAGAATTCTACATCTGTATCCAAAGGCAACAGGAACTGAACTGAGACAATGGACATGATACGAGACCACAATGCCAGCCTTTGCACTGACATACTTCCTCCAACAAGGCCACACGTCCTAATAATGAGTGGCATGATTTTTCAAACAACCACCACATTCTACTCCCTGGTCCCCAAAAGTCTGTAACCATAGTAATATTATAATGTAAAAATGTATTCAGTCCAATTTCAAAAGATGCAATAGTCTATAACTGTCTCAAACTTATTTAAAAGTCTAAAGTTTAGTCTGTTCTGAGACTCATGTGATCTCTTAACTGTAATCCCCTATAAAACCAAAATCAAAAAATAGATCATATTCTTCCAACATATAATGACACAGAATATAAATTACCACTCCAGAATGGAGGGAAGGGAGCAGAGTAAGGAAACACTGGGTCAAAGAAAGGCCAAAAATGAACTGGGCAAGCTCCAAGCTCTGCATCTCTATGTCTGATGTCAAAATGCTTTTCAGATCTCCAACTCCTTTCAGTTTTGTTGACTGCAGCACACTTTTGTTGCGGGAGGTCCTTCCGCTCCTCCAGCCTATAGTCGCTGAGATACCAGCCCATTGGGGCGTGGTCTCTCTCCCTTTAAAAAAGCGGCCACTTCCCTCTCCTCTCTCTCTTCACTTCCTGCTCAGCCAGCGACTAGACTCCCTTCCTGGTTGCTCAGAGAGCTGTTGTCTGGGACGGTGATCTGTAAGTTTTTTCCTCTTTAAATAAATACCACCCTATTAATCATAATTCCAAACTGGTGTGGCATTGTTTCTGACTTACACCTTCACACTTCTTTCTCTTAGGCTGGTTCCACTCCCTGTTAGCCGCTCTCCACAGCAGGTATCCCATGACTCTGGCGTGTCTAACAACTTGGGGTCTCCAAGGTAATCCAGGCTTCACCTTCACAGCTTCATTAATGGACTCTCCAAGCTTTCATCACATCTCTGACACAAGCCTGGCCTCTGCAACTCTTTCCAGCCGTGGAGGTAAATTCCACAGCCCCTTTCGTCTGTTCTTAACTCTAGAACCGTATGACCCAAGCTGCCAAGGTCTGCTGTTCACTGGACCTGGAACATGGCCCCCTCGTTCAATAGCATCTTTACCAACTTCCTGTTTTTGATGGTTTCCTTCACAGACTGGCTGTCCTGAAATTGGATCTGTAGACCAGGCTGGGCTTAAACTCAGAGATCTGCCAGTCTCTGCCTCTCATGCACACTGGGATTAAAGACATTCACCACTATGCCCAGTTCTAAGCTTTCCTTTAATTCCTTAGTTGAAAACTTAGCAGGGTAGAATTTTGCTCTGAGGTCACCACTCCCTGTATGCCATTTCTTAATCTGTTTATCTCCTTGAATACAGAATTTAGCTCTATTCCACTTCCTGGTACTCTTTTTCTAGTCAAAATTTACATTTTGTAATTTTTCCTACTTAGGTTTTCCTTTTTATCATACCTCTTCATTAGAGTTAACACTAGTAACCATAAAACAGTCTATTCTAGGCTTTTTTGAGATTTCTTCTGCCAAGGGAATTACTCTAAAACTCTTCACTTTAACCTCAGACAAAGTTTTCATACGAGGGCAAAAAGCAGCCACATTTTTCACCAAAATATCACAAGATCAATTTGTAGGCAACATACACAAGTTCTTGACCACTGAAACCTCTTGATCCAGCCCCCACCCCCAATTCAAGTCACCCAGCACCAGTGTCTTCCATGCTCCTACTGGTACGGCTGGCCCACTAGGCAACAGTAAAAACATTCCCATGCTTTCCTAACCCAAACTCCCAAAGTCCAAATGTCTCTAAACAATAGCATGGTCAGGCCTTTCACAGCAATACCCCACTTCTGTCTTAGAGTTTCTATTGCTGTGAAGGAAAATCATGACTGCGGTAACTCTTATAAATGAAACATTTAGTTGAGATAGTAGCTTACAGTTTCAGAGGTTTAGTCCATTACCACCATGGTGTGGAATACGGTGACATGCAGGCAGACATGTTGCTGGGGAGCCGAGGATTCTACATCTTGATCCAAAGGCAACAGAAATGAACTGAGATATTGGATGTGGTTTGAGCATATATGAGACCTGAGTCACCCCCACAGTGACACATTTCCTTCAGCAAGACCATACCTATCCCAACAAAGCTACACCTCGTGACAGTGCCATTTTCTTTTGTTACCAGTGTCTAATACATACAACTTTCAAAAATGGGGGTCAAAAATAAAACTTTTCATTCAGTAAGCTGTATCATCTTCATCATTCATTACAGTGACAGAGAGCTGACTACAACAGATAGGTAGTGTGTAGGTGGCAGAAATTCATTATTTAGCTCTACAGGGTAGAAAGTCAGCACTGTGAGGTTCCATTGAGAGCTTTCTCTGCTGTGTCCACACATGCTGGAAGAGGAAAACAAATTCCTGTGACCTGTTATAAGGTCCGATTGTGTGTGGGGGGGGGTGTAAGATGTTCTGTGCACTGTGAATATGTGTTGTTCTCATTGACTAATAAAGCTGCTTCAGCCTATGGCAAGGCAGGATAGAGCCAGGTGGGAAATCCAAGCAGATATACAAGAAGGGTGGAGTCTGGGAGACTCCAGCCAGCTGCCAAGGAAGCAAGACATGTAAAAAAAAATGAGATACAGGGAAACCCTGTCTCAACCCCTCCCCACTCCCAAAAATGAGATAACGCCACAGCCACATGGCAATACAGAGTTTAACAAAAACAAAAGGGGAATTATTTTGGCTTACAGTTCAAACACACAGTCCATCATAGTGAGGAAGCCAAGGTGGTGGAAGCCGAGAGCAGCTGGTCATGTGATGTCTACAGAGATTCGCAGCTGGTCACATGACATCCATGGAGATGAGAGCAGCTGGTCACATTTCATCCAGAGGAGCAAAGAGCAATGAACACTTCTGCTCATCTCACCTTTTCTTTTTATACACAGCCCAGGATTGGAGCCCAAGGAATGGTGCCACCCACATGGGGTTTCCCACCCTGATAAACCTGATCGAGATAATTCCCTCCAGTGTGGCCCAGTGGATAAATCTACATCAGAGCTCAAGCACCCAAGGCACGGGGGACACCTGGGTAAGAGCCAGAGTACCGGGAAGTCTGCTGTGAAACAGTCTCTGCAAGAAAAGGCTGCACACACAAGACTGCAACAACACAGGATCAATGGATGGACTAACACGGAAGGGGGGCATTTACAAGGTCCCACCTCTAGACAAAGGATGACAGGTAACTAATGACTACTAGGAGAAGAATTAGTCTTTCCCAGGCGTGAACCTCCTTATTGGTTGTCCAATCCAGAGTGATTAGCCTGGAAACCATTTACACCACACAACAAAAATGGACTCAGCAGATTGTATTTATATATATTTGTGACACATATGCATGTGTACATAGCAAACAGAATCAAAGAAAAAAAGGTTATTGACTTTTGAGGGGAACATGCAAGGGGTTTGAGAGAGGGCAGTTTGTAAAGGCTGGAGGGAGGGAAGGGTGGGACAAGTGATATAATTCCATTTTAATTAAAAATACTTCTTCAAAAAAGGAACAACAACAAGAAGGTAACCTTTCACGGCGTGCCAAGGGCTCTGAACCTCACTCATCAAGTTGACAGCTGATCATTTATCATAGCTGGTGGGACTGGAAAATAGAAGTTTATATGTAGGGATTTGTGGACGGTTCCTCTCGTCAGAGCAGCCAGAGCTGCTGAAGTGGTGGCTTGTACCCACTGCCTTAGGGGACAGATTACAGGAAGCACTAGGGGCCAGGGAGCCGCCGTAGTGGGTACAGCAAAGCTTGGCAAATTTGAGGGTCTTTAAGGTGAAAAATTGTCTTCTGACTTATATATGTATGCTGTGGCCCATGTTCTCTCTCTCTTCTCCCCTCCTTCTCCCCCTCTCCCACAAACACACACACACACACACACAAACACACACATAAAGAAATGTAATAAAACATCTTTTAAAAAAACACATGAACGTTTTAGAAAGAGGAACAGGAAAAGGAAATCACCAAGATCACCAAGAGAAACTCCCAGTCCGAGGAAGATTAAGTACACGCTCAGTTTATCTGGTGAATCAGTACTTCCGGTCCAAGGAAGGATAAGTACACTCTTAGTACGTCTGGTGAATCGGTAAGTAGGCGTCTTACGTCAAAGCTGCCATTTTCCATTTTGTTGAACAAATGAAGGGAATGACTCTGACATGTTATCAATATCAGTCTCACCACGGACAGCATGCCAGATGCTGCTCTGAAAGGCTGGCAGAGGGCACCACCTCCAGGAAGATACTGCTGTCAAATCACAGGCTTTAAAGACAGAGGCTCTTCGAACCAACAGAGGGGGCCCCATTGTTTGGCTCAAAATACGACAGGTCAGAATACTGAACTTTCTTCTGCTGACAGTATGCACAGACAGGTTGTCAAACAGGCTTTTATGCCTTCTTTAAAGGAATATTCATTAAAGAACATTTTTGCCTTTGCCACTAACATAACTTGGATTTTGAAACTTGGCTCTAGGATGCCCAGATTCCATTTGAAAACCAACCATCGGGCACTGTTTAAAGAGACATCCCCTCAAGTTACACATATTTGAATTGACTGGATGCCCAGCGAAGGGTAGTGTCAGTACCAGCGCTTACACAATCACTGAAATCAGAGCTGCCTCACAGGCTCAAGCACACGGGAAGAGGCGCTCAGTTCATTTTTTTTCAGGAAGAAGGCTCCTCACCTAGGCCTAGCAGCAATAGGATAACCTGAACCTTACACTTCTGTGTAAACGCCAGGATTTGCAGGTGTGTGCCCTCATGCCTAGCTAATGACTTCATTAGATGACAAAGCATTACTGGCCACACTGTAAGCAGGGCTGTGTACCTACTGCACTTCTGCTCAGTCTACTGCTGTTGAGAGCTGCCACTCGGATCAGCCTACCCAAAGATGAACTGGGGCTCACTGGGCCCCTTTAGTCCCTGTCCCAATGCACATGGAGAAACATCACCTTTCTCTTCTTTCCCTAATTATCTTTTCAGTGGGGTACTGACACCAGCTGTCAGCCCTGTCTTTTGAGGCTGCCGCAGCAGGGCTTTGCATTAACACTACAATGGCAGCGCCACACCGGAAGGCTCAAGGCCCAAGAATTCCACTGCCCCTCTTAAGCAGTTACACCTGCCAGGGATTGAAGCACGCTGGTGTTTACAGAAAATTCAAGTAGGGAGTAAGTTTACTTTATTACTTTCCTCTTAGGAGAGTTCTTTATCATAACCCTAATTACAAAGTCCTCCCCACCCCTTTATAGAGGTTGACCTGAGAACTAATGATTTATGCCCATTTGGTGACATCAAGAGTGATTTCCATTGCCCTGGCATCTTGCTTTCCTAGGGAGGAAATGCTGCCCTTGGTGATCCATCCTGTCCTCTAGCAAGTTACCCTGCATAAAGTTCAGGATGTGAAGCAGAGGTTCACTTCATTCACTGTGGCTGAGACCTCTGCTCCCAAAAAACTGACTTCAACACACGAGGGATTGGAGGGGACAGAGCAAAGCTGGATAACCGCATTTCCAATGGTTCAATATTACGTATGAAAGGCCAGGGATGGATATACATAAGTGACTGGAGCCTCAGGGATCACTTGCTGCCCAATTAGTGTAAAAGTAGCAAGGGATAGGAGCCAGAAGATCCAGCTGTCTTGGCCCAAGCAGACAGGTAAGGGGAGACATGCTAGTGGCATTTAGTGAGGTCCTCACAACTGAGTAATATCATAGGAGTACTGCAACCAGTAACTTTCACACATCCTACTTCGTTGAACAACAGGACTCAAGTTACAACTTCTGGCTCCAGGATAAGGTTTGGGAGATGCGCTAGATCATCATCATCCATCCATCCATCCATCCATCCATCCATCCATCCATCCATCCATCCATCCATCCAATCATTTATCTATCAATCACCTATCACCAATTGCTGTGGAATAATCATGTACACAGAAAATGTGTTGCTCTCATTGTTAATAAAAAGCTGACTGGCCGATAGCTAAGCAGGATTTTCCGGGTAAGAATGTTGGGAAGGATGGAGTCATTGGACTTGCTGATGCAGAGGGAGCAAGACATGCTAGAGAACAGGTAAAAGTCATGAGTCATTTGGCAACATGGAGATTGACAGTTATGGGCTAATTTAAATTGCAAGAGCTAGTTACAAACAAGCCTAAGTTCTCAGCTGAGCTTTCATAATTAATGTCTTTGTGTAATTTGGGAGCTGGCTGGCCCAACAAAAAAAGTCTGTCTACAACCAATCATCTATCAGTCATGACAATGTTACATTATTTAGTCTAGGCTGGCCATGAAGTCCTGGCAATCCTATTTCATGTCAGGAGCCATTTCCCCCCTAACAATCATTACAGAAACCATCACTCTAGGGAGTCTGCAGAGAACCTCACACCCATAATTATGTTCTATTGACAGAATCTGCCCCTCACCCAATTAACTGTTAATCTATTAGCAGAATACGCCTCACATTCCAGCTACCCAGGGAACCAGGTGTGGCAACTTGTGACTTCTGGCCTGTCTGTCCGAGTGTAGCCTGGCCTACGTGACCGGAACCATGCGGCGAGATCCCTTGCCCTGCCCCCCATTCCTTACCATATATAAGCAGCAACCATGACCCTAATAAACGGAGGCTTTGACAAATCTGCTTGGCCTCCTTCTTCTGTCTTAGCTCATTCCCTTCCAGGTAGCGCCCCTCCGAGACCCTGGAGTAACTGGATTGCGGGGTGGGTTACAACCCCTAGACTGAGTAGCCCACCCCAACGCAATCCACAATTTCAGCCTCCCAAGTGGTGAGATAGATACGTAACAGACTCAAGATGTCCATTTACCAGTGACAATAAACTACAATTAATATTTAATATGGGACTTAGTAAATACTTAGCAAGTTAGGGGTGCACTGACCCATTATTATTATTTTTTTTTTGCTTATAACAGAATTTATGATGAAAATACTATGGATGAACATTCACTTCATCCAGGTCACAAGTATTCAAGGGTAATAAATTCCTTTTCCAGAATAAAATATTTTGAATTCTGGAATTAAAGGCAGCAGCCGCAATGGATTTCCCTCAAAAGCTCAGCTACACACACTGAGAAAAAACCTACAGTGAGCTTGTTATAGCGAGTAGCAGTGACAGTTCTGACTCTCGTGGCTTACAACAAAGAGAAATGAAAGGACTGTCTTCCAACACCCATCCCCTCACCCTACAATAAACCTATTTCTTGAAGAGGAAACAAAATCATATTTTGAGGGAAACGCCCCAAATTAATGCTGATAGCATTTTTTTTTTTTTTTTTTTTTTGTCCTCCAAAGATACTGTGATGTCACTGGGATCAACTAGGAGACACCTGTGGGCAGGCTTGTGAGGGAGTCTCCTCAAGGTTTGACTGAAGCAGGAAAACCTTCCAAGAATGATACAATCAGCCGGGCCACATGGTGGCCAGGAACCAAGTCTGGATCCTCTGCAAGAGCTCCAAACCCCTGGGCCCTCTCTCCAGCCACTCAATATTCTTTTATACACATTAGTAGTTTCCAAATGTGTTTTGCTAATCTAGTTGTTATATGACTGTATTTAAGCAATTTAGAAATTAAAATGTCAAGGCCATTTGACAGACAAACTTGCACTTAGGCCCAATTTTTTAAAGAACGTAGATTATTTTATGTTATTTAAGTTTCAAAATTTCAAAGATAAACTTGACCACCAGTGAATAGAAAAGTACCCTTTTATTGAGGTAAGACAAGTGTATTTACAATACGCCATTGTTAGAGTATATAATTTGACCATGAGACTTCTAAAGCAGCTGAATTCCAGAGAACTGTAAGGGAGAACATTGCAGGCATGTTTCTGTTACAGAAGGTACATTTGAACATGACAGAAACACTTAAGGCTGAGTACTGGAACTTTTCCTCCATCTGGGGGAATAATCAAAGGGTTCTTTTTTTTTTTTTGTCACAAAGACAGAGGCTGATTTTAGAAGGGGTGGGTGAGGGAACCCTCAACAAGAGGGCTTACAGAAGTCAAAAGGCTGGTTTTTTTTTTCTTTAAAAAAAAAAAAAACAGAGCCTCTTCAAGGTTCTGACTAAGTGCAGTGTTGGCAAGCATTCCAGTTCCACTGCAGACTGACCTGAAACTGAAAGCCATCCCAGCCCTCTGCCTTACTAAAGTCTATGAGCTTCTCCCATCTTCTCAGGTTCAGTGTTTTCTGAAACCAGAACGCTGAAAGGGGATGTTTGCTGTAGTGCAAAAACCACTTTGATAGGGTCATGTCTACGTGGATTTAAATGGCAGACTCCTGTTCTAACAGTGACACCTAGCCACTGTCTACAGGGCACCTCACACAAGTTAGTTCTCAAAGCATAGCATTGAATTCCAGGAAGGTGACTTTTTGATGAACGTCAGACAACGCCAGGTCTTTTATTATATCCCATGAGCTATTGAGGTAGGATTCTCTACTTATCGAGTTTTCACAGGTTACACCATAAGGTCAGATGCCAAGTACCAAACACGACAGTAATCCACAATGAACCATCTCACTACAAACCAGTCCTTCCTTCTGCAGACCGGCAAGGCTGGGGATTCTCCTGGCACCAAGAAATTTAAAAACAACAAACATTGTAATTGTATTGTCTTGTAGAAATGGTTTGTAAATAAATACAATTTCAATTATGATTTTCTGCATCAAAAAGCTTTGAGACTGCTAAAAATAAATAGTGCAATCATTAGTGGTAAGATAAGTAGTAGTACGTCTGAGGAAGTGCTCCCATGTCCAACAGGAAAACTACCGCCCTGGGGAAGGAAGGAAACCATGGTTGCTCCTCTTGGCAGACTAGCAACAGAAGGGAATGAATGACAAGATTGCCCCAAGTCAGCATCACGCATCTGAGGAACCATGGCGAGTTTAGTTAGGATGTAATAGTTTTTGCATGTCACTGGGGGCATCTTCTCTCCTAACTCAAGATGGAGAACGGTGCAGGAAGCAGATGAGGTGCATGCTCATTTTCGACTGTTACAATAAGAGGGAAATCACGATGAAATAAACAGCACTCTTCACAGTCACAGAATCAAGCCCTTGACATGCTACAGACTTTCAATGTCACCACAAAGTATGAAACCAAGGTGGGAAACTCTGGCCAAATGTCCTAAAAACACAGTAGGAAGTACTACAGCATGACATGGGAACATCTGGTTGCGTCACTTAAGATCTCAAAATCTGACTCCAACACCCTCGATAGAGACTACTCCACAGTTAGAACGCTGTGCTTGGCGTCTGTGTGCAGCAGATTGTACGAACACACCCAGGCCACACTCAAGAGATCTCTGCATCCAGAGTGTTGTAGAGTCAAGAAAGCACTTGGTCAGCTATGACTGAGAAGTAACAGCTCAGAATGACCTCTGCGTATCCCAAAAAGGATATCTTTTAGTTTTGGATTTTTATCTGGCTCCAAAATATAAAGATTCAAAAGGATCACAAAAGTTTTATTTTCATGTTTACAAAAAAAGTGATTCACACATGAAACTGGGCTTTCCCTGGGCTGATACACAGAGACGACATAATCTAATCCAATTCAGGCATCATTATTGGTGACCCAGCACACCTAGAATTAGCTGGGCCATCAAAATAGACATTATAAAAAAAAAAAAAAATCAAATGCCTGTGTTCCTGAATCTTCTAAAAAAAAAAAAAAGAAAAGTAACAGACACCATGGTTCTCTATAAATGGCTGTTTCCCACGTTGCAGCAAAACTAAGAAACAGCCTTCAAGTCACTAAGCATCGTCAAGGCTTCATCCTCTCCAGCCACGGATCTCAGATCGCCTGACCACAGCCTGCTGTCACTGCTTCTTCGGTAACTGTTGGAACTTTGGAGGGTGTATGTTTTAGACTTCTGGAAGGATTTTACAAGCTAGTTTGTGAAACTTAACTTTGTGCTGGATATTCTTCAAAGGGTTTTATAAATAGTATAGCATTTAAAGTCTTCAGTTCCCTCGCTGTTATACCATATTGTTGCTTTCTCCAACTTTATCTACAAACTGTAAGGAGAAGAAAGACAAAATTAAAGGGAGCTCAGGCATCGTATAGCTGAATCAACACTAAATGTTGGTTAAAAACATCCAGCTTTATAAGACTTGCGGGAAGTCAAGGCATGACTGATAGTGGTTAACTGGATGGTGTCCACCACCATCTTCTTAGGTGTGTATAAAATTGACTTTTCTAAAAGTTGCTTTTGCATGACATGTGATACACATGAATTTAAGGGTGAAACATGAAAAATGCCACACAATGAATAAAGTAATGTATAAAATGACACTGACACCGCTAGCTCAACGAAAAGACTGAAATGCCGGCCACTCATGCATTAATGAACCCAATAAGATATTTCCACTGACCATTCCTGTGGATCTTCTGGGCCTATGTGGTCTTTGGACAAACAGATTTAACTCAATTAAGTTCAGTAATAAACAACAACTATCAACTCAAATATGTTAAATGAGCATTCTGGACATCATACTGAAGGGGGCAAAGACACTGAGACATTCAGTGTTGCCAACATAAATTTATAATTGTCAAATATGAACTTCAACGAGCAGTCATGTAAATGGTTATTGATTTTAGTTACTCCATCCCAAATAGAAACAGTTTGTCTTTGGCATCCCAGATGGTGACTTACAGCTTGCAACAGTGTATATAATCATGGCAATGCTGCAAGGTAGGGCCCTGCCCAGTTCTAGCCAGCAGGGTCTTTGTAATCACTTTCCACATCTGTTACTTAGGTACTGACTATAGACCCCTACTGTGCTGGCTGAGCAATTACACAATTACTACCAATCTCATAACCATGGACACAATAAGCTACAACTACAGGTCTTAGTAAATTCAAATGCCATTCTCTATATAAACAATATTAAACTGAAGGATAAATGGAGCCGGGGTCCACTCCACCCCAAGCAAGGTACCAACCTTTGAAATGATTGTAAACAGGTGCCTGACAATATTTGTGGATTCACTAGAACCATATATTTCAGTGGTTTTAAAAAAAAAAAATCAATGCAAATACATAGTCTGTGCCAGGGTGCTCTGCCTCTAAGACTGACCTGGTATGGAAAGGACTGGGCTTACCGTGGTGTTCGTTTTCCTGGAAGTACTCGTTAGCTGAGAACTTGGCCTACACTGTGGCCCACCCTGCAGACCAATGGGCTTAACTACCTTCTGTACTTTAACCTAGTTGTTTCTTTCCATATTTTAGGTTTACTTAGTTTTCAGACTAAGAAGATGACTAAAAAGAAGTCATTTAGAGTTGTCATGAGAAAGACTAGGTCTCTGGGGTCAGTTAAATATTATCCTTCATTCAGCGACTTGGGAAAAATGGGTGCCATTTCTATTGTGAATGGCAGGTGTTATGCTGGACCCCAGGGAAGCATGGCTAGTAGCCATCTGCCTATCTCTGCCCTGAAGGACTCTGATCACAGCTCTGGAGCTTTCCTCTTGATGATTAAATCAGGTAAACGCTAGATAGAGGTGTGTATAGGGAAGGCATGCAAAGCCATCCTGAGTCTGCCATAGGGAGTTGGGAAAGGCAGGTAAATCCTGAGAGGGTTTGGAGATCCCACAATAGATGGAGCCTCCATGGCAGGTTACTACCAAGCGTCCACAGAATGCACCCTGAATGCAGGAAGGGTTTCACTTATCAATCAGAGTAACACCAAAAATAAAAAATAATACTGAAAATAGTATGTTCAAGCAAAATGTCAGGTTTCATAGATCTATAAATGATTAATTTCTGGTTTTCACGGGAACCAGAATCCGTATGACACAATCATCTATATCATAATGACTTAATCACATCAATGAGTCAAGCTCCAAGTAAAAAGGCATCACAATCTATTTATTCAGTCGGTGTATTGCTTAACATTGAATACATACCGATCTGATTCCAGGTAGATTTAGGAGGGATCCTAGGACAGGCACTCTTCTGATAAAGCCAACGACCACAGGAAAGAAGCCCCTGGGAGGCAGAAAACAAGGTTATTAGACTTCAGTGCTTTCTACCAGGAGGAACCACCAGCCAGGGGAAACAGCAACTTCAGTCACCAATTACAACAATGCAGCTAACAATTTGATTACTGCTAAAATGGTGCCCAGAGTACAATGGGACTTGGCTGTGCTGTGATCAGACCATGGGCTTTCTGTTCCACTGCTGAAGACAGGGGTGTTGGGGAAGGGGGTAAGCAGAAGAAATGACTGTATGCATGAAACCATGAATCCAACACCAACAGAACACCTAGCAGAGGGTACGTCTCTCAGCTTGCCAGTTTTTGGTGGGCCTCTAATTAGCTTATCTGTGGGTCAGTGAGGACATTTTAAGCTGAACAGTTTAAGAACACACAAGAAATAACATGTACCTGGTTCTTAAAATGCAGTTCACAGGGATGAGAGTACAAGAGAGAGGTCAGGAGCTGCCAGTTTCATCTCTGAGCCCACAGGAAGGGAACTGAACCCAACCCAGAGGAACAGCTCTTACAGTCCCAACTAGGCACATGTTTCAGAGATATACTTTCTTAGCAGTATTAAGTTCAAATGGATGTTTTTAAAGGTATCTTTAAAAACACAAACGTGACTTCATACATTGCTGAGGATTTCATGTATTTGGAGAAAGAACAACAAACACTCTTAGCTCTAGATCTCAAGCCAAGACCCTCTCAGAATAAACAAAACTCAGCAGAAGCACAAGGGTTTTACCAGAAGCCTCTTTAAACCACGAAGCTAAGGTATTAGTGCAATTCACCAATACAACGACAGTCCTTCTATAATGGCATCGAGGGCCAACCTGGGCCATTTAACTTCATGGCTGGAGACTGCAGCTGCCAGCACCCACTCAGTCTCTCACATTCTCAACTTTTCTTTTGTAAGATGCATTTACCGAGAGCTGCCCTTCCTTCCTCCCCTTCCTTGTCCCAGTGATTCTTACTCTTAACTCCTCTCTGCCCTCTTTTTCTTTTTCCCACTTCAATGGCAGCAGTTAGTGTTCAACTGCCTAACTTTATACTGGGTACCAAGTCTGAGCTCTTTAACTACTTTTCCTGCCTCCAGTTGTTCTTTCTGAAATGCACCCTCAAATTTTTCTTGTATTGATTTCTTGTATTGGCACATACTATGACATATGTGGAGCTCAGACCACAACTTGTAGGAGTAAGTTCTCTAACTCTGCCATGTAGGTCCTCGGCATCCAACTCAGCTCTGTCTTCAGGCTTAGTGTCAAACACCTTTAGCCACTGGGTGATCTCATTGTACATGTCATTCTGACCATAGAGCAGTATCCCTAAAGATGCCTTTCTGGCTCAACTCATTTCTGGCTTAAAAATCTTTCTGTCCCTGTCTCTCTGTTGCAGACATAGCTCCTTAGTGTAGCATGATTAATACAAACCCAGAGACAGATACTGAGGTTCAACCTGAAAGTCAGCAAAAAAAAAAAAACAGCCAGCCACTGGCTCTTAGCTCTATCTCAGTCAGAAATGCAAATCCTGCCTTCAGGAATCTCAGAATGAGACTGACAGAGTTGTCTCCTCCTGTTTTACAATCCTCTCTAGGGCTGGGATTAAAGGTGTCACCACTACCTGGTCTATAAGGCTGATCAGTGGGGCTGTTTTACTCTCTGATCTTCAGGCAAGCTTTATTTATTAAAATACAAATGAAATATCACTACACTTCCCCTTTTTGTCTTAAATAACAAAACATCTTAGTCTAAATCTGACAATAGCAACTCGTTTAGAAAGGTTTGTAGCCAAAGAGTGCTGTAATTAATATAGTTTTTGTGTGATTATTCAGGTTTGGGCGACTGTAAAACAAATGGGCAGTCTGTCTGCAGGCCCAGTCCATGGTGGATAGCGCGATTCCTGGGCCGCTGGTCCTGGGTTCTATAAGAAGGTGCGTTGAGCAAGCCAAAGAAAGCAAGCCAGAAAGCAGCTCCCCTCCATGGTTTCTGCATCAGCTCCTGCTTCTGGGATCCTGCTCTGTTTTGAGTTCCTGTCTTGACCTCCTTCAGTGATGAACAGCAATGCTAAAGTATAAGCCTAATAATAAACCCTTCCTGCCCAACTTGATCTTTAGTCATGGTCTTTTATCGTAGCCATAGGACCCTAACTAAGACAAACTGGTACCAGGAGTGGGTACCTGATCATATGTATGAGAGGATTGTGAAAGGACCCAAGTCCTTAGGAAAAATCCAGATGATCATGAGTGGATCCCAGGTATTAAGACAGTTGGAATTCTGTTTTGCTTTGATTTGATTGTAACTGTGCTAACTTTCCTCCCTCTTGAAGAAAGAAGGTATTTTATTAGAGCCCACAGTTGGGAGATTTTAAAACACTTTGTATTTTTAAAGAGATTGGCTATATTATATATTTTAAATATGTTTGAATTTATAAAGACTGTGGAACTTTTAAAGTTATTTAAAATCTTGGGGATGAGTAAGAAAGAACAGTGACGTGTTTGTGTGTCAAGCTGACAAGGGGTCAGTGGTGCTGGGTGGTTTTGTGTGTCAACTTGACACAAGCTAGAGTCATCGGAGGACGGAGCATTGGAAATAGTTAGCAAATAGTCTATTACCTTACCCAGGCCGTCATTTACATTTTGGAAACATTTTTAAAAGACTCAGTCTACACAGCAGTCATTCAGGAAGTGATCTCTCATGTTAGCCCAACTACCCAGGGCTCTGCAATAGTTATCTGACACACTGGCTCACTAAAAGAGAAGAAAATAATGGCCTACCTGAACAAAAGAAAGAATCCATAAATTTCGAAGATCATGCCTATCAAAGGCCAACCAATAAGAACCACGAACACACCACCCAGGAAAAATCCAGTGGCCTTCACTTTTTGTTTCTGGAAGAAGAATCTGAATGTTCTTTCTAGACCAATTACAAAAGCCAAGCCAGCCACAAACAGAACCTAGGAGAGAAAGACAATGCAACACAGAATGGGTTAAACACCTCATAAAGTGAAGAGCAAGGGGATGAAGCAGTTTGCTTGGCATCTGCTGTGTGTACTGCCAGAGTCCTGGGTGTACGCCCTGCGACAAGCCAGGAGTGGGGCGCACATGCTGGAAGTCCTGGCTATCTTCACTGGCCTCATTCCTTGCCTAATCCCATGCAATGGAGAAAAATGATGAAATGGGACAGAGGAACCCCCATCTGCAGCAATTCCCCAGCTCTGCTGGATAGGCAAGGAAACGGCTTAGTCAAGCAGATAGCTGGTAAGGCCTGGATGGCCAGCTTGCTTTAATTTGCTACCGAATGTAGTCCCTGATTCTGCAAGTCACCTTGGGGTGTAGGGGTTTCTATGGGTGGGTGGTTTGGGTGGTGGCTATGCAGAGGATCAGTGCAAAGCCAGGGAGAAGAGTCCAGCAGCGGAAGACACATACACATGGATAAGAAAGTGTATGAAATACTTCCCCCACTAGCTTTCCTCAGGAAAAGTACTCTTTCCCAATACACACCAGGCCCACCTGTTAAGTACCACATTCCTAGACAACAGCGCTAGTTACACAACCAGATAAAAATATTAACTTTGCTATCCTTTCTCTTTTCTATTAAAGTAGGCCACAGACTCAAAATCATCTCAACATTGTTCAGTGACTTTTCCACCTTCTCAGAGGCGTTCCTTCCTCCTGGAACCCGACACATCGATAGGGAATACACAGCAAGCAAGCAAAGTGCACCCTTCTAGTGAAGTCAGGAACACCTCAAACAAGTACTCAAAGAAATTACGTTGATGTATTCACCTGTTTCCCTGCATGTGGGCAGTGTGTGGAGGTTAGAGGAAAGTTCTTCAAGGAATTCGTTCTCTTCTTCTATCATGTAGGTTTCAGGGATAGGTTGGTGGCAAGCCCTTCTACCCACCGAACCACCTCATGACAAAAGATGTACTTTAAAAGCTTTTCGGTCATTAAAATTTTGCTTATTCAATTTAATCACATACACAGTGTGATTAAATTGAAAATAGTTTGGTAAATTTACTAGACAAGGTGTTAGCAAGCCATCTTTCTCTTCTTTACTTTTTGAGATAGCACCTTGCTCTGTAGCACCAGGCTAGCTTTAAACTTTTGGCAATCTTCCTGCCTTGGTTTTCTACATGCTGAGCTTACAGGTCTGAGCCACCATGCCTGGCTAGGTCTTCTGACTCCAATTCCTATTCAGGGGTAGCAGTCACTTAACTTTAATCCAATGTAAATCACACCACAAACACTTAAGAGTGACTGATCAAGTAAGAACCTTTTAAGTTAATCTTCAATTCACACAGAAAGCTGATGGGGTTCACTGCTGCTGCAAACAGCGAACCTAACAGTCAAGCAAGAAGTCACTAACAGATAAAACTGTTTGATGAATTTAAAAACT
Source organism: Alexandromys fortis (assembly GCF_014885135.2). Lineage (NCBI taxonomy): Eukaryota > Metazoa > Chordata > Mammalia > Rodentia > Cricetidae > Alexandromys > Alexandromys fortis. The sequence goes on from NW_026067905.1 coordinate 1,701,111, forward strand.
TACATTTCCAATAGCCAGCAGTGCTTTGTCAAAAAAGAGAATCATTCCAAAGAACAGGAAAAACACTCCAAATCCTGTTAAGCCCATGCCGATTTCTGCAACACAAAGCACACGATTAAGGCAGGGGGAAATCAGGTCCCTGACAATCCCACAAACCCAGCACAAAATCCCACAGGTCCTAACACTGCAGGTCAGCTTCTTGATGGCATCACAATGTCTAACAAAAATAACGTAGCATCTGATGTGGGATTCCCCTTTGTATGCTGTGAATACCATTAGTTAATAAAGAAACTGTCTTGGGCCTATGCAGGGAATAGAGGTAGGTGGGGAAAACTAAACTGGAGGCTGGGAGAAAGGAGGTGAAGTCAGAGAGAAGCCATGGAGCCACCACCGGAGACAGATACGCTGAAACTTTGCTGGTAAACCACAACCTTGTGGTGATGCAGATTAATGGAGATGGGTTAAATTAATATTTAAGATTTAGCCAATAAGAAGCTAGAGCTAATGGGCCAAGCAGTGATTTGAATAATACAGTTTCTGTATGATTATTTCAGTCCTGGGTGGCCGGGATGAACAAGCAGCCTGCTGCTACAAGCACCAGCTAGATATATGGCCAAATCTAAATCAGGAACAAAATAACATTTCCAATTCTTTTTTTTAAATATTTATTTATTAATTATGTGTACAATATTCTGTCTGCGTGTATAACTGCAGGCCAGAAGAGGGCACCAGATCTCATTACAGAAGGTTGTGAGCCACTACGTGGTTGCTGGGAATTGAACTCCGGACTTTTAGAAAAAGCAGGCAATGCTCTTAACCGCTGAGCCATTTCTCCAGCCCCAAATTTTCAATTCTTAAGCAGGAGACAGGAAAGACAGGTCTAGAGTCAACCTTCGCAGATACATATAGATATAGATACATCTATATGGTTTAACTATTTGTCTTCCACAAACATTACACTACCAATGTTTACACGCTTAAGATTAGAACCTGAAATTACAACCTAGCCCATATTTTTTACTTGTTCACGTAGAAACTAAGTCTTGTTAATCAACTACAAGAGACCAAGGGGTGTTCTAGTGCTGAATACAGTGGTGGACACAGTATAACCAAGGTCTACCCTACATATAAAATACTTTATTGACCTTACATTTTCTAGGTCCAATCTTTGAAACTCTTGTTACTGCTACAAAGCAAAATTTGTCCATCACTTCTCAGTCATCCTGCTTTAGCTGTTAGAGGCTAACCGGCAACCTCCTTCCTTCTGCCCCCCAGAATTGCTGTCTGTATTAGTGATTTCTGACTCATTATGTATTATTTTCCCTTCAGCTCTAAAAAGCTAAATTTCAGGCCAGACACACATACACTTAAGACTGAACCACATCAAGGGTCTGATGAGCCAATACTTTATAAACTTTACCTCTCTCTACATCTCCATGGCCTCATTTTTAAAATAATATCTTTCATATTCTTTCTAAAATTAGCCTCAAAAAATAAGCTCACCTACCATCATTCAAGTTTAAATGTACTTCAGATGCAAATACCAAAATTCCAGGCTAATACTTTCTTGCTCAAACATTTTTAGGAGAATTTACTAAGCAAGTGAAATTCTGCTAAGCAATGAGTAGATAGGGGCAAATCGTAATAGCCAAATTATGCAAAATGTGACTAACTTCTTATGTTCATAAATTATCTTCATAACTACACAAAATCGAAGATGTTTGTTTATGGAAGAGGAAACTAAGCTGGTAAAGTGGCTGCTGTGTAAGCATAAAAATCTGAGTTCAGATCCCAGCACCCACCTACAAAGCTGGACATGCTTCCTGCCTGATATCCCAGCAGTGGGGAAGGAGACAGGAGGATTGTGAAGCTCACAGCCAGGCTAGCTAAATCAGTGAGCTCAGTTCAGTGAGAGACCTTGTCATTCTCACACACACACACACACACACACACACACACACACGAAGAATGATTGCAGAAGGCATCCAATGTCAATTTGGCCACAACTGTGCATGCACACACAAAGTAAAAGTGTTCCCCAAATTTAAAAATCAAGAAGGAAATTAAATGGAAATACGGTGGCTATGCGCTGAGAACTTGACAGGAATCAGGCACCGTGAGGTGTTTCCCACGGCACACAAGCAATGCAATCCTCCCAGTATCACAGGAATGTAGGCACAATCACATCACTTTAGGGAGGGAAGATGGGAGAATTTACACTTCCCTAAATCCAACTATGGTTAAGTATCTGAATCAGGTCTATTTTAACCATTATATTTAAATATTTGTACCCACAGTTTAAGAACCTATGTATTAAACTCAAGGGTATAGGACTGCACAGAATGATGTAACTGACCTAAGTGTAATCTCAGTCTAGAACAGCCCAGTAGGTACTAGAACTATTAATAGTCAGAGAGTGGACAAGGCTGCCCCATGTGTCTCATCACAGTGCAGTGTCCATTCGCATGCCTGGTATCCCGTGAACAGAGAATCAATGGCTCAAGCTTCCCACAAGCAACTGACCACTGACTGCTGTAAGTGGTGGGTGGACTGCAGATCTAGTCTTCTCACTCCACAATCCCACTACAGCCCAGACCGACCGTCAGACGGGCAGCTGCCTGTGGAATCTTTGCCACAAATGAGCACTAGCACAATGCTGCCAGGAACACCCCACTGAGATGGGTCAAAAATCCTCACCACACCTTTTCTCACCTCCAGATTTTGTCCCTGTCCTTATCAATCCATAAGTTCTCTAAGTCAAAAGGCCTATAAGATGCAACCATCTTCCTGCCAGGATCATACTTGGGAAAACAAAATATCCAATCTTCATTTTTCTTTCTGCCCATAAAAAGTAAATTTTGACATAAGCGATCTGAGAGGTTAAATTAGATAATATTTTTTAAAAAGTCTACTTTAAGAAATTTTATAAAAAACGACCAGTTTAACGTAACGTCAATCACAGCTGACATTCTAGTGACAGTGACATATCACAGAAACTGAGAGCGGCCCTTCTTTCCCTATCACACCCTTTAAGAAACAGATAACTTTGACCAGGTCCCAGTCTCAGTAAGTCAAATACACAGCAGCATTTGACTGAATGCGACAATCCACTGTAACATGGAAGCTGTTCCTACTGCAAGCCTTGGCATTTCTTTAGGCACTGTCGGTATGGGGAGAGTACTGTAGAGTGTCTTAAGTCAACCATGAGCTGTCACCCACCCTTCTTAGAATTGAAAGCCCCGAATCATGCTGGCATCTCTCTGGGATGACGGGTCCCATCCTGCAGGAAACACAGACATACTCAATCTGAACTGAAAAAGCTCTGGCTCCCTAGCCATTGGCTGTATCTCACCATCTTACCTCAGGCACTGGGTCAGGGAACATCACAGAATTTCACCCTTCCAAAACATTTGATAAAATGAGGGGAAAGTGGCTTTTACTTCAGAGTCCAAGTCCTCATTGTCTGGGCTTTTTGGAGACTGAAGGTCTCTCTGCCTTGTGCAGAGGGCAATTTAAATACCAGACTTGTATCATTCCCAGGTGTGAATATTTACATCCAGTCTCCTTAGAAGCCAGCAGTACAGTGGAAAGAACAAAGGTTTTCTGAGCCAGCAGTCTTGGGACTACGGCCTTTTCTGTCTGTCTCTGTGTGTGTGTGTGTGTGTAAAACTGAACGTCTTACATGCTCCAGTTCATAAATGGCCTATGTCTGTCATTCCATGCTCATGCTGTCTCAAACTCAATAAAGCCAACTGCTCTTCCAGAGGATCCGAGTTTGGTTCCCAGCATCCACACGAGGCAGCTAATGACTGTAACTCGAGCTCCAGAGGACCTGTCCTATGGCTCTGATCTCCTCTGGGACTCACACGCATAAGTCCATACCACCACACAGACACATTAAAAAAAAAAATCAAGCCCACTGTTATCAATATATCTACATCTTACATTAAAATGGAAAAAAAAATCATACAAACGTTACTAACAACAGGGAAAAAGGGATACTTGTATTTCTGATTAGAATCAAATGAAGCTAATAGAGCAATAATGAGCACCACTCCTGGTCTAGTCCAAATCAAGCACTGTGTGGGCAGGACTGGGCTGCCAAGTGTATAGGGAACCATAGAAGATCTGTGACAATAAGGTGCACCAGGACTGGAATCTAAATCTTTACACTCCACTTGAGAATAACTCCAAGAAAGGTTTCGTTTTAGTTCAATGGGATGTTAGAATCTTGAAAATCTAAGATGACTAGAGTAATGAGGAGGGGTGAGGCAGAAAGAGGTCATGTTCGCTAAAAGTCTTCAGAAAGTGAACAGTTTTGGTAGAAAAATAATTGAGATGTCAAGAAAAAGGTATAAAAATGAAAACGATGGAGCCGGGACACAGCTCAACTGGTCCACTGAACACTTGTCCAGTATGCTTTGATCTCTGGGGCCACAAAAAAAGGCTAGACGGCAAAGCTCATCGGAATGATGAGATAGGCAGAAAGGGATGCTAAAATAAAACAGGCTACAAAGTATAGTACATACCAACACTAATAAGGAAATCCTTTACCTGTAGAGACAGGCAGGGTCGCTCATGCTTGTAATCTCAGAACTTTAGAGGCTGGGGCAGAAGGATTACAAGTTGGAGGCCAGCTCGAACACAAAGAGCGAAAGGCCAGCCTTATTTGCATACACAGTGTGATCCTGATTCCTGACACAGAAAACTAAAACAGCGCTCCCAACAAAAGTCAACGCGCTGACTGAGCTCAAAGGGACCTTAAAATTGGCAAACTCGGCTGGAACGTAAACGGGCAGAACACTCAAGTCCGTCCTTGCAAGGGAATCTGGGGGCAGGTTTCTAACAGCAGCATCGGGAGGCAAATCATCACCGCTCCCTACGCCCCCAGCTACCCCAGCCTCGCAGGAGCCCGACCGCCTGCGGACGGTCCCCTTCCCGCCGCCCCGGAAACTTTGTCCGCCGGCGGCTCCACTCGAGCCGCAGCAGGCCGACCGTCCTCCGGTCGGGGCCCCCCTCTTCCCTCCCTCCCTCTGTCCCGCAGGCCGCCGCCCCACGCCGCGCTCGCTCCATTCATTGCGGGGCGGAGCACAGGCTGCGGCGGGAGCGCGGCCGACGCGGGGCTCCGGCGGTGCTTACTCTGCGTGTCCGTGAGGGAGATCATGGCGGCGGCGGCGAGGACCGCGGTGCCTCGGGGCCCACGCTGCGAAGCCTAATCCGGAGGAGAGCCACGGGGATGCCGCCCGGGCCCGAGCCGCCACGTCTTCCGGAAACACGCAGCCGCCGCCGCCGGGCCGCAAGGCTGCGCGCCATTGGCTGCAGCCAGGCCAATAGGACGTGCTCTTGTTGGGATGTGTGCCGGGCGCCACGCCACGCCGCCAATCAGAGAGGCGCAGACTTGTGATTGGTGGAGGGGGCCAATCCGGAAGGGTGGGCGCTGCGGGCCGGTGGCGGGAAGGGGTTTGACCGCCGAGCGGCTGACGGGTGCGTGGAGGCGCCGAGCCCCGCGCGTGGGCCCGTAGTTGTCTGCGGCGCGGGTGGGAGCCCGCAGCCGTCGCTGCTGCCGCTTTTAGCAGCCCTGGCTGCCGCTGCACGTGCTTCTACCTCCCGGTGGGGGACGCGGGGCAGAGAGACGCGCTCCGGGTTAGCTTGCGTTTTTCTCCCGCATTGATGACTTCAGCTTTTGACGGACGGGCCTTTTCATCTCTTAACTAGTTCTTGGATATATTTTGTGCTGAGAGATCTTTTGTTGCCAAGTTACGTAGTTGGGCAAGGGACAGGTTTTTGGCAACGAAGTCCATAAAAGGATTGTTTGAAATAATGGGAGGAAATGGACGTAGATCGAACCACTCCTAGCAAAGAAAGAGTTTTCAGTTTGGAAAAGGCATTTTGCTACAGTGAATAGAGTCGATCTCTGCTCTGATCTTACAGTTCGTGGACGAACCTTATCTCTCTAGGAAGTGGTAAGGAGATGCCGGTATTCATGAGGAAATAGTCTTGATTTACACTCTTCCTTAAATGTCCGTTAGTGATGTGTGGTCATTCCATACCATTTACTCAAGGCTCAGCCTCTCTTAACAGTTTTTGCACAGGAGCGATGTAATTTGATAAAGCAAACAGTCCAAGTGAGAATAGAGGGGTGCAGAATCTGTCTTTGGAGTGCACCCTTAGATTTAGCAAAATCTAAAATTAAGCAAAACATAATATGCTCTATGTGTGTGTGTGTGTGTGTGTGTAATGGTGACAGATTGTCATTGTGCAAAAAGTTGTTCATAACAGTTCGGGGAAGTGCATATTCAGATTTAAGTTTTAACCATTAAAATTTAATATAACTAATGTTTCTCCCGTATTTAACTGTACAGATTCTTTTGAATCAATAGAATACTGGCTGCAACCCCACCCTCTCTGCCAGTGAGCAAAATTTTCAGAGAAGCAGAGTAAGCTCTCTGTAGCAGAGAGGGGTTCCTGAAAATAACTGCTTAGAGTACTAGTTTCTCTTAAGGGTGAATTTAGTGGTAATTCTCTAAAGCAAGTGCTCAGTGAAATGCTAAGTGATTGGTTTATTTATGTTTTTACTTAGTCTGATGTTTGAATTTATCCAACTTCTTATTTGTATGATGAGCCCTGCCCAGCATGGCTGTGGATGCCTTTAGTTCCAGCACCAGGGAGGCAGGCTAACCCAGGACTCGTGGCCTCTGTGAATTGAGGTCATGAGTCCTGCCATCCCAGGTTTTAAGGCAGGGTACAGACAGGCTTAGAGTAACAGTGTGTCATGTTGCTAAGGTCCACATCAACCTGGTGGCAGATCTACCTAATATTTGGCCTTTTTTGGCTGTATTACTTTGCAACTGTAGACTTGTTGACTTTCTATTTGACACCATCATCTATAGGATTTTAAAGAGCCATTTGTGCTTTCTAACTTTTTGCACAGAATAGTGACAGATTGTCATGGACCGAGCATTGTTCATTGTACTGGGTTGGTTTGCATTTTGTTTTGTGGTGCTGGAGATTCAACCGTGAACTTAACACCATGAGTTCATATCTTGGTGAACCCAAAACCAAAGCAAGCAGAGCCAAGATATGACAGAGTGGAGAAAGATTTATTACTACCAGGAGGCAGGGAGAACAGGGGCATTGTTTTGAAAATGATGCTCTCCAGGGACAAAGGAAGGGTTAGGGATGGCTTAGGGAGGCCTGATCATATTCATATGGGGCAGGAGAGCTGGGAAGGACACATTCCTGCACATAAGTTTTCGCGGGTAAGAAAGAAGATTTTGGAAGTGTTGCAGAGGAATCCGCCCCTGAAAAATGCTTGCCTTTCCTACTCACTAATGCTTGTGCCAAGCCCAGCAGGACCGCTGTTAGAAAATGTTACCATATTTGTTCTTTCACTTTCAGAAGGACGCTCAGCTCTCCAGCTCAGTCTTAGAATGGCGTCGGCCTCAGGTTAGTGGATGCAAATGTTCTTTGTATGTTACTGTGTCCTACTTTAATTTGCTCTTTGATTAAAAAAAAATCTGAAGAATTCTGATTCTAGAAATAGTTTTTAGAAGCTGTTTTATTTAAATGCACAACAGAATTTCCCTTTTCAGTATTAGTAAGCAAACGGGTCACTGATGGTCAGTCATTCACACTGGGCTGCTGTCACTGCTGTCTGTCTCCAGAACCTTCTCACCACCCCAGACCGAATGCTGGGCCACACAGCTCCTCACACTTCCTTTCCTCTTGACGTTTAAGGGACCTCAGACACAGGGTGTCTGTCGAACCTCATATGGCATTATGCCTTCAAGATAATGTGTGTTAACGTATTTTTGCTTTTTAAGGCCTATAATGTTCATTTTGTATGTAGGTGCTATATTTTGTTTGCTCATTCATCTGTTGAAGAATAGTTATTTATTTGCCAAACTTGACAACTATGAGTAATTCTAATATGGTATTTTGTATAGGAACGTCTTAAGTTCCTCTTCACAATGTGTGTGTGTGTGTGTGTGTGTGTGTGTGGTGAATATGGGTGTATATGTGTCACAGCATTTGTGGAGAGGGCAGAGGGCAATATTCTGGAATCAGTTCTTTTTCCACTGTAGATTCAAGGGCCAGAACTCAGGCCATCAGGCAGGTACAGCAAGCATTACCATTGAGCCACCTCACTGGCTCTCTCCAGTTGTTTTGAGTGCATACCTAGAATTGGACCTGCTGCATCAAATGATAATCCCATGGTTAATGTTCTGAGGAGCTGGTGTTGTTTTGCACAGTGGCTGCGTTATGTTCCCATCAGCAGTGCATAAGGGCTCTGAGAGTGTTTTTGACTGATGTCTAAGAGACTGAGAACAGGAAAAGAAGAAAATATAAATATAATCCCAAATGCTGTAGTTAATATGAATGCTGTTGGCATCAATTTTACTAGTTTTCAATCAAATTTGTAACGATTTGTACTGTTTTGGAATGTGATTTGAAAAAGCAAATATGGAGTACAGATGTGGTACTAATTAATTTCCGTAGCTTATTCTATGTTTAATGTCCAAAATGTGTCGCTGTTTTAAAACTACCTTACTTATTTGAACTTTTGCTCTCCATCCATTTGACAATGGGAACTGTGCCACATTGAACATCCTGGAATCTAAAGCTCTGTGTGGCTCTCAGAGTAGTTCCACAAGTTCCCACAAGCAGTCTCTCCATTATCGACCTCCCCCAGGTCAGCTGTTTCCCACTATTGCAGGTTTCACGTGATCAGACTGTGCTGTGATAGTGAGGTCTTGCTCTTGGTTTGATTGGCTGTGACCCACTGGCAGGGACAGGGAACTTATACTAGGAAGGCTCTCCAGTCATTTCTGTGGTGGAGTGGTTATGGCTTTGGCTGCATCCTACTCTACCATCTGGAAAACAGGACTGGGTTCTTTTTAGGAAACACTCAGAAGGGTTTTTCTTCTGTATAGGACACACCTGCCCCACAAACCAGCATACAATATTACAGTTTGCCTAAGTGTAAACATGGAAATATAACCAGCCAAGTTTTGGCTTCGTCTCAGGACTCTGCAGGTTAGTGATCAGTGGTAATAATTTGTTTAGGTCCATACTCAAGTAGTCTTGAGTTGATGGTAAAGATGAGACTAGCAGGTGCTGCTGAGCAGAGGTTTAGTGTGGTCATGGTCGGATTCCATGTCTTACTCTACTTACTTACCCAGACTTAAGCTCTCCCAATGAGGTATGATTTAAAACTAAAGAAATAGTGGAGCAGATTCATTTTAAGAACTTATTCTGCTTTCTCTACTGTTCTACCCATCTGTTGCTCTGTATTTGAAAGACCCTTTGAAGGAGCCTTTGGTTTGTTATTTTGTGTTTGATGGGAGGAAACCCCTTTGTGAATTTCAGCTCGGGACATTCTAGAATATCCACACATGAACCACAAGCTTAGGAACACTGGCGTGTGACCCACTCACCTCCATATGCTCTTTATTTTTTTTCATTTTTTAATTGATATTTATTGAGCTATACATTTTTCTCTGCTCCCCTCCCTGCCTCTCCCCTCCCCCAAGGTCCCTACGCTCCCAATTTACTCAGGAGATCTTGTCTTTTTCTACTTTGTACTTCCCATGTAGATTAGATCTATGTAAGTTTCTTTTAGTGACTGCATTGTTGTCTCAGTTCTCTGGGATTTTGTAGGCTGGCTTTCTTTGCTTTATGTTTAAAAACCACCTATGAGTGGGTACATGCAATAATTGTATTTCTGTATCTGGGTTAAGTCACTCAAATAATGTTTTCTAGCTCTACCCATTTTCCTGCAAAATTCAAGCTGTCATTATTTTTTTTTCTGTTGTGTAGTACTCCATTGTGTAAATGTACCACATTTTTCTTATCCATTCTTCAATCGAGGGGCATTTAGGTTGTTTCCAGGTTCTGGCTATGACAGACAATGCTGTTATGAACATAGTTGAGCACATGTCCTTGTGGCACGATTGAGCATCCTTTGGATATATACCCAAAAGCTGTATTACTGGGTTTTGAGGAAGGTTGTTTGGTAATTTTCTGAGAAATCGCCACACTGACATCCAAACGGGCTGTACCAGTTTGCATTTCCACCAGCAATGCAGAAGTGTTCCCTTTACCCCACAACTTCCAGCATAAGGTGTCATCAGTGTTTTTGATCTAGGCCATTCTTAGAGGTGTAAGATGGAGTTTCAGAGTTGTTTTGATTTCTCTGATGACTAAGGATGGTGAACATTTCATTAAGTGTCTTTCAGCCATTTTAGATTCCTCTGTTGAGGTCTGTACTCCATTTTTTTTTTTTTTAAATTGGATTATGTGTTCTTTTGGTGTCCAATTTCTTGAGTTGTTTGTATATTTTGGAGATCAGACCTCTGTCTGATGAGGGGTTAGTGAAGATATTTTCCCATTCTGTAGGCTGTCATTTTGTCTTGTTGACCATGTCCTTTGCTTTTCAGAAGCTTTGTAGTTTCAGGAGGTCCCATTTATTAATTGTTTCTCTCAGTGTCTGTGCTGCTGGGGTTATATTTAGGAAGTGTTTCCCTGTGCCAATGCATTCAAGTGTACTTCTCACTTTCTCTTCTATAAGGTTCGGTGTGGCTGGCTTTATGTTGAGGTCTTTGATCCATTTAGACCTGAGTTTTGTGCATGGTGATAGATATGGGTCTATTTTCATTCTTCTACATATTGATATCCAGTTATGCCAGCACCACTCGTTAAATATGCTTTCTTTTTTCCATTTGATATTTTTTGCTTCTTTGTCAAAAATCAGGTGTTCGAAAGATGTGTAGATTGATATCCAGTCTTCTATTTGGTTCCATTGGTCCTCCTATATGTTCTTATGCCAATACCAGGCTGTTTTCAGTACTGTAGCTCTGTAGTAGAGTTTGAAGTCAGGGATTGTGATGCCTCCAGAAGTTTTTTTTATTGTACAGAATTGTTTTGACTATCCTAGGTTTTTTTGCTTTTCCATATGAAGTTGAGTACTGTTCTTTCAAGGTCTTTGAAGAATTTTTTGGGGATTTTGCTGGGCATTGCCTTGAATTTGTAGATTGTTTTTGGTAAGATTGCCATTTTTACTAATACTGCCTACCCAAGAACATGGGAGATCTTTCCACTTTCTGGTGTCTTCTTCAATTTCTTTCTTCAAAGATTTAAAGTTCTTGTCATATAAGTCTTCCACTTGTTTGGTTAGAGTTACTCCGAGATATTTTATGCTATTTGTGGCTATTGTGAAGGGTGTTATTTCTCTGATTTTTTTCCTGAGCCCTTTTATCATCAGTGTATAGGAGGGCTACTGATTTTTTTTTTTTTTTAGTTAATCTTGTATCCTGCTACATTACTGTAGGTATTTATGAGTTGTAGAAGTTCCTTGGTAGAATTTTTGGGATCACTTATGTAAACTATCATATCATCAGCAAATAGTGAGAGTTTGACTTCTTCTTTTCCCAATTTTTATGCGCTTGATCTCCTTTTGGTGTCTTATTACTACTCTAGCTAGGACCTCAAGGACTATATTGAATAGATATGGAAAGAGTGGACAACCTTGTCTTGTTCCTGATTTCAGTGGAATTGCTAAGAGTTTCTCTCCATTTAGTTTGATGTTGGCTGTTAGCTTGCTGTATATTGCCTTTATTATGTTTAGGTATGTTCCTTGTATCCCTGCTCTCTCCAAGACCTTTATTGAAGGCGTAAGTCATGAACAATGCCACACCAGTTTGGAGTTATGATTAATAGGGTGTTACTTATTTAAAGGGGAAAAAACTTACAGATCACCGTCCCAGACAACAGCCATCTGCACAACCAGAAAGGGAGTCTAGTATCCGGCAGAGCAGGAAGTGAAGAGAGCGAGCAGAGGAAATAGCCGCTTTTTTAAAGGGAGAGAGACCACGCCCCAATGGACTGGTATCACAGCAGCTATTGGTTGGAGGGGCGGAAGGACCTCCCGCAACATCTCCCCCTTTTGTTTAAGTAAGAGAGTTCTAAACCTACTACAAAATTATATACAATAAGTACAAATATCCTATTCTAACTAGCTTAGGTCTTGTATAATAAATAACTTGGCCAAGTCGTGAGAGAAAAGTAACTACATTTATATAGTCTTCAACCCCA
>NW_026067905.1:1715356-1726057 GCF_014885135.2 Alexandromys fortis
ATTGTAATTTTTACTTGATAACTGTTTTGTTACATGTAATTTTGCTCCGTTAAAGTTAAAGCCTTCTTTTTTTTTGTTTAAACAGAAAAAGGGGAAAGGATGGAGGAAGGACATTGGTTAATTATAATAAAGAAACTGCCTTGGCCCATTTTATTGGTTAGAACATAGGTGGGTGGAGTAAACAGAGAGAATGCTGGGAGAAAGAAGCTGTGTCACGAGTCGCCATGGTTCTCCCACTCCAGACAGATGCAGGTTAAGATCCTCCCTGGTAAGCCACCTCATGGGCTACACAGAATATTAGAAATGGGTTAGAACAATATGTAAGAGCTAACCAATAAGAGGATAAAAATAAAGGGACAGGCAGTGTTTAAAAAAATACAGTTTCCGTGTAATTATTTCGGGGCATAAGCTAGCCATGTGGGTGGCCGGGTTCACTTCAGTACTTTATCATGAAGGGATGTTGTATTTTGTCAAAAGCTTTTTTGGCATCTAATGAGATGATCATGTGGTTTTTATTTTTTAGCTTGTTTATATGGTGGATTACGTTGACAGATTTTAGTATTTTGAACTATCCCTGCATTTCTGGGATGAAGCCAACTTGATCATGGTGGATGATGGTTCTGATGTGTTCTTGGATTCGATTTGCCAGTCTTTTATTCTCCACATGCTCTTGAGATGAAGTAGCAGCAGTATGCCCACCTCCTGCTCTTGTCCTTGTTTTCCACTGTGGCATACTGTAGTCATTCCCCTGAGCACTTGCTCTCACCTCCTGTACCTGCACTGTATGGACTAGCTGTAGAAATAGTATCATTTTGAGAGTGTCTCAGTACCCAGATTTCCTTACATTCTCTGTCCATCAGGATTTTGTGTATAGGTCGCCAGTGCTGACTTTGTTTTGTGTGTTGACACTAACACCTGGACAGTGCAGAATCTGATCAGAGAAGCCGAAGTGCCTTGTCTGTTGATAGGAGTTCGCTGCACTGATTAACCCTTATATGACCATGGGACGTAGTTAAACCATTTCTGTGTTATCTGTGTGTCTTACACTAGGTCTGAGGTGGCTGAATGACAGGCAGAATGAGAAGAGGCCTAGAACATGGGAAAGCAAAGGCAAACTGCTGTCTGAAGACTGACTGCTAGTTCTTATCCTGTGACTCGCCCCATGGCTTTCATGCAGTTTGGAAGCGGGGGAGACTGTCAGAGAGCTGCTGTACTTTTGCACACAGCCTGGCTGAAGGCTAAAAGAACTGAAGGAGGTTGGGTTCTGGACGCCCTGCAGGCCCTGCTGTTTTCCTGAGGTTATCTGGTAGCTGTTCCATATCAGGAAGGTGACCAGCCCTGACACTCATCTAGATATGTAGATATGGGAAGGAGGGTCTGCAGAACTGCTCAGTGAAGTTCTACCCTGGCAGGTAGCACAGCACCAGTTGGCCGTGGTGCAATAGTGCTTCTGCATGGTGAAATTCTCCCTTGTACTGCCTCCCAGAGAGAGCACTGATTTGTCTTTATTCATCTGAGTCACATCCTCTTGGTTAAACTTGAGACTCACAGCCTGATGGAGGAGGCTAGCTGCTGTTAACCATTTTTATGTTAGGATTTTGGAACCGAGAAATCAAATATAGAAAGCCTTAAGTTTGACCAGTAGGCAAGTCACAAAGTGAAGGAGAAAGACATTGTATGTGTAGTAGGGAAGGGGCCTGCTTTTGGTCCCGGCCACCCAGCTAGCTTAACCCCTGAAATAACCACACAGAAATTGTATTTAATTAATTGTATTAATTAAATTACTGCTTGGCCCATAAGCTCTAGCCTCTTATTGGCTAACTCTCACATATCAGTTTAACCCATCTCCATTAGTGTGTATCGCCACTTGACTGTGGCTTACTGGCATGAGTCTAACCAGCGTCCATCTCAGAGAGGAGAATCATGGCATCTGCCACACTGCCCTTCTTCCCAGCATCCAGTTCTCTTTTCCACGCCTAAGTTCTGTCCTATCAAAAGGCCAAGGCAGTTTCTTTATTAAACCAATGAAAGTAACACAAATACAGAAGGACTTCCTACACCAGTATGCATGTCTTGTTCTTGGTGGTCAGTGGTCAGAGTTGGTGTTTTAGTATTGCTGTCTCCAACTTCGTACTTGGGCTGTTTATGGTCTGTTTCTAGGCAAAGACATTTGGTGTGCTTATTGGAGTCAACATTGTCCCTGTAACAGCTTTATCACAGGAATGCATGGGAATGGTGGAGGTGTCTCAGTGGACCCCTGTTCTCGACACACTCCTGATTTCTGTAATGTAAGAGTGACTCGCCTTCCCCTTAGTGCTCAGGGTCACTTCCCCCAGCCAGCTCAGCTGCCCTTGTCTGTCGATTTTCTAGTGTGCAAGTGAGGACCTTGGGCTTCCAGGTTTCAGAATACTGCTCACTTCCTTGGCACCTAGTGCGTCAAGACCAGCAGCATCCGAAATTTGAGGGATGAGCGGCAGTTCAACTAGTGGCGCAGTCAGCGTCAGAGTTGGAGGGGACACTGCTTCCTAAGACTGAGATTTGAGGCTACAGCAGAGGAGTCAGTATTCACTGGTGTGGAACTGACCATGTCTCCCTCAGCGTGTGTGTGTGTGTGTGTGTGTGTGTGTGTGTGTGTGTGTGTGTGTGAGAGAGAGAGAGAGAGAGAGAGAGAGAGAGAGAGAGAGAGAGAGAGAGAGAGAACTCCATCCTTTAAAGAAAGGGCAGGGGGACTGCTCCAGCCTTTACACTATTGTTACCCAGCTGGCACTAAACTGATTTTTTAAATGTCTTTTGCTATTCTCTCAGTCCAGCTACTGCTAAACATTGAGGGCATGATTTGACTAGTAAGGTCCCAAGAACTGTGTGGGCTGTGGTTAGAGATACTTGGTGTAAGATGTGAATATAGTCCACAAGGCGTTTTCTACATTTATGTAGGGAGGATTTCACAGAAGCATCTGGAAAGGCAAGCCCACATGCAGAGCAAGTGTACACAGTAAGACACTTCCATCATAGACGGTCCCAGCGTCTTGTCAGTCTGCTGCTAGGTATCTGGTCTTGTCAGAATGGTGCCGAGGAGGAGACCCAGTGAGTGTGTGCTGTCTGAAGGCTGGATAGTGACCTGTGTGTAACAGGTTAGTCTCAGAGAGTGGATGTTGGTGCTGTAGCACAGACAGTTTGTTCTTACCCTTGTACAAGAATGGTTTTGTCCATCTGATGAATTAGTGTCGTTTTTGTTACTTGTGGGCATTGCCACAGGACATAAGTGTCTTCACAGTTAGGGCCATGTGGAGTTCCTGTGCAGTCCTCCCAGACCCTGTACCACTTTTTTAGGATTCTTCTTGCCCAGCCCTAACTATCCCTCCAGTTTGTCACTGGCAATGTACTGTATGGATCTATATGAGCATCGCCTGTGGGTCTCAAACTAGAGTCATCTCCTTATTGTTCCTCAGGGCCCCCTTCAATGTTCAGACTCGATTTTAGACAGTGCCAGTGTGTCACATAGTATCTTCTTCAGGTCCAACCTGTGTTGATTTTCTTCCTCAGTCTAATAGTAATAGTAAGGAACTAATAGTAAGGAACTCCTTGAGAGGCCACAGGTTCATAAGGTTGATAAGGCGGAAATATAGTCTTGTATTCCTTATTCTTGCCTTCATTTACAAACCTGTTTGAGCTCACTTTTTCACATACCACCTTGGGTTGTAGTGCTGGAGGTCTGCCTTATGAATCAGTCTACTAATAAGAAGCACAGGTCACACGGTAGCTTAGTTTCTCTGGGCAGGCCACATTGATTTCAGAACGAAGGTAATAAACATCTGTTAAAAAAATGTGTGGCAGCCAGGTGTGATGGCACACACCTGTAGTTCCATACTCAGGAGGCTGAGCGAGGAGGATTGTAAGTTCAAGTCTAGCCTGGGTTAGTTAGTGAGACCCTGTCTCAGAATGCAGAGATGATTTGAGCTGTAGATCAGAGTAGAGTGCTTGTGTGATACACCCACGGTCCTAGGGACAGCACTGCAATGGTAAGATAGCAGTCACAACAGTAAGATAATATGTGTAATTGTGGGAGGGAGGGAGCAGTTCCTGGTTAGCTGTGCCAACAGTGAGGAAGGGAGATGGGTATGAGGCATAGGAAGGTCAGGCTGCATTCAGACCTGCATGGACGGGCTGCTTCCTATAGGATAAGCTGGAACTTAGGAGGAGGACAGCGTGGGACTCATCTGATGCTCACTGGGACTCGCATCAGTGTGCTGTCATGCCCAGGATGTTGTGTGCTGCTGAAGAGCCAAGGCTTCAGCCATGCCAGGTTGCAAACAAACCTACCCCAAATTTTCAGGAACACAGAAGTTGCAGGCCACTTGCTGTTCCACAAACATTCAGCAGGTACTGCAGGAGCTGACTTCTGACCCATGGCAACAGGGGCAGCTGTTAGCGCCTGTGGGCCCCAACGTAGATAACTATGTTCCCTAACTGGACTGGTATGGAGGTGCAAGGAATAACAAGACACGGCTTACATGGTCATCATGGAAGGGCAACTCAGGGTTCTCATCTCCTGAAGATCTCCCCGCGTTTATTATCCAAACAGCTTTTATACCAACACATAAACTGAGCAGGGGGGGGGGGGGGATTCACCAGACCTGTCTCCTAAGTAACCAGGTGAATGGCGTTTTGTCATGTCCACATCTGCCTGTCTGCTGTGTCTGCTAGTTGTCACGTAGGCTTGAATTAGCATCTCTATAAGGCATACTCCAAATTACAAAGAAAGGAGCAACAACATCCTGACCCTTTGTTAGGGCAGTGACAGCCTGTCTGCAGGGCTACATGACCACCTCAGGTGGGGCCTGTGGCTTTAGAGCCTGGCTGCCACACCATATAGAAATATGGGCCTACAGGCAGCCAGGGTCCCTGACAAGATTCAGGAGCGCCTGACCCTATGCCTGTCATCCCAGTGTGCACCTGATGACTGCTTCATTTCTTCCTTTCAGATCATGACTACAAGATTTCGTTCCAGGAAGAGGCACTAAACTACACTGATTGCTTGGGCAGATGTGATCCCATTAGCTTTAAAATTTGCCTTGCTTCATTGATGTGGTATCAAAGAGAGTTTCACTGTGACTCGGTCAATACTTGACTTTAATAATGGAGCTTCACACAGAGACTCATAAGTTTGTCACCATGGTATTGTAGAGCAGGTTCTCACAGCACTGGTTTTCATTTTGCATATTCCCTTGTCAAGTTGTGATTGTCAGGTTGCTATCATGCCCCTGCATCAGCTGAGACATGAAGCTTTCATGAAGTAATAGCTCTGTCACCAGGTGGCTTGCTTGGAGAGATTTAGGAGATGGTTAAACCAGTTCTGTGTGACATAGTAAGAATGGCAGCCATCATTTGTTGCATGTTTAACCTCTGACCAGGTCCCTGTCCTGAATGTCTTGTGTGTTTCCCTCCTAACTCCTCCTGGCAGTGCTTAGGTCCTAATAATTGGATGTTATGGGCCTTCGGTGGAAGGGAAGATTGAGGTGTTGGCTAGGGTTTTGCCGGCATCACTTGGCAGGGAAGCGGACTAATCCCAGGTCTCTGTGGTGTGTGAACACATTCTCAGCCCTCTGCTCTTCTACTTGTAGGCTTGTAATTTAGACAGTGAAGACTTTGCAGAAACCAATAGGGAAGCTTACACTGTTCATTCTGTTTTGTCTCTCTGTCCCCACCCTGTCCCCAGCTCTAACAGAGGAAC
Source organism: Alexandromys fortis (assembly GCF_014885135.2). Classification (NCBI taxonomy): domain Eukaryota; kingdom Metazoa; phylum Chordata; class Mammalia; order Rodentia; family Cricetidae; genus Alexandromys; species Alexandromys fortis. The sequence continues at coordinate 1,721,088 of NW_026067905.1, forward strand.
TGGAATCTGTAACCAATGAGCTCCATGCGATTGACATCCAGATTCAAGAACTTACAGAGAGGCAGCAAGAGCTCCTTCAGAGAAAGTCCATCCTGGCAAAGAAGCTCAAGCAGTGCTTAGAGGGCTCCGACACCGAGGCGAGCAGCAGCTGTGACTCCTCACCAGCCTCATGGAATAAAGAAGGTTTGCCAGCCTTGTGCCTTCTGACTGCTTTAATCTAGAGTCCCATAAGTCCATGTGGGGCAGTCTGTCGTGCCAAGTGTCGCAAGGAATCTGCCAGGTGAAGAGGTGAATGGATGCTTAAAAGAAATCCCACACTAGCCCAGAATTGAGAAATAGATAGTTGTGTTTATTTAGGGGTAAACTCACAAATCAGAATCCTCCGCTTGACTGGTTGAATCATGCTATCCAAAATGAGCAGCCGGCGGAAAAGAGCAAGGGGAAGGAAAAAGGGGTGTCTGCTAAGCTTATATAGGATAAGAGACCACACCCCAGTAGGCGGGTAATTACAAGCTGTACATCTTCCTACAGCACCAGTCTGTACCAGGAGAAGCAGTGTCAGGCAGACCATTCTTTATCCAGGGCCTGTGATACAATTGGGGTGGTCTTTCCATATGGCTTCAGTAGTAGTTATCAGTGTCTACAAAGTGAATAGGGTATCAGCTCAGTTTTTAAGCATTAACTAAAACAAAGATAAAAGTTAGCCAAACCCTTGCCATAATGAACAACTCTTCTCCCCACACCCTCTTTTTTGGAGAAAGTCTCGACATAGCGATAACTGTCCCGGAACTCATTGTGTAGATCAAACTGACCTTGAACTCACAGAGATCTGACTGCTTCTGCCTCCTAAGTGCTGGGATTAAATGCACAGAACAAACCATTTTTTATTTAAAATCATGAAGGAAGGGCTAGAGAGATGGCTCCGTGGTTAAGATCACTGATTGCTGGGTTCGGTTCCATGTCTGCATGGTGCTTACAGCCATCTGTAACTGCAGTCCCAGGGTGTCTAACACCTTCTGGTCTCTGAAGGCATCAAGCACTGACATGGTACACAGGCATATTTGCAGGTAAACACCCATACATAAAATGGAAACAATTAAAAATGTCATATAAAACTTTTATTACTAGCTGGGCGGTGGTGGCGCACGCCTTTAATCCCAGCACTTGGGAGGCAGAGGCAGGCGGATCTCTGTGAGTTCGAGGCCAGCCTGGTCTACAAGAGCTAGTGCCAAGACAGGCTCCAAAGCTACAGAGAAACCCTGTCTCAAACAACAACAACAAAAAAACTTTTATTACTAACTTTGATGGCATATTTCTAGAAATTACAATTTGTGTGTGTGTGTGTGTGCACGCGCGCGCGTATATTATTTTCTGGTACTGGTCTCTAAATGTAACATTTATATCCAAATTCCAGAGTTTTGTTAATTTCATTCATGCTTGACACATCAGGGTACTGTGAACTCCCTAGTCACCATTCAGATGGCCTTCCACATGCCTGCCTGAGCACCACCCTCCTCTATGTGGCCTAATTTCAGCTATTGGCAAGTGTTTAATTGGTTCTGATATAATAACCATATGATAGTCAATATGCTTTTGTTTTGACTACTTAGTTACATTAATCACAAAATTATTATAAATATTTGGTGGTTCATAGAGGTTAAATATGTATGTTTGTGTGATTTGTATTCTGATAGCTTTGTGAAAAAAGTGGACATTTACATTCATATCTTTGTATACAATCCTGATCATTCTAATCTGTTTAGCCTATTTTTCTCTTTCTAGGTTTCCCGTGGTCTGGGAAGATTAAAGATGTGCTGAAAAATGTTTTTAAACTGCAGAAGTTCAGACCCCTGCAGCTGGAAACCGTCAATGTCACCATGGATAGAAAGGACATCTTTCTGGTCATGCCCACAGGAGGTGGGAAGAGCTTGTGCTACCAGCTGCCAGCACTGTGCTCAGAGGGTGAGTACAATAGGTGGCTGACATTGGAAATAATGTCTCAGTAGACTGTCTTTGTTTATTTGTCTGTTAATATCAGTCATCTACTAACGTGGGTACACTGGAGAAAGAACTTGTTTGAGGATGGGGAGAGAAATGCTGATGTGGTTGTTGAGATATGGACTTCATGATGCTTACAGACATGCAGGTGGGCTGTGTGAGATCAGCCGGGGCCAGATGAGCTAGGCCGCCATGTGTAGATGTGCCTGGCGCCACTAGAGTGAACCATGTCCTCTCAAGTGGCATATGGAGGGAGGAGGGCTCCCAGTGCCACCCTGAAGTTGAAAGAAAGAGGAACTTGAAGAAAGCTGAGGAGTAACCAGGTGCAGGAGGATGTCATCGGGAGAATGTGCTGGGGTTAGCCTAGGGACAGGAAAGCTTGCAGGAGGGAATTGTGGTGTCTGTGATGTTTGCCTGCAGAAGGTCACCTAACAGTAGGACCTTAAAGTTAAAGGTTAAAGGCCAGAACTAATCCTTGACCTTGGGCAGGAATTCAGGCAGAGGCCAGTAGAGGCTACCTTGAGGCACAGACAGCAAGTGTGAGTGAGGCTGAGTGACTGGGAAGTGAGGGTGGGGTACTCTGGAAAGAATGGCTACTAGGGAAGAGAAAGGTAGTAGTCTGATGTGCTATAGCAAACGCTTTTAGACTGGATATAAATAATTAAAGTTCTGGAGTCTATGGAGGCCAATATCAAGGCAACAGCACATTTGATGTCTAGAATGGACCTGTCCCTTAGGTGTGATCCTTTCTTGCTTTGTCCTCACATCATAGGGACAATCCCTTCATTCTTGTTTATCAGAACGTTGATCCCAGACCTCAGCCTTCCTGACTTATTCCCCAAAGGCTGTGCTTTTCAATACCATCACAGTGTGTATTCAGTTCCAGTAAGGCTTTCACGGGTCATCAGTAGTCAGCCCACTGCAGGTGTTGAGGGTTTCTGAACGATGAAGACTGTGTTTAACTAACGAGTGCATGTGCCTAATGAGGGAGAAGGTGCAGGTGTGGGAGAGAGGGAACCTGATGGGGAAAAGCCCCCTTCAGGTCCTAATGTGAGTAAATATATTTAAGTCTGTCTCTCCTCTGCCAGACTATTGTGAGGAACAGAGTAGAAACGCAAAGTTGTGTCCTGTCAGCATCGTATAGCAGCTTACAGATGAAGCTGCTCTCTGCTACGCTCTCAGGCTGACTTGATCTGATAGGAAAAGTGAATCCCACATGTGCCTCCTATTTGGAGCAGCATGACTGTTCCTTTGGCCAGTTTGGGATGATTTTTCTCTGATACAGTAGTTTAGTATTAGGCCTGGCATGTGTTATTTCATTGAGATTTACTATATTAGTCGTTAAAGAGGGTAATAAATTCATAATAGTAAAATCTGTGTTTCTATGAGATTGAAGAAAGGTAGAGATTTCTGTTACCTTAAAAAATACTTACTTTAGTTTTTATGTGTATGTGTGTGTATGTCTGTTAACACATGTGTGTGGAAGTCCTCTGAGCTCAGAAGAGGCATTGGATCTCCTGGAGCTAGAGATACAGATAGTTGTGTGCTGTTGGACAATGGTCTGTACCCTTTCACTTGTATTTTAAATAAACGCTGATTGACCTAGTGTCCCAGGCTTCTTATTAGCTCTTATAACTTCTATTAGTCCATAATTCTTGTCTATGTTAGCTATGTGGCTTGGTACCTTTTTTGGTGAGGCAGTCACATCTTGCTTGTTCTGTGTCTGACTTCCTCTCTTTCTGGGTGAGGACTGCAGACTGAAACTTCCCTTTTCCCAGAATTCTTGTTGCTCAGCCTCTACTTCCTGCCTGGTCATTGCCCACCTATACTTCCTGCCTGGCTCCTGGACAATCAGCATTTATTTAAAATACAAGTGACAGGGTTCAGACCATTGTCCCACAGTGGTTGTGTAGTACCATGTGCTGGGAATTGAACCTGGTGCTGGGTGACACTCGGCTCTTAACTGCTGAGCCGTCATTCCAGCCCAATGTTTTATCTTATGATTTATTTGTTTGGCTTACATTTATCTTATTTTGTCATTTATTTTGCCCATCACCCTGCTTTATGATGCTAAGAAATAGTTATGCTGATAAATCTGCATCAGCAGCTGCCTGAATTGTAGGTCAGGTCCACAAGGTACAGAAAGTGTGTAGTGCAGCCCATTGTGGGAGTGTGAGGTTGAAAGTAGCTTTTCTTTTTTCTCTTTTAGGTTTTACACTTGTGATTTGCCCACTCATCTCTCTTATGGAAGATCAGCTGATGGTTTTAAAACAGTTGGGGATTTCAGCTACTATGTTGAATGCTTCTAGTTCTAAGGTGTGTGGGTATGATGTGGGTTTTTAGATATAAACTCTTAACTGATTTGGGTCTCAGCTGTGTCTGAGTTACCTCTAAGTTACAAGCCCCGAATCAGGAGTCTCAGTCTTCTGCTCATGAGCTAGTCTGGACACAGTCTGGTTTTGCATGCCCCAATCACTTAAAATGCCCTTTATACTTACCAAGATGGGGGAAGAAAACAACAACCAAACAACCGTGAAAAGCAGCAGTGCTCTGTGACATGTGAAGTCACAGAGATTTTAGGTTCAGTGTTCGTAAGTAAACTCGTGTTGGAACCAGCAAGCTCATTCTCTTACACGCTATTTCACGCGTGCTCATTCTCTTACACACTGCATCACAATGCTCTTTCTCTCACACTGCTTCACGCGTGCTCATTCTCTCACTGCTTCACGCGTGCTCATTCTCACTGCTTCATGCGTGCTCATTCTCTCACTGCTTCATGCGTACTCATTCTCTTACACACTGCTTCACGCGTGCTCATTCTCTTACACACTGCTTCACGCGTGCTCATTCTCTTACACACTGCTTCATGCGTGCTCATTCTCACACTGCTTCACGTGTGCTCATTCTCACTGCTTCACGTGTGCTCATTCTCACTGCTTCACGCGTGCTCATTCTCTTACACACTCCTTCAC
>NW_026067905.1:1726974-1749469 GCF_014885135.2 Alexandromys fortis
CGCGTGCTCATTCTCTTACACACTGCTTCACGCGTGCTCATTCTCTTACACACTGCTTCACGCGTGCTCATTCTCTTACACACTGCTTCATGCGTGCTCATTCTCACTGCTTCACGCGTGCTCATTCTCTCACTGCTTCACTTGTGTAGCAGCTCAGAGTTGAGTGTGCATGGAGAATGCGCAGTCCACGTGACAGACTCCTCCTGTCTAGCACTTCATAGGAAACATTTGCTAACATGTTTTGTGTTATGTACTATAAAAGAGCAAGGAGGGACTGGGAGGTGGTTCTGTGGGGACAGTGAGGGCAGCCTGAATTTAATTCCTGGACCTGTGTAAAACTAGTCATAGAGGCTCCCACATGTAGTCCTGGAGCTGGGGAGGTGGAGACGGGGATTCCTGGAGCTGGCTGGCTGGCTAAGCCTAGTCTAATTGATGAGCTCAAGGTTTAGTGAGAGACTGTCTTAAAAAATAAAATGGGGAGTGTTGAAGTGGAAACTTCACTCTGACTTCTGATGTTGGCAATGTGTAAATGTCTACACATGCATACACCACACACACACCCGCACACACCCGCACACCTGCACACACACACACAGCAGAACCTTTAATCTAGTTTAATACAGAAAATGAGTTACAACACATATGTGTGTGGTGATGGACCATCTTACCCTAATCTATAAGGACAGACCACTTCCAAGCTGTTGTTTGTAAATTCTATTCTCAAACTCTTTAAGAATACACAAATTAGTGTCAATAGTAAAAAAATGGAAAACAATGTTGCTGTATAGTTGCCATTCTTTATCTATACTCTTAACCCCTTGATTTAGTCATATGAACAAAGCCAAGGCCTCATGTTTCAACTGGAAAGTTTTGAGTGTATACCGCTCTTGTTTTGTCTTTCACTTTTGTGTGTCAGTGGAGTAGGGCATGAGCATGCCACAGTGCACACATACGTGGAGGTCAGAAGGCAGCTTGCAGGAGTCACTCTCCTGCTGCCGCGTGTTTCTGGAGGATCAAACTCAGGTTCTCAGGTTTGGCACAGACTCCTTTGCCTGCTGGGCCATCTTACTCAGCATACCTCATGCATACCTCTCCTGAAGAGAAAAGAGAGAGTGAGTGCGGCACTGACTATGTTCTGTCTAGAGTACTGATACTATAGAGTGTGGAGCGGTGAGTGAACCCAAGAGTCTCTAGTTAAGTAAGTATTTGATAACTCCATTAAAATAGCTATAATTAAAAAAATAAATACTTTTGTTCTTGGGTGTATAATTATAAATGTAGTGAGTGAACTTGTAAAACCTACCATGATGGCTACAGCTATTGTACTTGGTTCACATTTTGGCTCTATTAACAATTTAAAATCGTACACTTTCCTTATTGGAGCGTCTTGTCACATTCATGTTTCCTCCTCGTATTTGCCAAGTGACTGATTTTATTTCAGCCATCTGGAGCAAGTGAGTCACTAGAACACTGTTTGCCCAGCTGCCACTTAGAGATGTGGCTTCAGTTTTAATGAGCCAGCATCTGCTTCAGGAAGAGCCCCAGACAGTTGCTTTTCAGCAACGAGCACCCATTTTCACTTAGCGTCATGGTCCACCAGTCTCATCTACAATGCTTGTGTCCGTTTTGTCTTTAATAGGAGCATGTGAAATGGGTTCACTCTGAAATGGTGAGTAGAAACTCCCAGTTAAAGCTGATTTATGTGACTCCAGAGAAAATTGCAAAAAGCAAGATGTTCATGTCAAGACTAGAGAAAGCCTACGAAGCTGGAAGGCTGACTCGCATCGCAGTGGATGAGGTGCACTGTTGCAGTCAGTGGGGACATGACTTCAGGCCTGGTATGCATCTTTGCACCGGTTCTCGCTCAGTTCGGCATAGCACCTGCTCTGTTGAAATTCTCCCCTCTTGTGATGGGTACCCATTTCCTCAGCCTCAATGCGGCAGCCTCCCACCTTAGACTGCGAGATAACTGCTTTCTAGACCATTCAACATGTCTAGCATTCCAGACCCCGTCTTCATTTTTCCCTATTTATTGAGGAATTTGCAGCATTTTAAAGGTATTCTTATTTTTCTGGGTTTTCCAGTATCCCACCCAACTTGGAGCAATTAAAATTGATGAGACATTTTAGTAGTACTTCAGCTGCCAAACCTGTAGTCATCCTAGAGAAAGTTACTCATCATTATCTTCTTAAAAAAATCTTGGCTAAGGAGGTAGTTCAATGGTGAAGTGTAGTATGGAGGCTGCTTGTTGGTTCCCGGCTGCTCAGCAGTTCCGAAAATAATTACACAGAAACTGTATTAATTAAATCACTGCTTCGCCCATTAGCTTTGGCTTCTTATTGGCTAACTCTTACATATTAATTTAACCCATTTCTTTTAATTGCCACATGGCTGTGGCTTACCGGCTAAAGTTCTGGTGTCTGTCTCCAGCAGGGCTCCTGGGTAGGACTTACTGGCAGGTACACTAATGGAGAGGCTCCCCCCTCCCAGTAATTGTTTATTGTCATGTTATTGTCATGTATGACGTCACAGAGACCTCTTCCATCATGCGAGTTTCTGAAACCTGAATGACCTCCCAGAAATATTTCAGTCAAGAGGAACTATCTGTACAACACCTGCTTTTAAAAGGGCATTAATTTGACCTCTGTAAAGAAATTATTATTATTTATGAAGAAAACGCAGTAAAATCTCTGAATTCAAGGAGAGTGGCAGGTCCTGCAAACTTAGTTATAGCTAACTCTGCAAGTGAAACTGGGCGCCTGTGCTCGCCTTCTCTGAGGGTTCAGAGAGAGACAGACCATGTCATCTTTTTCAGATTATAAGGCACTTGGCATCTTGAAGCGCCAGTTTCCCAACACCTCACTGATTGGGCTGACCGCAACAGCAACCAACCATGTTTTGAAGGATGCACAGAAAATCCTGTGTGTGGATAAGTGTTTGATTTTCACAGCATCTTTCAATCGGCCAAATCTTTATTATGAGGTATGCAGAGGCTACACTTCATTGTGCTTTCTTCCATAATGACAGTATAAGCATTTTAATGTCAAGAGGTAATTGTCAGGACATCCATTGCTGCTTTAGTTTATCTCTGTCGTGTGCAGCATAATTCACATAGGCCAAACAGAAAATAATTCTGCATTAAGTGATACTGTCTTTTATAAACAGTTTGAGCAAGTGGCGGTATATTTGTTAGATTCTTTCTTGTAAAATGCTTGAGAACAAGGAGGGTGTGAAACCAAGAGCCCAACTGACATCCGTGTAACTAAGTAATAGAAACATACATACATACTAATGAGTTCGCTAGTATTTCCCATGTGGGTTTTATCTGATACTTACTCTGGAAGGTAAGATATTCCAGTGGCTTTCTGATTATAAGGACAGATTTTGTTTTCATTTCATTGCTTCCATACTATGCTTCATGTTTTTATTAAAGCATCAGGCAATAGAACAGCATCCATCTTCACAAGTTACCTGCTGTTTCTTTGCTTCCTCATCTCTGACACACCAGAGACTGAAAATGAAGAAGAGAGGGTGGGCAGAGGCAGGAATGGGTCAGGCGGGCGCATCCTGTGAGGCCAGGAAGGGATACTTCCCATGAGGGACTCACACCTCAGAGGCTGTAAGCAGGCACAACTTGGGTGGCACTGGTGAATCCACTTCTTAATGAGCCTGCTTTTCTAGGTTCGACAAAAGCCCTCGAATGCTGATGACTTTATTGAGGACATTGTAAAGCTCATTAATGGACGGTACAAAGGGCAATCAGGTAATGTTAAAAACAAATCAGCTTGGGGGCTGAGAGTCCATTTATGAAATGGCATAAATCCCTCTAGTGATGCATGACTGATACCTGAAAATGAGATCAAATCCATCCATTTGGTCACTAGCTGTGTGTATCATCCCTGCCATAGTGGGAGTCAAAGCTGCCTGCCTTGCCTGCTGTGGAATAGGTCCAGTGACAGTGTTGTTGACACGTTAGTATCTGTCCTGTACTTCCTGAGTGAGCAGCAATGTTCTGGAGAGAGAGAAGACACAGTACCTTGCAGAAAGGGCCATGTACATACTTACCAGGTAAAGCAAGGTGAAGTTAGGAACATCTGTCCTGCGTCTCAGAGCAAAGGACTACAGCCCAGCGGCTCTTCAGCACTGTCCTCTGGTTAGGAGAGCATAATGGTGTCTGGGAAAAGGAATTCCTGAGTCAAGTCTGAGAGAGGCTGCAGGTGTCTGTCCCTCTCCGAGGGCCTGCCTACACACGGACTGTTACCCCCGCCCCAAGATGCAAAAAAAGGTGCTTTAGCCAAATGAGCAGATTCTTCAATTTTCCAGCATCTCACAGAGTTTAAGAAGTGCTGTGTAGTGGGGATAAAGTTGCAGAGACACCCTCTTTTGGTCATGGGAACCCCGGCTGGTGGTGCAGGGTTCATTTCTGCTTAAGGCAAGCACCAAACGTTGATTATACCCAACAGTCAGTATGTGCACAGGGGCTTGGGGCCTTTGTGACTCATTTCCCTTTCTGCCTTGGGACAAATCACTTGTCTTGAGCATGGTTCTGATTAACTAAGAATATGCTGTGCATACGAACCTAATACTTGACCATGTTTTACTGCAGGAATCATATACTGTTTTTCTCAGAAAGACTCTGAACAAGTTACGATTAGTTTACAAAAATTGGGAATTCATGCAGGAACTTACCATGCCAATATGGAACCCGAAGATAAGACCAAGGTTCATACTCGGTGGTCAGCCAATGAACTTCAGGTTAAGTATATGTATTTTCTATGAATGCCTAACTTACCTTTAACAATAGTTAAATGACTCAATTAACTAACCAAGTATTAACACATTTTAGGTGGTCGTGGCTACAGTTGCATTTGGCATGGGAATTGATAAGCCAGATGTGAGGTTCGTCATCCACCATTCAATGAGCAAATCCATGGAGAATTACTACCAAGAGAGTGGCCGTGCTGGTATGTAAGGGTCTAATCCAGAAATAATCTTAGGAGAGTTGGCAGAGGACATACTTGAGAATTCTGAGTTTTCAATGCTTGTTTTTAGGTAGTAATTTTTAGAACAAGTTTTTTAAAATCCAGATTTATACTTACTTACACACCTTCTGTTGGAATATTAAAAATGGTTTATTATGTGTTGTAAACTATTGTGATGTTCATGTCGACCACTTGGAGTTTTAATTAGTAGGTTCACATGTACAACCTATAAATGAACTGTTCGTGAACATTCGTTTTTCTACATTAATAAGCTGATTTTTGATGATCCTCTTTGTAGTCATTTCAAACCCTCAGGGTAGCTCTTACAGATATCTAAAAATGTCTAGCTGTATTGTGAAGCTCTGTCAGCAATTGACGTATACTTTTTCATGTTACGGATTTTTGAAAGCAATGATGCAAACTGAGGATTCCTCAAAGCACAGGTCGCGATGACTCGAGAGCAGACTGTATTCTGTATTACGGCTTTGGAGACATATTCAGGATCAGCTCGATGGTGGTCATGGAGAATGTAGGGCAGCAGAAGTTGTACGAGATGGTGTCATACTGCCAGAATATAAGCAAGTGAGCCACGTGCCTTCCTGTATGTAGCATGTCATATGTCGTGTGGTCGTCGAGTACCTACTGAATGCACCGCTGTTAGCACAGAACACTGTAATGGCAGAGACCTGGACCCCTGACTGCCCTCCTCTGAGAAAAGAGGCTCTGTCCGTTTTTGAGGTCCTCCTTCAAGTCTATTGAAGGCTATGAATGAGGAGTTTTTCCTTTGGATCTGGTGTGTTGTTGCCTGTAGAGATTATGGAAGGGCGTGTGGGAAGATAGGCATTGGGGAGGTAAGTTCAGGCATGTCCATTCACCCTGGTGATGAGTCACTGAATAAGCCAGGGTGGGGTCAAGTTTCTCATTAGGAAATACATGGCAGTCTCTGCTTACAGCTCTCGGCTTCCTTGGGGCCCCAGGGCCGAGAACATCCTGTGTCTTTAATACTTGTCACAAAAGAGCTCAGAAGTGTCCAAGTAAACAGTGACCTGCCAGTGATAAAAACCACATTTACTTTCCAACTGATGCTGCAGTGGTCACAGGGAAGGAGAAAGTGAGAATTTCTTTGTCATAGGAGACTCCTATGAAGACTGTTTTCAGATTTAGCCTAAAATATAAGAAACTACTTCATTATCAAAACATTCTCCTCAAAGTGAGACCGGTGACTTTTGAAGTGATGGTTGTCAGCATACTGCTGGGAAAGTAGGAGTCTCCTGAGACTCCCTGGATGGGTCCATTGTAAACACAGGGGTCTGTAAGTGGACAAAGAGGTCAGTTGTGATGGGAGAAGCCACAGTTGATGGCTCTGAAGGCAGATGGGACCAGGAACCAAGGAGTGTGGGCAAGCTCTAGACAGTGTTAAAGGCTGAGGTTAGGGCTTCCAGAAGTATCCAGTCTGCCCCCACTTTGACTTTGACCCTGTGAGACTTTTATACGAAGATGAGATAGCACACTTGCACTGCCCGAGCCACCACATCTGTGCTGTTGTGACCGCAGGACAGCCATGCACATGCGCTCCTCTGGAGCAGGTCCTGAAGGCTTGAGTGATGAGTGATTCTCCCTCTCGTGTCTGCAGGTGCCGGCGTGTGTTGATAGCACAACATTTCGATGAAGTGTGGAATGCAGATGCCTGTAACAAAATGTGTGACAGCTGCTGCAAAGACATTTGTAAGCTTGCTATTTACTTAGACTCTTAGACCCTCAGTGCAGCGCGGGCTAAATGTGGGAAGGGTTAGTGCCTCCATATAGAATTAAAAGACAAACTATGACTAGAATTTTCTAGATTTAAAAATGATACAAAGGTAAGTCAAATGTATATGCACACATATTATATTACTATACTGAGGACGTTAAGGTTTTAGGAAATAAGGAAAAATTAGAATTCCTCTGGATAGAAATTCTGTAACATAAGAAAAGGCTAATGCCATGACAGTCTGTAGTACTGCATAGTCTCTGTTCTTGATACAATACATACAGGAACTTGTGTCCTGGTGCTGTTTTAACTTCTGGTCTGTGCTGTATCCTTGAAAAGCTGGACCTAGCAGTTCTCATGGGAGGACCCTGGGTTCTGGTGCTTCAGTGGGTAGAGTTCTCTGCACTTTTAACTTGACAGCTACAGACACTAATTTGCCAGTTCACAAGACTGTCTTATAGAGGCCAAACTCGTGTGAACCTTATGTGTAAGTCAGGATGCTAGTGTAGTATTTGAGGACTTCTATCCAGAACATTCCCTCGGAGCCCAGACTGGCTTTCAGAGTGTGGTGTAATTGCAGCATCAGATAAGAAAGAGCAGGCTTTCTCTGCAGTGCACACCTCCCAGTGATGTCTGGAGCATGCTGCAGCCTTTGACAACCAGGTCACCTTTACATTGCCATGATCCCTACATGACTTTTAGGAGTAGAATTTATTCTATGATAAGGATCATCGTGTCTTAATTCTAAGCATACAAAAAGAAGTTTGTGTAAAGGGCTCACAGTGTAACTTCAGCTGTTGCCATTGTTCTCTGTCCTTGCAGTGTCTGAGAAAAGGAATGTAACACAGCACTGCCGAGACCTGGTCAAGATCCTGCAGCAGGCAGAGGCACTGAATGAAAAGCTCACTCCACTGAAGCTCATCGATTCTTGGATGGGAAAGGGAGCAGCCAAGTTGAGAGTGGCTGGTGTTGTAGCCCCGGTCCTTCCCCGGGAAGACCTGGAGAAAATCATCGCACATGCTCTCCTGCAGCAGTATCTCAAGTACACAGCCATCTGTCTTCTGTGTCTTCATGTTTCTTCCCTTGACTCCTAACTGGAGCAGAGTCAGCAACTGCAGTTATTTGATGTGAACTCTTAAGCATATAGAAAACAATATACCTAATAATCTTAGACCTTGATTATGAAGTCAGAAAAGTTTAAAAAAAAAAAAAACCATGCCCCCCCTCAAAAGCCCAACTTATTTTCCTTAAGGATTATATTTGTGTTGTAGTATATTTTTTTAAAATTATACTCTTCTAAAAGTGTTTCCTATGGCTCCTTCAAGCTTTCTGCTTGACTCCTTTCTTTTACAGAGAAGACTACAGTTTCACAGCTTACGCCACCATCTCGTATCTGAAAGTGGGACCCAGAGCTAGTCTTCTCAGCAGCGACGCCCATGCTGTTACAATGCAAGTGAGGAAGTCCACACAGAGCGGCGCCAGGGTAACTCTTCATTTTCAATGTGCCTTAAGTCTCTGTAGCTTATGATGACTCCAGCTTTTACACAGTCTTCCTCAAGGTCTCTACTAGGTTTGGTTGGACACAAATGTTATCAGTTTTCTTCCTGGGTTTTGATTTTGGACAGATAAGTAGTGGAGGGCTTTAGACTGGCCCATTGTAGGAGTCAGAGGGCTGCAGTTTAAATTTAATTCTGTGAAATGCTTCCCTGATAATACTGGGTGGGATCCTCTGGTTAAGAAGTCTCTGCTGGATTCAGCAAGATGGCTTAGTGATAAAAGTCCTTTCTGCTGTCCCTGTCAGCCTGAGCTTCATCCCTGGAACTGATTCCTGTGAGCCGGCCTTTAATGGAGGAGACATTCTCTTACTCCTGTGTGCTGTTCTCTGACCCCCATGGTGTGCATATATGTAAACAATAAATAAATAATCAATTTTTAAAAAACATAAAGTGTGTCCTCCAGAGGCTGCTAGCCACCATCGAGTCTGTGCTGCAGCAGCCTCAGGTAACTGCATGTCCTCTCTGGTTTTTTTTTTTGTTTTGTTTTAATTTACAATATCCCTGTTTTATTTAAGACAGTTGCCCATATTTGAATAGAAATTTGTAGATAGGAACTGACTGATACACAAGGGGAATTCTGAGACTGGAAGGCTCACAAGAAAGCTGATCAGCAGAGCTTCCTTAACAGGTGCTGCTTTGTCATTCTGCTGCAGGCTGCGTCATCTGGAGCGTCGGAGCATGCCGAGGAGAAAAGGGACGTCCAGAAGTCCACAAACAGGATTCAGCCGTCTGGGGCTAAGAAAAGGAAGCTGGATGATGCCTGAGTGTCACTTAATCTTGCACAAAATGACTGTTTACATTATTTATGTCTAGACCATTTTTATGCTTAATTTTTGAAACAATTTTGTATTTTATACATATAAAGTTATATATTCAGAGCTTATCTGAAGATATTCAGGATCATTTGAAAATTTGAGGTCAGGAATTATATTTTACAGTATACAATAATGAAAAATACATCTTTTATGCAAAGTTGTCTAAGTGATATATTTGAGATTAAGTCCATGTAAGTGTCATAAGCTCATTTGCCTTGCTGTGACTAGCTAGTTTTCTGGTGTGACTCCCTTTAAAGCAATACCATGCTGACATAGGCTCACCCTTCCAAGATGGTGCCATTTTAGGCTGAGCAATGCAGATGATGTCTGACCGGAAGAGCTGCTGTTTTAGCTCAGATGAAAACAGTCAGTCACCAGTACCAAGGGTGTCAGCAAGAAGACTCGGCATGTTCTAAGTAAATCAAGACAGCAAGCCTCCTGAAGCCCTGGCCTTACTCTGATGTTCAAAGAAGGATCTGGTACACAGGTGCATTTGTGTGAATCAAGGTTTATTGTCAATTCTGTATCAGGAATGTTCACCTGCTAATTAGTCATTAAACTGAGTTCACTGTGAAAGTTCATGACTCCTTCCAACCAGGAATCTAGCTTCTGCATTCTTGATTTGTGGGGCCATTCACTTGGTGCAGGCGTTAGTTTTTCCAATTTGTTTCTTTTTTCCTTATTTTGAACTTACTATTCCTGAAGAAATTCTAATGTCAGTCAAAATAATCCTCTATGTCGATATCTGGATCTAGGAGATCCTCTCCGTATGATGAAAGGTCCATCTGGTTTAAAATTAAATTTTCAAATGTTTCCTCTAAATCAGTTTCACCAATTAAGACAGCTCCCATCATGCGTCCATTCTGCATGACGACTTTGACATACTCTTGTCCTCTGGTGCACCTCAGCATTAACTCGTGATCTGAGCCTAGGCCTTGTGCATTGTATTTTCCCAGCAGCACAACCTGCATGAGGATGAAAAGGTCATTTTTTGGAGTAGCTCCTTCCAACTCCCCACAAATAACATAATGTCCAGTTATCTGGGTCAAGTAGCTTAAACAGAAAAAACTATTTTGTAGTCTCGCAGTGGGAGGGGCCCAAAGAAAGCATTTGCATAGCATGAACATACTCTGTATTATTATAACATTGCCACACAACCTACAGTCACATTAAAAATCTCATCATTAATATTTTAACACTGAAACTAGAAAATATATGTGGATGATAATGCTACCCAGTCTTTAAAAACGTTGTAGATGTCTACACATACAAAGTGAACCACGTTTTCCTGAGTCATGGCTTAAAGATTTACTATACAACTGAACCAGACCCTTCCTCAGAAGTGTAGGTGTGTTTTCTCTTTTCTCTTAAGTCTAGTTTAGGAAAGAAACCCGTCTCAGAAGGAAGAGAACTAAGAATGGTAAACATCTGTCAGAGCTCCTGGTTCTTTCCTGATTGTGTGTGTGTGTATGTGTGTGTGTGATTGTATCATGGGTGTGCAAGCACCCATGGGGGCCAGAAGAGGGTGTTAGACCTCCTGGAACTGGAATTATAGGTGGTCATCTGAAGTGGGAACAGAGAACTGAATTCACATCTTCTCAAGATAGGCAATAACTAACTGCTAAGCCATCTTTCCAGTCCCATTTTTGATAACATAGTTTAAACCATAATTATTCGAGAAAAGAGCCACAGTTGCCATACTTTCAAGCAAAAAGGGTATTCTTACCTTATAGTTAAAGAATTTTGTGACATGAGCAAACAGTTCAAAGCTGAAATCCATGTCGCTAGACTGTCCCAAACCAGCTGCAGCCATGCACTTGGCTGCATACCAGCCCATCTGCCGTGCCTGGGTCCATAGTCTCATCTGCAATAGTGGGAATGGTACTTCATATTACTTTTGGTTATCATCTGAATAAAACGTATCATCCATGTGTGTGCATGTGTATGGGCACATGCGAGCATGAATGTGAATGCACGCATGCCATGTGCGTGTATGAGTGTCAGTGGACACTTGAGTCCCTGCTTGCTTTCCACTCTGAGGAGGGGTCTGTTTGGTAGCTGGCCTCCTGACTCTCAATAGGCATGCTGGGTTATAGTAGCTTATGATGACTCCAGCTTTTACACAGTCTGTGAACTCAAACTCTGGCCTCCAGGCTTGTGTAACAAGAGCTTTTATACCCACTCTACTCCATCTTCCCCACAGTTTCAGTCTTAGAAATTCCTTTATGTGCACTTCCAGTGACTTTGTTCCAGATCGTGCTATCTTTAGTGGTCACAGTGAACACCAGTCAACATGACTGTATCACAAACACATCATAATAAATTAACAGTTTTATGCCGGGCCATATCCAGAGCCATCCTGTCGGCCATGGGTTGAATACACCTGACAGGAATTCATTGAACCTTAAATTCCCCTAAGTCTGCATTGTGGGTGATATAAAGCTAATTGTTTTTCATGCAAATCAGAATGTAGAAATATGAAAATCACTCAGAATAAGGGATATCTGCTTATTTTGAGCTATTGTTCCCTTGTATCAGATTATGACATAAAGTTATAATTTGTCCTGGAGGGGTCAAGCAGAAAAGAAAGGTAACCCCACAACTCTTTCTAATTAAAAACATTTCCATCTACTGCAATATGAAATGACTTTAAAGTGGGAATCTGTTACTTGTCTGCAAACCACCAGTGATGGCTTCCCTTCCAGTTAAAGAGGAGAAAAGCTGGAACAGAAACTTGGGTTCACTGGTAGCAACTGCTTTGTTTTCACAGGGAACTGCATAGACACATGGTCATAGGTGCAGGCTCACCTGCTGCCAGACTGGGCTCGGCTGCCAGCATGCAGTACAGATGTCTCCAGCAGCATAGATGTCAGGAAGTGACGTGCGCATCTGGTCATCCACTTTCAGGCCACCATCTTCTCCTAGATCAAACTAAATAGTTTGTCATTAGCATTAGGATGACAAAAACAGGAAGTTTAAGCAAGTCAAGCTTGGACATGTTAACCAAGCTCTGATCAGAAAGATAAAAGCACTTCTAATGCTAAAATGCTAATATAACGATCTGTAAACTTTACTCTTTGAGAATTCATACAGGGCAGTCTTCCATCAACCTTTAGATAAACAAATTGGACATTACATCTTTAGATAATACTTAAGCTGGATTGTAAGTATTTAGGGATGCTAAGTAGAAAATACTGTAAATCAAGAGTTGCTGCCATCTTAGGTTACAGTTAACTAAAATGATGCCTGAAAAGTAGATATGATAAAGATTAGGAAGTGGACAGAATTCACCTTACATTGTTTCCGTGGAGGAAAGGGTGTACATTTGGCGTGACTCCCGTAGCACTGACAAGGAAATCACAGCCGTAGATCTTCCCATTGGTTAGTTCCACATACACAGGCCACACTTCTTAAAAGAAAAAGAAGAGAATTCAGTTCTCAAGAATCATCTTGAGCAGTTACTCTCAATATCGCGTGAACGGAACAGAAACAGAAAGGGCAGGCGGCTTTAGGACACCTCTTGACTACAGAAGGTCCTCTGGCTGGGACAGCTGAGCGCAATGACACTGTTTTGTGCTTGGCAGCTTCAAAAGCACAGTGCTCTAGGGGACTAAACACAGTCCTTTGGATGTGGGCAGAAACATAACAGTAAATTTAAACTGATGATTACTTTCTAAATTTAATTGTGAAGCAATTTGATTGGTATTTCATGTCACTCAGCATTTAATCCCACTCTTCTTGATGTTTCTCCTCACTGTCCACAACCCCACTCTACCATTCTTTTTCCTAGAAAAGACTAGAAGATTCTAGAACATTAGCCGCCTAACTGCCGTGTTGATAATTCACAGACTGTGCCTGGAGGAGTTCTTCCGTGGTGTATAATGAGACCAGGAATCTGCACTTAGTCCCAAACACGGAATTTTAAATTTGATTTAAAAGTTATGTTACTTACAGTTGTGTTACTTATGAAAGCTTCTATTTTGTTTTGGTCTGTGATATACTGACTAACTCACTAGGTCAGGTTGTAATGGTCCAAATACTGTGAACCCAAATAAAATGGAAAGCTTCATAACATGGAATTTATTAGAAAATTTAACCAAGAGCAGTGAAATAAGGGCCTGAAGAATAAGGTTTTTTTTTTTAACCAATTTTTATATGAAAATGTGAGTTTAAAATGTAACATCAGGCAGTGGTGGTGCATGCCTTCAATACTACCACTAGGGGGGGCAGAGGCACGTACATCTCTGAGTTTGAGACCAGTTTGGTCTACAGAGTGAATTCCAGGACAGCCAGGGAGGCAGAGAGAAACCCTGTCTCAAAAATAAATAAATAAATACATACATACATACATACATAAATAAATAAATGTATATATTTATTTATCATGATTAATTTAAGGAGTAATATTTTTTTCTTTTACCTTTATCAACTGTAACTGACTTATGCTGATCCTTTGGAAAAGTCAAGGGCTTTTTCTTCATAATCGTAAACTCCTCTTGAAGGTAGATTTTCTTGACTTCACATTTGGTTTCAATGTGAATACTGTGTGAAAACTGGACAAAATGAATACTGGTCAGCACAATCCAGACAATGCCTGCTGAGACACGGATATCGTAGTATAAGTACAGCACGCTGATGCTCCCAAATACGCCTCTCAGAGTCTGTGTGCAAAGGTGAGCAGAATCCACCCAGCGCTGCCAAGCATGACGTGGCAAGTGGATGAGGCAATCTGGAAATCCACGAAATTCTACAGGTTTTCACTGCGGTGTGGCTAGCTCGCCTCCTTCACGCCAGGGAGGCAGCAGGCAGCAGTGTTCGCTGAAGGACTCTTAAATGGATGGTAAAACTGCAAACTTAGAAGTCCCAGGAATTCTGGAGAAAATGATTTCACACTATTCTTATCCCCAGTTAGACTCCGTTTAGCCAGCTCCCCTTCTACCCACCAAAGCCTGAAAAGGTTTCAGTGCAAATACAGACACTTTTGTATTCTTGGAATATTTGAATGACAGCAATTTTGTAACTTAAAAAAATTGAAAGTATCTATTAAGTAAAAGCAAGTTACCTACTTACTCAATGAAAATATGACCTATTTGACTCCACCTAGTAACCCCTTGTAAGCACTTTGTTAGGGTGCTGCAAACATCAAAGGGACCTTTAGCAGAAGACTGAGAACTGTGGTTTATCCCTGTAGACATCTCCAGCTCCGCAGTTAGAGGGAAATATTCGCTATTTTGGGTGGGCATCTGGATCAGTGGGTTTGAAGACCTTTCCTACATAGTACACTTAAAGTCAGGTGACCCAGAGATTTGGCATTTGGATGGGTGGCATTGGTTGATAGAAACATACCTCTTCTGTTCCTTTCAGATCCAAGCCTCCGTGCCAGTCTGGTCCGAGGGCACTGCCCACATTTTCAACTTTAGCTTTGGTTCTGTTTTCCTTTCTCATTCCTAAGAAATGAACTCAGATGATTTTAAAATGGCTGGACAGAGAGTCAGTCATCTCTCCAGAGAGTCAGTCATCTCTGGAGCCTTTGGGCAACGTCCTGATTCTCAGGCAGACATGCAGCGAGGTGGCACGTCTCTGTATTTGCTGCTTTGTGCACTGAGTGTTCTGTGACAGTGACAGAATGGTGACCTTTCACTGACACTGTGTCAGCACCCAGTGTGTCTCAGGGTTACACACTTGCCAATGTAAGAGTGTGAAAATTAGCTATTAGAGTCTAAACTCCATCAATCTGTAGCCTCTCCAAAACTTAGAAAATCCACTTAGAATTTTATGAGCCCAAAGCTTGTTTGAAGTCTATTAAATAAACTAGTGGGTATCGTTCTCAGTGGATTTTTTAGAAAGTAGTCTTGGGCATTGCTCAATTGTAGCAACTGTTTGACAAGATGCAAATGGCCCGGTTATTTCACTTAATTTAAAATGCCTATGCGTATTAAATGTCTATTTTTCATTTTAAAATAACTAAGAAAAAGTTGTTTAGATTTTGTTTTGAGATTGGATCTTACTTTATAGCCCTGACTATCCCAGAACGCACAGAGAGCCTGCCACTGACTCTTGTGTACTGAGATTAAGGGTATGCCATCATACCCTTTATATGTTTCTTTTTATTTTTGTTGTGTGTGTGGGTGCTTTGCCTGCATATATGTCTACCACTCGTGCTCTTGGTTCCGTTGGAGGCCTGAAGGAGGTACTGGACCCCTCAGAACTAGGGTCAAAGATGTTGTGGGCATCTTTGTGAGTGCTGGGAATCAAATTTGGGTCTCCCGAAAGAGCTGTAGTGTTCTTAACTACTGAGCCATCTCTCCAGCCCCCAATATATTTTCTAATCTGAAAATTTTATATGGGACAGTATGAGCAAGGAAGTCAAGACCATGAGGGGTTCACCCACTGAGACAATGTGCCTGAGCTAATGGGAGCTCACCAACTCCAACTGGACTGGGAATGAACGAACATGGAATCAAACTAGTCCCTCTGAATGTGGCTGACAGTTGCGGCAGACTGAGGGGCCAATGATAATGGCACTGGGATTTGTCTCTACTGCATGTACTGGCTTTTTGAGATCCTATTCTCTTTGGATGTATTCCTTGCTCAACCTAGATGTAGTAGGGAGGGCCTTGGACTTTCCACAGGGCAGCAGGGTGCCTTACCCTCTCTTAGGATAGGAGGGGAGTGAGGGGAGGGTATGTGGAGGAAGTGGGAAGGGAATCGGGGTGGGGGGAAGTGGGAATTTTGATTGGTATTTTTTTTAAAGTAATAAAATAATAAAAAAATAAAAAAAGACATAGAATTAAATATCCATGTTCCTGCCCCCTAAATACTATTTACTGAATTTTCTTATAGTTAAAAATTAGTTTCATCCGTGAATGAAGCAAGCCAGATATTGCACTTACCTTCAACGGTGTATATGGTTCTTCTATGAGCAATTTTAGCCTCTGATTTTTCAGACATGAGCTTTGAAATCAAAAACTCTGCTGCACCTGCGTCAAAGAAAGTATTCCCAATGGCTTTATCCTTTATGGCCCAAATCACTTCACAGCCTTCAATTTCATACCTAGGAAGAATGTTACAATTTCCTGTAGAAAAGTTCGGGGAAAAAAATCTCTGCAAGCAAATAATGACTGTCCTGTGCAGCAGAAGTAAAAAGCACAGACTATAATGGGGAGTGTAGTTCACTTTAAGGACGGTAAGAGTTTAGCTGGGCGGTGGTGCATGCCTTTAATCCCAGCACTCAGGAGGCAGAGGCAGGTGGATCTCTGTGAGTTCGAGGCCAGCCTGGTCTACAAGAGCTAGTTCCAGGATAGGCTCCAAAACTACAGAGAAACCCTGTCTAAAAAAACAAACAAGAGTTAAAGTAGAATACATACTCAAGCAAGTTTATCAACTTTACTGAAAGAGCCCAGTGATGACATGTACGGAGTACTACATAACATACATCACAATGACCGTCTTCTCAGTGTTCAGTGGACAACACAGCCATAGATATGTACTCCAAGGGTCCTAGGGTACTTTCTGGCTGTGACAGAAGCAGTGACAGATGTATGTATGTATGTATGTATGCCTGTATGTACATTATGTATGTATGTATGTATGTATGAACGGATGATGTGACCTAAGGGCACTGAAAACACTGCTTCGTCTGGTGACTTTCCTAGATGCTCATGTAGGAAGGTTGGAAGGAGGTTTGCTTGTAACACCTTCAAGCAGTTATAAAGAACTACCACCTGCTTTAAATTCTCTCACCCAGACCATCTAGCTAAAGAGATCCTGTTCAGAAAAAGATAAGGAATGTAAAGGGAAAAACACAGGCCTTTGTAAAGCAAGCTGGCCTCTCACCATTCACCAGCTAACCAAGCTCCCGGCACCTTATTTATCTAGGTTTGGACACTAAGAATGCTGAGTGCATTCCACCCACTCCCTGATGAACATCATCATTCAGATAATCAGGAAAATTTGCAGGACTTTCTGCTGCTATTCAGTAAACTGTTATGGTAAAACTAATGTATATGTGGACAATCTTAAACAAACTGGATACACAGCCCTCTTACCACAGGACACTTGGATTTTACAACAAAGAGTATAATGTATCCTTTAACATTTAAAACTTCCATTGCCCTTGCATGTGCATCATGTATGTGGGTGCATGTGTCACTGCATGCATGTGAAGTTGGTACAACTTTATGGAGTCTATTCTCTTAAAAATGTTTATTGTCGTGTGTCTGTATATGCATCATGGTGTATATGTGGAAATCAGAAGGCAACACTGGAATGAGCTCTTCCATCTTTATATGGATGGGTTTGGGGGCTGTACCTGCTAAGCCATCTTGTTACCCCAATTTTCTCCATTGTTATGGTACAAAGTACTGCCATCTTTATTTGTAGGCTGGCAGGATGATTTTTCAAGATGAATCAACAGCCAGATAATAGACAAAGGTTTAGTGCATGCGACTCCACGATACCTGAAGTCACATTCTGATACACGGGTAAGACTCCAGTGCCCAACCAGGCCAAGGAACACTCTTAGTCACCGAGTTTCTGATTACTGGGAGGACATCTGAGTTGGTCTTTCTCAGGCTGTATAGCATTGCTCATCAGAAGAAAGCAGAGAACATACTTGCGGGTAACATTTCATATCTCACATTTAAGCATGCTTATGAAATGCTTTTCTTTTTATAATTTGGAAACCTTCCTATTTCATTCATACTTCTTTCTAGAAGTAATGTCACAGCATACAACAATGTGGCATAGCATCCCTATGACTGACTAGCAGCCACATTACATCTGTAATCATGAGAGACTCCTGGGCTAGCTCTCCCCCAAGAGTACCCACTAATCCACTCCCCGTAACGCTAACAGGGCTCTCAGTGAGATATCAAAGCATGGTGCCATCACACAGGGAGCTACTTCCAATTGAGAAACCACTCTACAGAAATACATTCCAGGTATTATGACTTTATGAAATTATGGAAATTATTTGTTGTGTGTCTTTAGAAGGGACAGCATCAAACTGCCTTTGGAAGATCAGCAGGGCAGTAACTGAGAGAAAGGTAAGATGAAGTAACTGAGGACAGCATTGGCCTCTGGAGTATGCAATGGCACAGAACAGAGGGGTTGCCTGTCACTTTTCATCATGAGTGATGACTCAGATCACAGAATCAGGAGCAACATGGTAAGAGACCTTCCTACAGCTACCAGAGCTTTCCAGATACAGAACTGTAAGTTAACTCAAGTAATAATCACCAGTCTCCAAATGAGGTCAAGAAAGAGTTGGATGCTGTGAGATTCTGAGCAGGAAAATATTTCCAATGGAAGTTACAGTAATGATACCCACTGGATGCTTCTGGAAGTAGCTAGAAGAACATGTGCGATCCCTTCACTTCTCTGCTCACCTCAGCTTCTGGGTGGACCCTAGTTTCCCTGCATAGCACAACTGCCACAGTCATCCGAGGGATGGCCATCCTCACGCGCAGGTGCCCAGTGGGTGGCTGTCCTCTAAAGGACAGGTAAGCCAGGCTGGCAGTTGGAATGGAATTCGTGAATACTTGCGATTTTCTAGTTTAGACTCAAATTTGTTTTAATTCCAAGTTGGTATCGACCAAACTTTCTAGCATGAAAACCATCTACTCTTCTCGTCAGCCATGGCTAACAGGCGGAACTGCTGAGGAAACTGAGTCTGCTATGCAGCTTTCAGAGGAACATTTCTGTGTCTATGGAACTTGAAGTATCTTAAGATGAAAACATTTGTATTAATGTGTTCTCAAATATTTCTCCAGACCAAAACTCCAGAGTTGGGAATAACACACATTCTAATCAGCATGAGAAATGCTGGGTTTCGCTGTTGCTGGAGGTCCTTCCGCCCCTCCAACCAATAGCTGCTGTGATACCAGCCCATTGGGGCGTGGTCTCACTCCCTTTAAAAAAGCGGCTATTTCCTCTGCTCACTCTCTTCTCTTCCTGCTCCGCTGGAGACTAGACTCCCTTCCTGGTTGTGCAGATGGCTGTTGTCTGGGATTGTGATCTGTAAGTTTTTTTCCCCTTTAAATAAATAACACCCTATTAATCATAACTCCAAACTGGTGCTGCCTTGTTCGTGACTTACGCCTTCATTTCGCCACCTGGACAGGTGATGCGTGAGTAACGCATGGTGCATTACTAATGGTATGCACGTGTAGGTTATTAGACAGTGCCCACTCAGAGAACACATCATGAGTCAGACCAGCAAGGTCAAACACATCCTACATCCTGTATAACTCAAGTTGCAGACTTAAATAGTCAAGTGGGTTTTCTCTTTGAAAACATATGGGAAAGTATGTATATTTCTCTTGACTTTAAGGTGTGTTTTCTTGCTGCTCAAAGCATCATCGTTCTCACAGCAGCCGTGGTATTAGAGAAACACTTACACCAGCTCAAGCGCAATGCCACCGTTCCCGACAATCATTATCCTCTTGGCTTTTCTAAGCTGTTTCTGAAATTCCTGTTAGGAAGAAACAATCAGACAGCATTTTGATAAAATAGAGGCATCACTGAAAATATTCTAAACATGGGTGTTTTACAGTTTACAGTGGGACAACAAAATAAAATGTACTCCCTTGTCTCAGGACACTTCCTCCCTATTAGCATTATGGCCTCTCTTGCTTCCAGGTGGCCGTGACTGCAGCACCTCTTGCCTTTGTATCCCCATGGACCTCGGCAAGGGATGCTGTCTGCATCACCTCATCCTTGCGCTTGACTCCACCTCTGTCAGAAGCAGGCTCCATTTCAGGCCTCCCTGCAGTCCCCCACTTCTACAGCTCCCAGGACTGAGACTCAGGGCACATGGATTAGGAGTCACTGGCCTTAGCAGCTCCTAACAAGATGACCTGGGATGAGCTACTTAACTTTCTATGTCCTATGGTGTCCACTACAAAGAGTAAAAGAGTCCCTGTCTCTCCCAGTGTTTGTGTCAGGATGATGGGACACATATGGGACATGACATATACAAAGCTTAAGAGTAGCAGGGAGAGAATTCCTAGCATTAATTCAAGAAATGTTATCATTTCATGACAATGCCTCTTGTACCACCTTCCCTCATGATTAAGATGAACTCAGAGTAGCCTGTGGTCCTCCTGGCACTTCACAAATACAGGTGTCCCTTGCTTTAGAGTGACTTCGGAACAAAGAATTCATTTACCCCTTCTAAGTAACTACCACCATTAACTTCACTTAAAAACATACATCACTGACTAAAACTGGCTTAAATTCTACAAGACAAAACCCTGAAGTTTTAATTTGCTGCTCATAAAGGGTCAGGTCTTATAGAAGCTCAATAAAGAACACAGACACAGAGATAAAAAGCATACATTTAAACCATGCATGGATATAACCAGAGGCTGCTCATTCCTACCCTAGCCACCCAGACCCGAATAATTACATAGAAACTATATTAATTACAACACTGTTTGGCCTATTAGCTCAGGCTTCTTATTAAATAACTCTTACATCTTAAATTAACCTATTTCTATTAATTTGTGTATCACCACAAGGCTGTGGCCTACTGGTAAGGTTCAGGGATGTCTTCCTCCTTCAGCAGCTACATGGCATCTCTGTGACTCTGCCTACTCTCTCTATATATCTTTTCCAGCCTGGCTCTATTCTGCCCTGCCATAAGCCAAAGCAGCTTTATTCATTAATCAATAAAAGCAACACATATACAGAAGTACTTCCCACATCACACAGGTACTGATTAGTCACCCTAGAATAACCATACTTGGGGTACACTGAGAAGTTACCCTAGAATAACCATACTTGGGGTGCACTGAGTGGTTACCGTAGAATAACCATACTTGGGGTACACTGAGTAGTTACTATAGAATAACCCTACTCGGGGAGCACTGAGTGGTTACCCTAGAATAAGCAGCCTGGAGAAAATCCTTAGCCACTTTATAAAGAATATGGATCATATAAATGCAGTGCAATCACATCCTTGCTGGGTGTGGAGATGAAACCAGAGAGCTTCTTGGTAACAAGAGCGGATAAGCCCTGTCATAATGAAAAAAATATTTTTTGCTGTGTTTCATGGAAAGTTAGCTGTACAGGAGGGTTTGCTTCTTACAGGGCAGAGCAACAAGCCAAGCAAGTTCTGACAGTCACAAAAATCTTAGAAGTATTATTATTAATTTTTCTGGGAAATCTGGGAAATGATTGTTATACTGTTTAGCTGCAAATCTCATATTCCCAGTACACAATGATGAACGTGTGTTGATGTAAAGTGTAAGGCCAAGCACGGTCTTGGTATCTTTGAGTGTCACAGCCAAAAGAGCAAGGAGTCAATTTTAGCTAAAACCATGTAATCATTAGCCAAAGTGAAGCTGGCAACAATAAAACACAACCATTCTGTGGCCTCTGAATGGTGGGTGGGCACTGCCTCTCGGAGACAGTGTGGCGTCAACATCAGTGAAGCACAGCATTCACAAGGGACCCTCTTTCCCTTTCGTAGACCCGCCCTTAAGACAAGACATTACCTGAGCACTGTCGGTATCACGGATTCCTAACACGTATGGATTTCCCTCACAGATCAACTTTGGTTTAGCTCCAGCACACAGACAGAGTTTCTTATACACATGCTGACGGCCGTCTTCTGTGACGATACACTGTGAACAAAGGGCAAGGAAGGCAAAAGCAAACAGTTGAGACAAAAGAACACATGGGCGGCCGATGCTCAGTGACAGTGAGTGGGATTCCCCTCTGTGTGCTGTGATTACCATTGATAGATACAGTGTGTAGGATTCCCCTCTGTGTGCTGTGATTACCACTGATAGATACAGTGTGTAGGATTTCCCCTCTGTGTGCTGTGATTACCATTGATAAATAAAGGAACTATAACAGAGCTATAGGGGAACAGAGCTAGGTGGGGAAAACTAAGCTGAATGCTGGGAGAAAGGAGGCAGAGTTAGAGAGAAGCCATGGAGCTGCCACTGGAGACAGACACCCTGAAACTTTGCTGGTAAGTCACGACCTCGTGGAGATGAACAGATTAATGGAGATAGGTTAACTTAAGATGTAAGAGTTAGCCAATAAGAAGCTAGAGCTAATGGGCCAAGCAGTGATTTAATTAATACAGTTCCTATGTGATTATTTCGGTTCTGGGCAGCTGGGACCAACAAGCAGCTCCTTTCAACAACAGTGATTACAAGGTAATTGAGGGGTGTACATTCTCTAGTGTAATGAGCACTGGTCATACATGCCGAGAGTCTGATGGAAACTAGCTTTCCTCCTCTGGAACAAAGGTCTGCATTAACAGAATCTCTTGATTATGCTGACTTCAAATTAAAATGATCATTTCCCCCCTGGGACAAGCTTCATTGAACATGTATATGTATGTATGTATGTGTATGTGTATATGTATATGTGTAT
>NW_026067905.1:1751446-1763513 GCF_014885135.2 Alexandromys fortis
TCTCTCTGCGGGTTCTCTGTGTCCAGTTTATGCAACAGTCCAGGCAAGAGCAGTTTCTTGCCCAAATGGCTATCAATCTCCATAAGGATCCTCTTCGATGCCCATCTTCTTCCTGGAGTAGATTGGTGCTGCCAGGAGCAGACATGTCTCATTGTTATGAAAAACCCTAAGTTATTCAAACATTTTAAATGCCATATTTTTTAGTCTTTGAAAGATATGAAGAATGCCTATCTAACTGAAATACATCTAGAAAATCTAACTACATGACTACAAGCTTGATTATTATCGATGATTATCCATTAACAACCTGTATTTCCTACATTACATTTTTAAATGAACTACACAATCACAATACCTAATCAAGATCAGAAATACATATACATATAACAAGACTGACCTTAAATTTATACCAATGTAAATTATTCATATCTATATCAACTGGGAGATGTTCATATTTCTAAGTGCCCTGTTTACTACACCTTTGACGGCTCACTTCCACTTGTAAAAGTAACTGAGCACAGTATTCTTTGAACTCTGTGCTACTGTGGTGGTTTGAATGTAACTTACCTCCATTAGCTCACACAGAGTAGCACTATTGGGAGGTATGGCTTTGTCGGAGTAGGCAGCGTGCTGAAGGAAGTGTGTCACTGTAGGGGTGGGCTCTGAGGTCTCCTTTGCTCAAGCTATGTTAAGTGTGGTACAAAGTTGTTTCTGTTGCCAGGGGATCAAGATGTAGAATTCCCAGCTCCTTCACCAGCACCATGGCTGTCTGCAAGCTGCCATGTCCCACTATGATAACAATGGACTAAACTCCCCAAACTGTAAGCCAGCCCCAACTGAATGTTTTCCTTTCTAAGAGTCACCATGGTCATGGTGTCTCTTTATAACATTTGAATCCCTAAGACATCTGCAATAACAAATAATTCTTATGGTTATTTGTATAGAACTTGGGTTCTTTTTCATGAAACTAGGCACTTTTCCTGTTTTTAATAAATCATGTTTTACTGATAACTTAGAGCTTACAGAAACAATGGCAAACCCCTCTCTCCATCCTTCCTAAAGCCCACTGAGGATAAGCATCCCTGAGACACCTCACGTGCTCTTACATCTGTGGGGGAAAAGCATCCAGAGGGTTTTGTGGAGTAGTTCAAACTTGGAAAATGTCCCAATTATACTGTCCCTGTAGACCAGGCCCTACATCATTTTGGGCAACTGTAACTAGACTGTAATTAGTTGTTAGCTAAGAGCTACTTGCTCTACCTCAGTTTAACTTTAACATTATTCTCAGATATATCTTACTTAAAATTCTGTATTGTCCACACATCTAAAATGTCATATGATTATAAAGTAAATGTGACATCACTCAATCTTATTTACCTATGCTTGCTTACCAACCTCCTTTTCCACACCCTCATCCTTTTGACGAATCCGCATTCCCCTTTCCTTTCTTCGGGCAGCAGTTCTTAGAGTGCCTTTTTACAAGACCAGCGCTCTCACCCCTGAGCTATGGAGCCAGCCACTAAATGCCCTTCTCTACCTGTAAGACTCTTAACTTGCCATCTTCAAGACACCAAGCTCAAGCAGGTCACCCTCTGTGAAGTCTTACTAGAGCTCAGCTCTGAGCTTTGATGGTAATTTCATGACTTGCCTCTTGTACACTATTATAATACAATCACTTACTATTAATGTCTACACTCTCCATGACACTGACAGCTCATAGGAGCAAGTGTGTTACTCCTGCTGTACCCAGGACACAGTAGGCATTCTACAGATATCAGAAGAACCTGCGGTGCCACACTTCCTTATCAGAGAACTTTTCCCAGAAGGTATACTCTCTAATAATGGGGATCAATTCCACTAGCCTCTACAATTTAGGGGCTTAAACAATGGTGACGACGAAGGTATGTGTAAAAGAAGTACGATAAAATCTGGAGTTTAACGTTAGGAAAAATCATTTAACAAGAAAAAGTCTTACATGTTCTTCACTCTTCAGCTGTCTTACTCCCGACTCTATGACCTTAATGTTGGGAAAGCGATTTTCCAACACGGTACTTGGCTGTTCTTCAACATCAAATTCTTCCAATACTTTAGAGACCTTTACGAGATCAAACAAGAAATGCACATTTAAACTTTTTTTTCTTATTCTCAATAAAAAAAAAAAGAAAAAAAAATAAATAGAGCAGCAACAAATCTGGAAAAAAAAAAGGAAAGAATGGATGTAGTGTCAGATGAAAACTCTAAGTGGGAAATAATCTTTTTTTTTTTTTTTTTTGTTAATGTAGCTTTACGTGGCTTATCACATAGAGGGGTCAATGACGACGACAATGAACAATTTTAGTAAGTTCTTTTTTCAGTCCTCCAAACTTAATTTTGAGACACAGAACTATAAAGTACATAAATGGGCTTTAGTATGATAATTAAACTGGATTATTTTCCATTTATTTTGTTTCAATATTCTTGAACACAGACAAAATTTATCATGTGTAAGGAAAGTGGAATTATCTGTCTACATAATAAGTAATTTTTAAATTGCCAAGTACGCCATCTTATTCTCTCCTGGGCATAAATACATATAAATAGTCTTCTTGGTGCCAACGAAAAAAAAATGCACATTTAAAGAAGGTATTTCCTTTGTCCTATACAGTACTATTTCATATACACAAACACGAAGGTTAGCCCACTGCATTTAGGGCACCTATGTCCCTCAAAGACACACAAGTTAAAGGCCTGGTAGTCTCGGTAGGAGGTGGTGCCTAATGCAGGGACATCAGGCCCTTAGATCTCGGTGCCTCCTCTCTGTCCCAGCCTATATGAAGTAGGCAGCTTTGTTCTACCACATACTTCAACTGTGACACTCAGCCTTCTCACAATCTGGAAAACAATGATCCACCTAATCATAGACTGACCCCTCTTTCATCCATGGCACTGACTACCCGTAGGAGCAAGTGTGTTACTCCCACTGTACGTCAGGACCTTGTGCTGTACCCAGGATACAGTGGGCATTCTATTAACACACTTCCTACTAGAACTTTTGGTAGAGGATGATACTCTGTATTCTGTCATGGTGACAGCTTGTAGTATTAGGAGCGGAGGGCCCCTTGTTCCATCGCCCAGCTAACTTATACCCGAAATAACCACACAGAAATTGTATTAATTTAATTACTGCCTGGCCCATTATCTCTAGCCTCTTATTGGCTAACTCTTACATATTCGTTTAACCCATCTCCATTAATATGTATTGCCACATGACTGTGGCTTACTGGCATGAGTCTAACCAGCGTCCATCTTGGGTAGAAGAATCATAGCGTCTGCCACACTGCCTCCCAGAATTCTGTTCTGTCTACTACACCCACCTAAGGGCTGCCCTATCAAAAAGCCAAGGCAGTTTTCTTTATTCCAATAAAAGCAACACATAGAAAGAAGATCCTCCTACACCATTTCCCCTTTTTCTGTTTAAACAAAAAGGAAGGCTTTAACTTTAACATAGTAAAATTATATATAACAAAACAGTTATCAAGAAGAATTACAGTCACAATATTTATATCTATTTTATCTTTTATCATAACTAAGGAAAACTATAACTATCTATGTATTCTTCAACTCCATCAAAGACTCCAGAAAGATATAATATTACCTAAGTAAACAAGAAGTAAGCAACTTCCGAAACTCCAGAAATGACAGAGACATCTCGCTGCCTGAACAGTCACCCAAAGTTCTTTTGTTGGGTTGGGGCATCCATCTTCAGCCTACAGGCCCATAGTATCCAACAGACATTTCCATGAAGCAGGAAATTTCAAAGGTAGTTCAGTCACTTTCAGTCCTATAGAATGTCTCACAGACTCTTTCATGAAGCAGGAACCCTGAAGGACCATCTCACCTTTAGGCAAGTTCAGCAGTCCACTCTCTGCAGGTTCTTCATGTCCAGTTTATGCAACAGTCCAGGCAAGAGCAGTTTCTTGCCCAAATGGCTAACCAATCTCATAAGGAGCCTCTTCAATGCCCATCTTCCTCTTTAAGTAGCTGGTGCTGCCGTCCAGGCAAGAGCAGTTTCTTGCCCAAATGGCTAACCAATCTCATAAGGAGCCTCTTCAATGCCCATCTTCCTCTTTAAGTAGCTGGTGCTGCCAGGAGCAGACATGTCTCATTGTCATGAAAAGCCCTAAGTTATTAAAACATTAAATGCCATATTCTGTAGTCTTTGAAAGATATGAAGAATGCCTATCTAACTGAAATATATCTCTATATATCTAGAAAATCTAACTAACATAACTACAAGCTTGACTATTATCGATTATCCATTAACAACCTATATTTCCTAATTATACATTTTTAAATGAACTACACAATCATAATACCTTAACCAAGATAAGAAATACATATACATATAACAAAATTGACCATATAAAATTAAATTTATATCAACAAAGCAAAATTTATACCAATGTAAATTATTCATATCTATATCATATCTCCCTTTAAATGTAAAAGAACATTTATAAACAATATCCGTGTGGTTATTTTGGGTGTAAGCTAGCCAGGCAATGGAACAAGGGGCCTGCTGCTCCTAATACTACAGAGAGTGGTGCGGGAGAATTGTCTGTATTCTGTCAATCATATTTTAAATAAACGCTGATTGGCCAGGCAGGAAGTATAGGTGCGAAAACCAGACAGGAAGTAGAGGCAGGGTGAAGAACAGGAGAATGCTGGGAAGGAGGAAGCCCATTCCTCCCCAGTCCAGCCCAGACCACTGAAAAAGCAGGATGTGACCTGTCCCGCTGAAAAAGGTACTGAGCCATATGGCTAACATAGACTAGAATATAGACTAGAATAATGGGCTAACATAAGTTATAAGAGCTAATATGAAGCCTGAGCTAATGGGCCAATCAGTTTATAATCTTATGGAGTTCTCTATGTGATTTTCTCTGGGACTAAACGGCTGGGGGGCCAGGCGGGAAAGAAATCCCAACGAGCCCAGCCTTCATGTTACTCATGTTACAACAGCTGATTAGCACAGTAGAATGAGGACTGGGCTCAGCATCGTATGCCCTGAGCTCAACTGTCCTGTCACTTCTGTGCTGTGGCTTCGTTGTTGCTGTTCCTTTGGTTTTTGTTTGTTTGTTTGCCTCTAAAAATGTCAGCTAACACAACTTATTTTACTGGTGTTTAATGGAACAGTCAATATATTTTTTTTAATGTATTCTGGCTTCTCTGCTCTCTTTACCAGGTAACTTTTTTGGTCATCGTTAAACCTTTCTGCTCCGTTCTTTAAAACAATCACTATCTCTTTGGATTCCCTCTGTCCTTTCTTGCTTAGATTCTTGTAGAGTATCCACAGTCCAACCCTTTACTTCTCTGCTGCCCTATTTTCAGCCACAAACAAATCCGCAAACTTGTATAGCTCAACCTCCCTAGTTTGTGTGATGGAACCTGGCTGCAAACATTGCATGAAAATCTGATCGTATGAGTTGTAATTTCAAGCCTGTCTTCAGGAGCTTTTTACATTTTTCTGAGTTAACAAGGAACCCAGAGACATATGTGAACCATACATAGTGTTATTTACCTTATTAGAGATAAAAGTTAAGAAAAACTTCAGAATTTCCTAATTCAGTTAAAAAAAAACTGTATCTAATATACATTGAACATACAGAATTTTAATGGAAAAAGCTTCAAATCTCCCAAAACACAACAAATTCAATGAAAGAGCAGTGTTTTACATCTCAAAAGCATTAATTGATCCACAATTTTTCTCACCTGCTTGAAGTTTGTAACTGCTTTGATAACAGGAGAGGCTGTTACCAGGAGAATGTCTTCTTCAGGAAAGGTAACAGCCAGCTGAATTTTAAAGAGAAATGACAGGATAAAAAATATTTTCAGCTATTACTGAATTGATGCCAGTATGGTGATAATGCTATCTAACTAATAAAACTTCAGTGTTCCACATGTGAAAATCGGTTATCCTGAGTTTATAATGGTGCGGCATTGGTACTGTTAAACTCTGACAGTGCTGAAATAAACAATCTACTCATGTTAAAGGTGGACAAAGACCTGGATAGGCAAAATCACTACAGCAGTCTTTGGTTGACTCATTTCACATACTAATTTAAAGTTATATGCCTATTACAAACTGCCTGTTTTCATTTATTTTAAGTTAATGTTTTTACTTTGACTTCACCGAGAATAAAATTAAAACAAGTCTCTGATATTACACAGAATCGTGGCATGAGTTTTCCAAAGCTTTGGCACTTTGAAACTTTTGGTTTCAGAGAGGGAAAGACAAAGCCATGTTAACATTAGCTTAAGAAAGTGCAGAGACTTAATGTGCTGTTGTTTTATTATTTCCACTTCTTCCTCACTTTGGAGGGGGAACACTTGTTCATCTTGGACTCTACTTCTCTGCCTGCTATTCCTCACAGCCCATAAAGCTGAGTAACATGTAACAATTAACACACCCTTAGGACACGTAAGCGTCCTTTGTCTCAGCTTATTTGAACTTCCTCTATTTGACAATATTGTCTCTCCCCCATCTTTGTTTACTTTTCATATTCTGCAGTCTATCTGCAGTTCCATTGCTGGATCAGGTCCTCAAAACTATCCTGAGAACCATCTACAAGTTAGCCTCCAGGCTCTTACAGCTTTCAACCGGTTGCCACTGTCCCAAACACTAGCTAATTAACACTTGCTTTCATTTGAACACTTTTTTGCCACAGCTCAAAACCATTTGTTTGGAGATTTTTGTTGAACTCTCGGCATGCCATAGAGCCCTTTAAGGTCTGAGCCCAGGCAGTCTTCCTTGCTTCTGTCTCTCCTGAGCTTCAAATCAATTAGGTCATGCTCTTCTCCACTGAAGGTCACACCGTGGCTCACGCTATTCTTCTCTATCTGCTGAAACCGTATTATGTTGCCTAGAATAAGAACTCTTGATGTGTAAACAGAAGATGACCTCCAAAGATTAAAACCTCAACGTATTTAAATTAATTCTATTTCTTGTGACTCAAGTGGTTAGTTACAGCAACAAAATAATCTAGCCCTTTTTGTAATACGACTCATCCGATTCACTTGCTTATCGTAGGCAGAGATTCTACATTTGTATGCCTTTGACCCAAACTTTTGCTGGAGATGAAAGCTTATCTTGGGAGTTCAAGGTACTATGTTAGAATTACTTTATTAACTAAGGATTTGACACCTACCAAGAAACTAAATTTTATGTGTGAAGGAAATATGACAAGTGGGTGGATTTTCTGTCCAAATTTGCCGGTTTGCGCACCATTCCGCTTGGAATTTGGCTTGGCTTTGGCTTCCCAGTTAATCATGGGGTTTGCCCAGGCCCTCGCAGACCAGGGACTGAAGGCTCCAGGAGCCCCGAGCGCAGCATTCCACCCATTTGGCCCCTAGCGCTCCAGGAACCCCCAGCGCTCCATCAGCCTTGAGCACAGCATCCCTCTCACTTAGCCCCTAGCTCTCTACAAGCTCCGAGCGCAGCAACCGGCCCCTTCAGCCCTAGCGCCCCATGAGCCCCAAGCACAGCATCCTGCCCACATCAGCTCCTAGCGCTTCATGAGCCCCGAGCGCAGCATCCCGCCCACTTGGCCCCTAGCGCTCCATCAGCCTGGAGCCATCCCTCTCACTTGGCCCCTATCTCTCCGAGCGCAGCATCCCGCCCCCTTCAGCCCTAGCGCTCCACGAGCCCCGAGCACAGCATCCTGCCCACATAAGCCCCTAGCGCTTCAGCTTCATGAGCCCCGAGCGCAGCATCCCGCCCACTTGGCCCCTAGCGCTCCAGCAGCCCCGAGCGGAGCAGCCCGCACAGCCGCACAGCGGAGGGGCGTGGCAAAGGCCGGAAGACCGACCACCGAAGGGGACCAACCGCAACCTCCTCCTAGTCCCCAGCCTGCGGAGTCCGGAAGAGGCGGAGCTCGCGCCCACGAACCTGCTCGGCACATGTGACGCCGGCGATGCCGCCTCCCACCACCACGAACGGCCCCACCGATCGCGCGGCCTCCATGTTCCCGGGCGGCTGGCGACCGACTGGGTACCGGCGACCTGTGACCTGCGAGCCTTCGTCCACCCGGAAGGGAAGCTGCCCTCATAGTCACTTCCGGCGCCTGGTCCACGGACTCTGGACTACGGATGCCCGGAAGCTTCATACTTATTCCATTTGAGTATTTACCGCGTAACTTGTATTTGAAAGCTTGGACGTGTCGCAGCCTTCCCGGGTTTTATAACTGTTACTACACCCACATCTTAAACTCTCTGTGGTAGAAGCTGCCTTCGAAGATCTTCATGCAACCCTCTCTTCTTATTCTGTAGGGGAAGAACTCTTAGCTTCTGGAATCGTCTCGTTTGCCTCCCTGCACTTTGCAATGGGAGATTTTCATTTGAGGAAGCATGATTCTTTATGACAATCAAATACTATCGAGTTGTTCAGTAAGAAGTTAGCCTCCAATTCTCAATTTTGAACTCAGTAAAGATGTGCAGTAAAATAGAATTGTTTGCCACCTTATACTATGGACATTTCAGGTATCTAAAAAAAAAAAGATTATCTATCTATCTATCTATCTATCTATCTATCTATTTGTTTGGTGTTCATTTGTATGAGAAATGCCTTTGAGAAATGGCTGAGTTATTTCCAGGTTTTTCTCTGTAGTATTCTCCATTACCTTGCCTTTATCGTTGTGGTTCCATGTCTTATCTAGGTAGGAATCTTACTGTTATATTGAGGTATTTCTCAGTTGACGTAGTCCAGTACCGCTCTTTTTTGATGCCCTTTGATTCTTTAACCTCTGAGGATAGCCATTATAGGAAAACTTGCATATCTAATTATAGATATTTTTCTGCTTCTAATCCCTGTTCCTTGCCCAGTTAAATGTGCACATTTCGCTGCTGGCGTCTGTTTCTAGTTTAGACAGCCTGCTGGCAGGAAATAGTGCGTTCTGTTTGCTTGGCCCTCACCTCCATCTTTTTACAGAACACTTACTGCTTTCAGCTTTGACCGACACTTAGCTCCTGGTGCCCGTTGCTTTCTTTCCTCTCTTGGCATATGCTTTCTGCAACTGAGGAAATAACTTTAATAACCTTAAATTAGCAAAAGGAGTTGTCTCTATATATCCAAACATATCTTGTGGTCTTCTGAATTTCAACCTACCCAATTTTACTTCATCCCAACTCCACCAGCGTCATAAGACCCTTAATTCTAACCCAGAAATTGTTGAGCACAAAGTTACAGAAACGTAAGTTATGTGAAAACAAAAGCAGTATGTTATGAATAGCTCATATGAAGAAACATCCCTTCCAATGTAAGACAACATTCAATTTAACAAAGAAGTCACAGATAATCATCTTTCTGACCTACACATTTTTTGTTTCACTTCTGTTTTACTCGTCAACATAAATAGAAATATTAACCAATATTCAAACTGCATTCATTTATCAGTTGCTATTATGCTCTACCTAGAACACAAATAAAACAACAACAACAAAAGACAGTGAAGGGATGTTCAAGAATAAAAATGAATGGATTTTTTTTGGAATTTACAATAAAATAGCAAAAAGTATTGTAATATATATGTATATATATACACATATATATATAGTCTTTATAGGCACAGCACACTCATGCTACACAGACACACATATTAAGTAAAAACACTCATACACAAAATAAAACTAATTTAAAAATGTATACTGCTACGCTGCTAAAAACAGTTCCTCAGTTTTTAAGAAATTTTATTGTGTGTGTGTGTGTGTGTGTGTGT
Source organism: Alexandromys fortis (assembly GCF_014885135.2). NCBI lineage: Eukaryota > Metazoa > Chordata > Mammalia > Rodentia > Cricetidae > Alexandromys > Alexandromys fortis. The sequence continues at coordinate 1,761,199 of NW_026067905.1, forward strand.
GTGTGTGTGTGTGTGTGAGTGTGTGTGATGGATGCTTTGCCTGCATGTATGTATGTGTAGCATGTGTGTGCAATGCCCGCAGAGGTCAGAATAGGGCATTTGCTTGCCTAGAAATGCAGTCACAGATGGTTATGAGCTGCCATGTGGGTGCTGGGAATAGAATCTGGGTCCTCTGGAAGAGCAGCCAGTGCTCTAAACCACTGAATCATTCTCCAGACCTTCCTGGTTTTCTCAAGAATTCTATACAACATGTCTCTGTGTGTGAGGATCATCTGTCAATGCCTGCTATAATCTTTGATGACTGTCCATCATAAGTTTTGAGAAAGGATCTCTCATTGAATCAAGAACTCACCAATTCAGCCTAACTGACTAACTCCTGAGCTCTAGTGATTAGCCTGTCATCCCCAACCCTGAGTTTGCAGGAGTGTACTGTTCCACCCAGATTTAGGGCTCTGGGGGTCCATACTTAGGTCCTCACGCTTGCATGGCAAGCACAGTATCAACGGAGCCATCTCTGCAGTTCATCGTTCTCACACCCACCTCCTCCCCAGGCTCGGGGATCACTGTGAAGAGAAGCGGGAAAGATCATAAGAAGCAAACACAGTGAATGCCTGTGCAGAAATTGTGTGTTAGAGACACAACAGAGCGGTTGCACACACGAACTCACAGAGATCATGACAGCATGGAGTGGGAAGGTGTACAAGAAGTTCCACCCCCTAGTGGAGGAATTATCAGTAGCTGATAGTTATTAAGAGCAAAGTTAGCTTTCTTTAAGAGTATAGTTTTATGGTGATATTTAAGATATTCATCAGTCTGAGTACAGGACAAGGCAAGTTCAGAAACCCTCTCCTCTATTGCTTAGGGTCTTAGCTAGGGTCATCCTTGTGGAGGCCTGGGAATTTCTCTAGAGCCAAGTTTCTTGCTAACCCCATAATAACTCCTTCAATCAAGATATCTCTTTCCTTGCTCTCATCTCTGTCATTCCTCCATCTTGATTATCCCATCCCCTCAAGCTCTCCTCACCCCTCCCTTTCTTCCCTCCTCTTCCCCTTCCATTCTCCTTTCTCCCCCCACCCTCATGCTCCCAATTTTGTCAGGCGATCTTGTCTATTTCAACTTTTCAAGTGGATCTATATATGTTTCTTAAGATGGTGTTCACCTTATTACTTAGCTTCTCTAGGATCATGAACTATAGGCTCAATATCCTGTGTTTATAGCTAGTATCCACCAGAGGGAGATTATGTGGGATTCCCCTCTGTATGCTGTGAATACTGTTCGTTAATAAAGAAACTGTTTTGGGCCTGCACAGAGCAGGATAAAGGTAGACAGGGAAAACTAAACTGAATGCTGGGAAAAAGAAGGCAGAGTCAGGAGATACCATGTAGCCGCCAGAGGGGAAAGATACAAGTTGTCAGCTGGAACCTTGCCAGTAGGCCACAGCCCTCATGGTAAAATATAAAATAATGTAAATGGGTTAAGTCTAGATGTAAGAGCTAGCTAGCAATATACTTAAGTGATTAGCCAAGCAGTGATTTAATTAATATAGTTTCTGTGTGATTATTTCAGGAGTCTGGGTAGCCAGGAAATGAACAAGTGGCCTCCAACTACAGGCAGAGACCCACATAGGAGCACTGGACTGAGCTCCTGAAGTCCAGTTGAAGAGTGGGAGGAATGAGAATATTAGCAAAGAGGTCAAGACCATGGTGGGTACACCCACTGAAACAGTCTACCTGAGCTAATGGGAGTTCACAAACACCAGTCCGGCTGGAAAGGAACAAGCATAGGATCAAACTAGACCCTCTGAATGGGGTGACAGTTGTGTGGCTGGGGAAGACTCCAAGGCCACTGACACTGGCACCAGGATTTATTTCTACTGCGTGTACTGGCTTTTTGGGAACCTATTTTCTTTGGATGGATACCTTGCTCAGCCTAGATGTAGTAGGGAGGGCCTTGGACATTCCCCAAAGCAATGTGCCTTTCCCTCTCTGAGGATTGGAATGGGGTGGGGTGATGTGGGAGTGATTTCTTATTAATAAAGAAACTGCCTCAGCCCTCATAGGACAGAAAATTAGGTAGGCGGAGTAGACAGAGGAGAATGCTGGGAAAAAGAAGCTGAGTGAGGGAGTCGCCATGATGCTCCCGCTCCAGACAGACGCAGGTTAAGATCCTCTCTGGTAAGCCAGCTCATGGGCTACACAGAATATTAGAAATGGGTTAGAACAATATGTAAGAGCTAGCCAATAAGAAACTGGACCTAGCCGGGCCAGGCAGTGTTTGAAAGAATACAGTTTCCGTGTAATTATTTCTGGGTATAA
>NW_026067905.1:1766080-1775482 GCF_014885135.2 Alexandromys fortis
GAGTCGCCATGATGCTCCCACTCCAGACAGACGCAGGTTAAGATCCTCTCTGGTAAGCCAGCTCATGGGCTACACAGAATATTAGAAATGGGTTAGAACAATATGTAAGAGCCAATAAGAAACTGGACCTAGCCGGGCCAGGCAGTGTTTGAAAGAATACAGTTTCCGTGTAATTATTTCTGGGTATAAGCTAGCCATGCGGGCGGCCGGGTGCCGGGGACGCAGCTCTGCCGCCGTCCCTATTACAACAGTGGGGTGGGAAGGTATGTGGAGGGAATGGGAGGAGAGGAGGGAGTGGAAACTTGAGTTGGTATCTATAATGATAAAAGATAGTTTGTTTTCTTTTTTAAAAAAATAAAACATTTTTTAAAAATAAAAGAGTATGGTTCCTTGTAGATCTAACATGACCCAGTACGTGGCCACACACCCAGGAATACATGGGTAGTACTGATGGGACTAATGAGGTGGATGGATCTGGGACCATATGGGGGGAGGGGTGAATATGATCAAAACATGTTGTATAGAATTCTTAAAGAATTAATAAAAACAGGCATTATAGAGCCTCCGTGGGCACCACATGCCTGTGGTGCACAGACATTCATGCAGGCAAAATACTCCTATCCTTAAGAATGAATAAATATTAAAAAATAAGAGTATTGTGGCTCTCAGCACACTGGTGCCTGTGACATATGTGGACAACACAGTGGAGCTGGCCCTGAAGATGTAGGTATGGGAGATCCGACCCTGAGAACATGAGGGCAGGAGAGCTGGCCCTGCCCTTTGCTCATCACTGCAGGGTTGCCAGGGCAATGCTGGAGAGCTCACCATGGTGGCCAGGACAGGGAGAATTAGCATGCTGACCAACCCTGAAATTGCCCACACTCAGAAACAGGATTATGGCTTGGCCCAGCCCTATTTCACCTGATCTGCGTTCTGCTGGATCACGTGAAGGGACCAGTCTTGCAGACCCAAAGCTGCAGGATTTTCACAAGACAGGGCAATACCAGGTTAACCAAGAGGAGCTCCAGTGAGAGCCCAGCATCTACAGCTTGCCAGAAACCAGAGACCTTGAGCCAGACCAATGACTCTGCAATGAACACTTGAAAGTAAAGATGCATGGACTAAAGTGCCTCACTATGTCACAATACAGCTTCCATGATGAGATGCCCTCTACTTTTCTTTGACTTTTTGCTCAAATTTTATCTGGGACAGGAGGCTACAAGAGCAGAGGGCAGATAAGCTAGGATATGAAATCAATGGGATTGAGATGCATGATGTGAAAGGCACAAAGAATAAGTAAAAAGAAAGTTAAATATAAGTGTGTGAGAGAGGAATAAATGAGAACAAAAAGATATAATAACATTTTAATACTAAATACTTTGTATTACTCTATATAAAAGCTCAAAAATGAGTAAAGTGAAATCTATAGTCTAAAAAAGTAAAATAGAAAAAGAGGTAGATAATAGTAAAAATTTTATAATCAATATAAATTTTAACACGAAAATACATGCAAGGACATATATATACTGTGAACATATTGTGTGTTCATAAATTTTATAGAATGAGGCCTGAGTCTTCTCACCCTAGGGGGAGGCATGCTGGTCCGAGCTGCTCTGGAGGTCCTGAGACAACTAGAAGGATGCTTTGCATGTCATTGCACCACACCACGGAGTCTGTTCCCATAGGCCTGCCGGTCACTTAAACAGGAACCCCCCTCCCCCTCAGAGTGGCTGTTTGAATTCATAAAACAACCAACATAAGCAGTAGGTTGGCTCAGTGGTTCCTCTGGTCACTCTGGGCTTTTATTCCACATGACCTTGTAATAAATTCCACCCATCCTCTGCACTACGTGCTTTGTTCCCTTGACAGAGATCACAAGGCCTGGAAAAAAGGGGAATCAGAACACGACCCAGGTAATCGTGTTCTATACATGAATATAGACATATGCTAAGTTGTAGGTTATTTCTCCTTTTTAACTGTTGAAAATTGTGCTGATATATTTATGATAACTTCATACAAGCTCAAGTCATCTAAGAGGAGGGAAACTTGATTGAGAAAATGCCTCCATAAGATTGGGCTGTAGGTAAGGACATTTTCTTTCTTTTTTTAAAAAATATTTATTTATTTGTTATGTATAAAATATTCTATCTGTGTGTATACAATGTTCTGCCTGCATGTGTCCCTGTAGGCCAGAAGTTGGCACCAGACCTTATTACAGATGGTTGTGAGCCACCATGTGGTTGCTGGGGATTGAACTCAGTACCTTTGGAAGAGCAGGCAATGCTCTTAACCACTAAACCATCTCTCCAGCCCCGGTAAGGACATTTTTTTAAGAGGTTATTGATGGGAGGACCCAGCCCACTGTGGATGGTGCCATCCCTGGGCTGGTGGTCCTGGGTTCTATAAGAAAACAGGGTGAGTAAGCCATGGAGAGAAAGCCAGTAAGCAGCACCCCTGCATCAGCTCCTGCCTCCAGGTTCTTGCGCTGCCTGAGTTGTTGTCCTGACTTTCTTTGAGGATGAACAGTGCTGTGGAAGTGTAAGCCCAATAAGCCTTTTCCTCCCCATCCTGATGTTGGTCATAGTGTTTCATCCTAAAAATAGTAACCCTAAGTAACAAAAAATTTTAAGGGTTTCCTGAGACATTTGAGTTTTAGGTATTGAAAATTATCAAATCATTTCAAAACAATAGCGTTGGTTAATGCTGAGAATGCCAGACCCAAAACAATAAAATAAAGAAATATTCTTATTTTATAACAGGCACTCAGACTTGATTTTTCCAAAAGCAACAAAACCACTGTTCACTTGAGCTCATAGGATAACACATTCGTATGAAACCTGCTGTTTATCTGCCTGATTTCTAAGTCTGTTTTCTTCGGGTCAAGCTTTTCCTTGTTCTATATGTTATTAGTCACTCAAGGAATTTCTGTCCATCTAGCATCTCAGCTCCCTTCAAAACTGGAGGCATAACAAGAAGTCATTGTTAAAACTTCAGCCCCTTTGGATTCTAGGAATGGCAAAAATCTGGTGAGATAAACTATCCTCAGATAAGTGTATCCTTGATGGTGTGTGAGCTGCACCCTGGAGCAGAACTCACCCTTAGGAACCAGGTTGCTTCTCTTAATTGATGTGGGAGTCCCCTCTGTGTGCTGTAATTACCATTAATGAATAAAGAAACTGCCTTGGCCTGTTGATAGGACAGAACTTTGGTAGGCAGGGAAGACAGAACTGAATGCTGGGAGGAAGAAGGGTGGAGTCATATAAAAGCCATGGATCTGTGGCCAGAGGCAGACATGCTGATTTTTTTCTCATAGACCATGACCTTGTGGTGATACACAGATTAATAGAAATGGGTTAAATTAAGATGTAAAAAGTTAGAGCTAATGGGCCAAGCAGTGATTTAGTTAATACAGTTTCTCTGTGATTCTTTTGTAAATAAGCTAGCTGGGTGGCTGGGAAGAACAAGTGGCCCTCCTCCTACAGATTGGCACCCAACGTGGGATGAACAAGCCGGTCCTCCTTCTCCTACAGTTAATCTTCAGATTCTCCAGAGAAAAATCAGTTCTACTATTTTGAGCCAAATTTGAAGTAAGCTTTAATTAAATACTGCACATCAAAATGAACTCTCACCAGGTCCACTCTGTAAGCTTAGGAGAATGAGAACAGACAATCAGCCAGGGAATAGCCTGGCAGTCATGTTTTGCAGAGACTTAAAAAGGCAAAATCCATACTTCAATATATTTCTCATGAGGTCCAATCAGGAACAAGCATACATCCTGACATATTTCCTGTCTATGTACCTCCTACCCTCATCCATCCAGTGCAAACACACTCTATTGGGAGAATGAAAACTTGTTTCCCAAGAACTACAGCTCCCAACACTCCAGGAAGTTATCTTGTCCTTGGGCAAGTAGGACTGACAGGTTAACGTTGACTCTTTTCCCTCAAGTCAGAGTTTAGAAAACTTCTAGGTTCCTTGCAGAAGCTTTCAGACCATGATCAGTCAGGCCATACTTTGCCCCATGATTGCTAAGTTCACACACCTCTAACCCTTGCCCTGGTTCTTCCTACAAGTAAACATTCAAACTGACCTTGAAGCCCTGATCCTCCAGGCTCCACGCCCCAGTGCTGGGATTGCGGTTATGCATCCACACCTATGGTTTTATGGAACTCAGCTCTGTGTGGATATATGTGAGCTCTAGCCTCAGCCCCTACATACCCCACTTTTAGCTAAGGTTCTGACTGTCACAGTTCTGACTGATGGGCAAGTGGTTGTGAGGCAGGAACTAGAGGAAAGCCTTTGCTCCATAGGTACCACCATTGCTGGCTCTTTTTCTGCCTCCTCCTCCCTCTCTGGAATGTGCCTGTGAAATTAGGGCAGAGCAACCAGAAGATTTAAATACATAGAGGAAGCCACTGGAGGGTCCAAAATAAGAATATAAAAGTGTAGATTCCAGAAATAAGAATGTAGAAATAAAGAAATATAAACTTGTAAGCCTAGGAGAATGAGAACAGACAATCAGCAGCTTTCTCAAAAGCTTAAGGATTAACAATTAATAGTGGGTTACTCTGCTTTACAACCCATAACTCTATTTACAAGACCAAAGCTTCTCTCTGCAAACTGAGAGCTAGTCTACGAATATGAGCTTAATCAACTTATAGGAGATAGATATAGGAGATGACCTCTGGGTTACGCATTATCCCTGCTCTGTGAAACTGGTAGCATCAAAGGGAAGCACACAGGGCTTCAGTAAACACTACATGGAAGTAGCAAGGAAGACAATAGGTTAAGTACAAATACTAGTTTAACTGAGATACTCTGTTAATGAAGATTTTAAAGTAAGAAAATCTGTATCTGAGTTTTGCCTTGAGATTATAAAAATTCCTTTGTTCAGACCTAATGCTTGGTGCCCCTACTATAAAAAGTTGGGTTCAGAAACCAACCTTTGCACAGCCTTACGAAATCCATTTCTGGCTGTGGTCTCAGCTAGTTAATAAGCTTTTTGTACCCTATGGATATTTTTTTAAATTTAATTTAATTTTTTAAAAATTTCCCTGAAATCTGGCTTCTGTAATGAAGCTTGATTCTGGCTTATTAGACTTTGGTGGTCTGTCCCCTTCCTCGTGCGACTTCCTGGACCCAACGCCAGTATTATGTTAATGGTGTGGAGGGAAGGGTGTGATGACCTTGATGACATGAGTTTGATTCCTTATAGCACTCCATGGTAGTTAATTGCTCCTATGAATCTAGCACAAATGGCTCCTTTAGTGGACATATCCTGAGGGAAGGTGTGGCACATTATGAGACATAAATCCCACTCTTCTGCACTTTCTATATTGAGATTACTCATCATGATTGAAGAGTCTGTCACTATGAAGATTTTCACACAGAGGGCAGCAAAGAATGGCTATATAGTAGGTTAAAGATTGCCCAAGATAAATTTTTACGTTTTATGGAACTGCAACATTCCAACCCCTTGGAGAGCTATGACTCTGTCATTGAAATATAAGGACAGTCATAGGTAGTAAGCAAATGAATTAGAGTGGCTATACTCCAATACAACCCTCAGCTCTCAGGAGGTAGAGGTAGGAGGTTCTTCAGTTCCAGGACAAACCCCCATCTCGAAAAACAGGTAGATGGGCATTTGTCTTCCTTTCCTTTCCTTTCCTTTCCTTTCCTTTCCTTTCCTTTCCTTTCCTTTCCTTTCCTTTCCTTTCCTTTCCTTTCCTTTCCTTCCCTTCCCTTCCCTTCCCTTCCCTTCCCTTCCCTTCCCTTCCCTTCCCTTCCCTTCCCTTCCCTTCCCTTCCCTTCCCTTCCTTCCCCTCACTCTCTCCCTCCCTCCCTTCCTCCCTCCTTCTCTACCTTTTCTTTTGTTCCCTCCCTCTTCCTTCCTTCCTTCCTTCCTTCCTTCCTTCCTTCCTTCCTTCCTTCCTTTCTTTCTTTCTTTCTTTCTTTCTTTCTTTCTTTCTTTCTTTCTTTCTTTCTTTCTTTCTTTCTTTCTTTCTTTTCTTTACAAGGGTGTCCTGGAAATTGCTATGTAGCCATGACTGAGGTTGGTTTCTGATTCTACTCTCCCACCTCTGAAAGTTCTGGGTTACATACATGGATCTTAACACCTTAAAAAAATTAATGCTGGGGTTCAGTACTTTGTACATGTTGAGTGAGTACTATACCCACTGGTCTGTATCCCCAGTTCCCAAGATGACTTCCTCTGAATCCAAGTTCCCTCTACCCACTTTTCCTTGCAGGAAGCATTTTGAAAGCTACAGTAGAGTATCAGAGACAGATACAACTGTACAAGCAAGGCCCTGAGTGGTTTCCTCACACCAATTCTTCCTTTGTCTTTTGTAGCCATGTTCACCTTCCCCCTCCCATACCCTCATAACCACTGATCTGTTTTATATTTTTGTAATTCTGCTACACAATATTATAGAAATGGAATTAGGCACTAAATAATCTTTTGGAATTGCACCTTTCAGTTCCCTTCGTCATTTGGAGATCTCAGTTTTGGCATGCCTCGATTTGTTAAACCTGTTTGAGATGGCTTTCTCTGATACTCCTTCAGGAAAAGAATGGATGGCAGCACTCAGAGTCAGGGCTATGGAATCAGTCTCATTTCTGGCTTCCTTGGTAGCTCAGTGATGAATTGAACCTCATGCTTATTCCTGGGGAAGGACTCTGCTCCCAGGTGGTCCCCTCAGTGGGAGTTGCCTTGGTACTGCTGGGAGATGCTGATGGTCTTGCTCCATGGCTTCTGTTGACTTGCCTATGTGATATGGGATGTTCTGTACATGTGTTGCTTTTTATTAGTTGATGAATAAATTTGTTTTGGTCAATGGCTTAGCAGAGTAAAGCCATGTGGGAAATCTGAACAGAGAGATACAGAGAGTCAAAGAGATGTCATGTAGATGCAGAAGGAGACAGATGCCTGAATCTTTCTGGTAGGCCACAGCCTCATGGTGAAACATAGATTAACAGAAATGAGTTAATTTAAGATTTAAAAACTAGCTAGGAATATGCCTAAGATATTTTCCAGGCAGTGTTGCAATAGTTACACTTTCTGTGTGATTTTTTTCAGGTCTGGGCAGCTGAGAAACAAATGAGCAGTCACTGCCTACACCCATGGGAACAAAGAAGCAGTGCATTATTGCTGTGTGGCATGGAAGGTCAGGCTTCTCCTGTGAAAGTAGGTGGGTGACAGGCAAGGCAGTTAATTCTGACTGCCGTTTTTCCTTCTATGATACCATCACAAGGAGAATTATTTTGGGGGAGGGGTGAGCCTGGGATCTTTACTCCACCTCTGTTGATATCACCCACATTTCTTTGGTATTTAGCTAGAAAAAAAGAGGCGAATGTCTCCAACTTTCCTGTCTGGCCAGGTTGCCCCTCCCCTGATCCTCCAGCTAAGGAGAACAAAGATGTTTTTGTTATGGTTTTTTTTTTTTCCTGTGCTCAATCTTATTTTTGGATTCCCGGTTTCTCCAGAAAAACTGGTTATACAAGAGAAAGAAAACAAAACACAACAAAAGAAATTAGGGCGCTTCCAGGACCTGACATGTCCCCATCCACCTATCAATTTATCTTGCAGAGACAAAGCACTGTGCATTTCATGTGATTTTTCTGGACCACAGAGTACTAGTCTTACATTTTTTAAAGGTCATATAAAGACATAAAAACTGTTCTTGCCTTACAAGTCACAGAAACAGATTATGGGCCAAACATGGCCCACAGGCTGGTAGTTTACTTAATACATCATTGTTTCAGTGAGGGTTTCTATCGCTGTGAAGCGACACCATGACCATAGCAACTCTTATAAAGAAAACATTTAATTGGAGCTGGCTTACAGTTTCAGAGGTTTAGTCCATTATTGTCATGGTAAGAAGCATAGCAGCATGCAGGAAGACATGGTGTGGGAGAAGGAACTGAAAGTTCTATGTCTTGATCCATAGGCAGCAGAAGGAGACCACACTGGGCGTAGCTTCAGCACATGAGACATCAAAGGCCACCCTTACAATGACACACTTCCTCCAACAGGGCTGCACCTCCTAGTTGTAGCATTCCCTATGTGGTCCTTTTGTTTCAGACCATCCTGGCCATCTAGACTAGCACTGCCCTCAGCGGTACTCCTCTCACCCCTTAGGAGGTTTGATGTAAGACTTTTACAGTCTGTGCCTGAGGTCTCTAGAATCTGAAAAATCTTTGTCTTCTCATGTTGATTATCTCCTCTGTTTCCCACTCAAAAGGTTTACTTTTCCACTGTCTGTCGAGATTGTCACTGGACCACACACTATATGGGTAGAGTTTCCTTCTGTCTCCACTGACAACCAGAACATGGACTTAGAACCTTCCTCTGGAGATTTGGCTCTGTGAAGGAGCCCTTTCATAGCTTTCAGTTGCTGTTCCTGGGCTAAGGCATTAAATCTAAGTGCTTCCTAAAATTGCTCTCATGTTAGAGTAACCAGAGGTGGCCTGTGATGAGGGCAGGGCCTTACCAGCCTGAACCTTTCCTTCCCTCTGTGGAGACCCACAGTGTGCAGAAAAGCACACTTTCTTGGAAGGAGCTGTGTGTCCCATAGTGTGAGATTTCATGGTGCCCTCATTTGATGTGAACTAGAACCAACGCCAGTATCTCATTTTAACAGGTTTACCCGTGACCCGTGCATGGCATTACCCACACCCACAGTAAGGTCTAAAGTGTTTCTGCTATTTTTTTAAACATCCTAGTAAACTTGACATTAGTCTTTTAAAAAAGCATCTTTTTATTTTTGATTTATGAACATGTTTCTGTTTATGCATGCAGGTGCCTTTGAAGGTCAGAAGAGGGTGTCAGATATCTGGGGAGATGGAGTTACAGACAGCTGGGAGCTGTTGAGTGTGAGTGCTCGGACTGGATTCCCATCCTCTTCAAGTACAGGTAGTGTTCTTACCTGCTGAGCCGTCTTTACAGATCCAGTGTTAAATCATTCAGATTTAATTTTTTTGTAATGACACATCCTCTCTTATACTTATTTTGTCATTGTATGTTATTAATGTGATATGGTTTGCATTTATTTTATCTTGTTTTAAATTAACCTTTTACAGATATTGAACAAGTCAAATAATTTTTACAAGACTTTTTAAAATGCTAATTAACCCAATTAAAAAAATGGGGCACTGAACTGAACAGAGAATTCTCAAAAGAAGTTCAAATGGCCAAAAGACACCTAAGGTCATGCTCAACCTCATTAGCGATCAGGGAAATGCAAATCAAAACAACTTTGAGATATCATCTTACACCTGTCAGAATGGCTAAAATCAAAAGCACCGATTATAGCCTTTGCTGGAGAGGCTGTGGAGGAAGGGGTACCCTCATCCATTGCTGGTGGGAATGCAATCTTGTGCAACCACTTTGGAAATCAGTGT